>NC_084630.1:12372930-12420430 GCF_033978795.1 Nerophis ophidion | reverse complement strand
TACAAGCTAGTAAGTAGGCATTGGTAGCTTACTTGCAGAGTAGAACTGGGAGTACAGTACCTAATGATGGCAATGCAATTATGGCTCATGATAACTCTAATAGCTTGATATTTCGATGCTGTGATAGAGCTGAAACAAAAAAATAAATAAAATAAAATAAAATATATAAATATGTATGTGTATGTACAGTATATATACAGTAATTTACATTTGTAGCACACAAATAGCAATAGTGAAAAAACATTTACACTGTTTTAGTGCAATTTAATTTGAAAACAATTACACTTTAAAACTAATTCAGAAAACACGACATCCAATGTGAAAGTTTATTATGTGCATATTATAGTCCTTATTTATCAGTGTCCCATTGACACCAAAAAGCCAAAGTGACTCCACCTGTTTGATTTCAATGATGCTGGTTAATCTTGCAATATTCTTCCATATGCATATTACAAATCCACCATTGCTGTGCCTTTGTTTCATTTTCTTTGACCAGTGTGAGGAGAAAAATAAATGTGCCTTACAGGATGCTGTAGTATTGAAGGCATTGCAATACTACAGATCCAAGGTAGCTCATACGGCACTCTATTATTATAAAAACATACGACGATGCTGGTTAATTTTGCAATATTCTACCATATCCATATTCCAAATCCACCATTGCTGTGCCTTTGTTTCATCTTCTGTGACCAGTGTAAGGAGAAAAATAAATGTGCCTTACAGGATGCTGTAGTATTGAAGGCATTGCAATACTCCAGATCCAAGGTAGCTCATGCGGCAGTCTATTATTATAACAACATACGACGACGTACCAAAGAGTAAAATACAATTAACTATCAATATATTTGATCTCAGGCTTATGTAATATGTATTGTACAATTTAGCAACCTAGCTTGGAACAATTGAACACATGGAGCTAACATTCTCTCTGATACATTTGCACTGACTAACTTGTATTAAATTTTATTTTCCCCTCTTCCAGTTGTTTCGGAAACTGGAGCAGTGCAACACAGAGCTGAAGAAATACAGTCATGTCAACAAAAAGGCCCTGGATCAGTTTGTTAACTTCTCGGAGCAGAAAGAGAAACTGATCAAGCGTCAAGATGAGCTGGACCGAGGCTACAAATCCATCATGGAGCTAATGAAAGTCTTGGAGTTGCGGAAGTATGAGGCAATACAGCTCACCTTCAAACAGGTACAATTTTCCTAAAACCTTTTATCTGTGTCTTAAGGTCTTGAATTTGATTTGCCTGCTCATTGTTTTGTCTCTCACCTTCAGGTGTCGAAGAACTTCAGCGAAGTATTCCAGAAGCTGGTGCCTGGAGGCAAAGCTACACTGGTGATGAAGAAGGGAGACGCTGAAGGCAGCCAGTCCCAGGATGAAGGTGAGGGCGGTGCAGACAGCGAAAAGGGCTCCGGGTCGCAGAGCAGCGTTCCGTCAGTAGACCAGTTCACTGGGGTCGGAATCAGGGTAAGAGTCTTCTATCCATATCGTTGTTTTTTTATTTTTTTTGCGTTGTCCTTCAAATTGATTTTGACTACTTTTCAAATGGTCTGAAAGATATGATTTCCAGTACATTCCACAGTATTTACAGTAATCTACTTATCATTGGTTTATTGCAAATGTCCTTCGGGGGAGTATATCTATTCATATAATACAAAACGGCTGCGCTCTGTTGGATGTGTTGCTAGTTACTTAACACCGCATTAAGCCCACGCACACCACACAGCGCTTCTCTAAAGATGTCCTAGATGTATGACTTGCAATTGAATCTACTGCTTTGTAGACTGCTTTTGTGTCAAGTCAATAAATGTGATGCAAAATTTGATTATGGCATGTGCTCAAATTATGGTCAAACAACAATGACAAGCATTTTTCACACACTGTATCGCTTTGTTGAGGATATCAAATTATCTTTTTAGGAACATGTACTTATGAATACATGCTTGATTGGATTTGAGACCTTCTGAGCTGTAGTGTCTTTTCAGCTAAGTAGCATAAGCAACCCATGTTCCAACCGTTTGATGTTATTTGGTTTTATCATTACATTGTGCCATATGCTGACATTTGCTGCATTCAGAGGTCAAATAACATGTGGAATAAAAAAAAAAAATTCTGGTCTTCTGTCAAATATTATTTACCTTGCAGAAATATAAACTATCAGATTAAAACCCATTTAGTCAAATGACCACACATCTGTCTAATGCGCCACCTTCCTTGTGGTGCGTAGGTGTCGTTCACAGGGAAGCAGGGTGAGATGAGAGAAATGCAGCAGTTGTCTGGAGGTCAAAAGTCTCTGGTGGCTCTGGCTCTCATCTTTGCCATCCAAAAGTGTGACCCTGCCCCTTTCTACCTGTTTGATGAGATCGACCAGGCCCTCGACGCCCAGCACAGGAAGGCTGTCTCAGGTATAGGATGACAGTTTTATATATACTGTGGGCCCTAATTTACTAAAATCTAAATACCATTCCCTAAACAGCATGTGAAAGCTGTAAAATAGCCTTTACTTTTACCAAAGAGACAATGTCATTTACTGCAAGTTCATGTCATCACTTTCCTATCTGTGGTGTTTTGCTATGTTTTCAAACATGCAGTAGACAACAGTGTTAGCGCTAGGAATTTTCAAAATGGTGTCTCAGGGACCCCACCAAGTTATAAAAATGGGGTTCCACGGTAAATTTTCGGGGTCCTACTTTTCTGTAACCGTTTTGAAAACAAATGATAAATGTATGCATTATCTTGTTATATCTCACATTCTATATTGTTTTGGAAAAAGGTTTTCAGAAACATTACTTACTGTATTTCCTTGAATTGCCGCCGGGGCGCTAATTAGTTTAAGACCTCTTCTCACTCCTGCGCTTACCAAAGGCATGCGGTAAAAGTAAGCATGCACTAATTGTTTTAAAACCTCATCTCACTCCGGCACTTACCAAAGGCATGCAGTAAAAATTTGAGTGCGATTTAAGGATACCATCATGAAAGCACATTTAATAAAAACAACTTTATTATGGTCTTACCTTTACTTATAAATATAGTCCATGCCAGCTCCTTCTGATCAAAATCATCTATAACTTGTTTATAGAAGTCTCCCTTATCTTTCTTCAGTTTTAAAAGTCTCTTTGTCTCGATGGAGATCTTCCTTTATTACCTCCTGCTTCGATTGAAAGTCCAATTTAGAAAACTGCTATCAGAAGGTCCGTCATATTCGTCCCAGCACATATCACATGACTCATTGTCACTTCTTCTGCAGCCGAGTAGTCTCAAGAAGGATCACTAGCGCCCTCTACCACCAGGAGGCGGGAGTCATTTAATGACTCATATTTGACAGACGCAGCTACGGTATTGTGACGGTCTCAAGCCGTCGTCTTGCGGGTTCCCAGGACCACCAAGGAAGGACATGGCTTGAGCAGTTTGACTGTTTATTTTTCAATAAAACCTCAGTCCAGGTCTCTCTTCCACTCTTCCTTTCCGCTCGCTCGCCGTCTCCTCGCCGCCATCTCCAGCGTGCCCTGCCTGTCTGTCGGACCATCGGCTCCACCTCTCCACAGGTACCGGTATATTAATAAAACATAGCTGCTTACTGTTCTTTTTAGCATACCGGTACTCAATAGCTTGGACCTTAAAACCTACTGAAAAGCTCTTAATCTTCTTCCATTTATGCGATTTCAAATTACCGGTATTGAAATCAGCCTCCTCCATTTTGAAAATGATGACAGAGGAAGTGTCACTCGTGATGTCACGAGTTTGACCAGGCGGTAATTCAAGGCAGGCGCATACTATATGCCCGGCGGCAATTCAAGGAAATACGGTAATTTGTAAAAAAAATAATACAAAAGAAAACATTTTTATGCATATGTAAATGTATTGTTATAAACATTCATTCACTTTTTTCTTTCCTTCATGGATCTAAACTTCTGCCACCCCAAAATCAAAGTTCTCTGGCTGACGAGGACCACTGACACATCTCATCTCTGCATATTTTACTAGAATACCCTTACTGGCATTACATATATCAAAATCAAGTACCTTGCTTGTTGAAATACCCCTTTTAGATCAATTATCTACCCAAACGACCACTTTGCTGCTGCCAAAAATTGCTCACTTAACAGACACAAACCACTTTGTACACATTTTGTAGCTATCCAGCTTGATCGTGTTTTGGTACATGCAAACCTTTGGTAAATCAGGCCCTATGTATTTTATCTGGTTATTGTAGTTTCCTCCCACTATTGTAAAGCATGTTTATGTTAGGTTAATTGGAGTCACAAAATGTGTGTGAATGTGACTATGATTGGCTTGTTGTCTCTCTCCCTGTGATTGACTGTTAACCAGTCAAGGATGCAGCCAGCCTTGAGCCCTAAATTGGCCAGGAAAGGCTCCAGTTTCCTTTTGACCCTGATAAACTGAAAATGAATGGACATACTACTACCTTAATTTAATTGTAAACATATTTTGGTTTGCTTTTCTAATTCAGACATGATTGTTGAGCTGGCTGGTCACGCTCAGTTCATTACCACAACCTTCAGGCCTGAGCTATTGGAGTCTGCTGACAAATTCTATGGAGTAAAATTCAGAAACAAGGTAAATTGTTGTTTTTCCTTGGACGATGTTACTTACTGAACAATGCAACGGCGCCCTCTGCTGCCATTAGGTCAGTCTTGTCTGACTGCAGCTCAGCTTCATATTGCCTCGTATTCATGCGTCTGTTGACGGCTTACCATGAACACTCCATCTCTAAACATTTCATATTCTGTATCATTCAACATGTAAGTGATAGCAAACATAACTACATAGGCACATGTGTCATCAGCTGACTAATGGCCAACAGAAATCCTGTATCAGTCGTTCATTTGTTCCATTTGAAACCACCACTAAAAACACAGAAAACTGTTTTTTCCTTAAAGTAGAACAAAAGCAATCGTAATGTATATTTGATGTTAGTTTATTTTTATTTTACATATAATAAATCAAATGTAGAAAAAAAAAGTAAACCATGCATATAAAATAGGGCTGTCAAAAGTATCAAGTTGACTTGTGAATAATCACAAAAAAGTTATTGCATTAATCATGTATAATTGCAGATTATTCATGCAATTTATTGTGAGCGGACGTGCTCCTCTACCTTAGGCTGCGGTGACTTTACCTTTATACTCAAGAAAAAAACTGTTACCACGTTTATAAATTATATACATTCAAGTAAAACATGTAAAAAATATATCTGATTTAAAAAATGCAATCATCTGACAGCATTAATATGAATATAATTTTGTAAATCCATTTGAAAGGCCGAATTAACCCAAAAGTAGGGATAAATACAAAGTTCCAGAATTTTTTGGTGCCGGTTCTTAATTGGGTTTGTCCAGGCGGACCATTAAGATTGTGGGCAAACGATACGGATACCAGTTGTTGTTTTTAACCCAGCTGACCGTCATAGTTATGACACGCTCTCGCTGACACATTTACTTAGGTGCCGTGCAAAGCATTAAAAAAAGGTGCAGATTTGATTATCAGCTTGTAATAATCACAAGGACATAAGGAGTCATATATTGAAGCAAAACCATGCAAAAGTTTGTAACTTAATAAAGAATATTTGCGCCACAAAAGTACCTGAAATTTACGCACGCTAACAAGAGTTAGTGTTAGTTCAAAGTGAATGCGCTTTACTCAGGAGTCACAAACGCTGCTCCCACGCTTTATCAATTGTTGTCCTGGCGATCCAGTAGTCCAAATAACCAACTGAGAACGTGCCTGGTATGTTAACGTAACATACTATGGTAAGAGTCATTCAAATAACTATAACATATACAGTAGAACATGCCATACGTTTACCAAACAATCTGTCACTCCTAATCGATGAATCCGATGTAATCTTCTTCCTCGATGTCGCTTCTAAACAACTCTGCCAATTCCAAAGGTATGTGGCGCTTCCTATTGTTGTTTTCTGCTGCATATTTCACTACGTCCAGCTTGTAATCTGCAGTACATGATTTCCTTTTCGGTGCAATTTTTGTTCAGCCCTTCTCAGTTTTTCTAAGTTACCGCCAATGATGAAATGATCAATTTTAATAGCTACGGCAGTAGCATATAGCAGTTAGCATTCCATGACCCACAATGCACTTCTGCCATGACCCTCACCCGCCGAATTCTTATTTGTTGACGTGTATGTGACGATTGCTGACATGTGTGTGACGATTGCTGACATTTTCTTCGTCTCTTCTGCGAATGAGATAAATAATATTATTTGATATTTTACGGTAATGTGTTAATAATTTCACACATAAGTCGCTCCGGAGTATATGTCACACCCCCGGCTAAACTATGGAAAAAAAACCCTGCAACTTATAGTCTGAAAAATACGGTACATAACATCTGAATTGTACCTTGCACTGCAAACACAGTTCATTTGCTTAAAACTTAAAAATCAGGTGTTGATAAAATACTTCCCAACTGTGAGAGATGTTACATGATGTTGGTGGTGTGCAATCTCTTTGGCTAATAAATATGTTAATAAAACACCAATTTTGTTTAACCTAATTACATATAGTTGTACCGATGAAGATCAATATTGTTACAGGTATCAGTTCTGTACAAAATGAGTTTGACGTAGATTTGGGCTTGTAGGTTAATAAATGTAGAAGAAGACCAAGGAGGACCAGGAAAATTAGGAATATGCACAACGGCAGGTTTGGAGGCTTTTGCGGATGTAATTACATGTTTGGAAAGTGGCAACACGCATGCCAAAATATCCAGCACCTTAGAGCAACTGGGTCCGTCAAAAATGTTGTCCAAACTACTTCAAGGTGAATGCAACTATAAACGTTGAGTTTAAACGCTTTTTCAATTTAATAGATGGATTATACATTTGAAAAACTATGGATATATATATACATTTGTTTAGTCTTTGTTTAAAAAAATCAAGTGAAAAAGGTGATGTAGTTTTTTGGGGTTTTTTAGTGTTTGTTACAAATGGGAAAAGAAATGATACACAGATTCAACAGCAATGTTGAATGCGTTGAATTCAACAGCAATGTAATGGTAATGAAAATGCTCCACACATCTCTAAAACAGTCTCTGTTCCTATTTTTCTCAACTTTCAACATGTTCTATTCTTTTAAGACTTGCTTTGTTTTTAATCCATAAAGAAAATGAATCACTGACGTTATCAGAGTAACCAGAACTCATTATATACGTGCTTGTTCTGTTTTGTAGGTGAGTCACATCGATGTGATCACAGCAGAGCAGGCTAAAGACTTTGTCGAGGATGACACCACCCATGGTTAAGCCCCCTGCTGTGTTTTCTTCTGCATACTTAAGGTGCAAAATACACCACTACTACACTTACAGACTTTTTTCCTTCTCGTTCATATGTTGACAATAAAATATTGTTACCCTCTCGGATGTTCAGTAAGGTTTAGTTTTGAATATGGCTGAATGTGTTTAGGTTGTCCGAATTGCAGATACATATTTACAGTTTACACTCCACATTTTTGACCCATCTTTCAATAAAACCGAACATTTGAACAAAAACACAGTTTAGCCATATTTCCTGCGTGGTTATTCATGTGTTTATGTATATGGCACTGAGCTGAACAGCTTGTCTCTTTTTTATTGTAAGGAATTCATTCATTTTTGATCAAGTGCATGAGGTAGTCAGAACCTTGGAAAAGCACATTCATTTGTACAGTCTGCTTAAATCCCAATTCAATGGGAACTGAAATCCATCTATTTAAACTATTCTTTACAAATGTTATTTCATCTGTCAAACTATACAAACGTCTTCCTTGTTGTGTTTTTTTAAATAAATGTTTAAATTCTGTTTCTTTTCTGTAGCTGTCTTGAGAGATTTACTATTCAGCTCATTTGCATACTTGAAAATGTAATTTTTCAACACCAATTTACTGGTGGAAAGTTACAAAGGTAAATTATAAGTTGATGTTGGATTGATGTTTTAATTAGATTGCATTTACAACTGATTTGTTTTGTGTTCCTTTTTTATGTATTAATGGCAACATTAAAGGGAAAAGTTTATTCTGTTGACCTTTAGAGGGCGTTGTTTGACTGATATCAAACAAAGCTATTTTACAGTTCTCTAAATGACTCAGTCAAGCATTTACACATTCTCAAGTTCACTATAAACACAGAAGTCAGGTAGTAGTCAATTTATTTTACTTTTTGTCACTCTGCTTTCTTCATTTAAACCATGTTTTAATGTATTTCATACTTAAATTTGAAACAACTATCAATATTTGCTCTTGAACATATTCAGTGTCGAATACAGTCCACAGTGACTTGCTGTCTTTGTTACTATACGCTGACACATAAGTAAAATGTTATGGTGCTATCAGTCACCCTGTTGTGTTGCTTCTCTGTGGGGCAATCCCAGCAGATCGCATGTATGGCTCTTGTCCAGCGCATGGGGAGGCAACTACCTTGCACTGGCAGCCCAACTGAAACACTGCACTCTTTAATTGAAGTGTAGCACTTTAGTACTTTTCAAGGCTCAGTGCACACTTTAGAACAAATCCTCCTTTTTGTAGCAGGTCTGTTTTTAAAGGCAACGGAAGTGAAATAACTTACTTTACTTTATCACCAGTCACATTTCCTTTGCAAGTAATGTGCAATTTCGGCTCTATTAAGAGACTGCCCAACCAATTTGTTATACTTAATTCATCCATGAAAGTAAATTCACTTCACACTCTGCAGTTAGGCTTTCCACTTTTATAGGAAATTGCACACAAAAAAAGATAACAAAAAAAATTGCTAGTCCACAATCTCTATATGAATTGTCCTCTAAATTGTAAAGAAACACTAGCAAGTGGTGGCTCACAGGCAATAATGGAGATTTGGTCTAATCTGCCTATAAAGACCTCTGGAAAAACTACCAACACGATTTTTTATAATTACTGTAAGTATATAGTATGTGATGTTCTAACATGCACTTTTATAGTACCATGTAATGTTTTACCGTATATTGGTTATTTTAGTAACACATTGATTTCACAGGCGCATCGCAATGTTTGGCCTTTTCATCATCGACAACAATGACCGCTACTCATGGGCGCCAACGACAACTACTTTGGGACAAATAATGATCCAGACACTTGTATTTTTGAGCCTGAATATACGGCGCATTGGCTACAAGTTTTAGAAGCTCAGCATGTCCAGCTGTAGTGAAACACTGCCAGAGACAGAAATATACCCAACAAAGAAACCAAGGGAGCTGACTAGGAGCTCTCGGCCAATGCCCAGTCTGCATGGCTGGGCAAGCATCAGTCCAAGGAGGCTGAGGTGTAAGACATGCTCATTCACCCAGGGCTCCGTGAAGCTCCTCCATCTCGATTAGCTCCACAGCCCCGCATCATACTCCGCATCTCCTCCCGCCTTTCAACGCTGACTCCTTTGTGGCAGAGAGCCAGCAGCTTGTCTCCAGTACAAACATGGCCAAAAGGCTCCCCGGAGGTGCATCCGAAAATTCCCTGAAAAGCATCGCAGAAGTCATGAAAGTACCAGCTCTTGTTGCGTAGTACCAAAGCGACTCCGATCAAAAAGAAAAAAAGCTGATAAACGAGGGAAACATCAAGACCACTAAAGGAAGAAACACGAGCACAGAGCTCCTGCAACCAGCAGTCACTACAACGGCGCCATCTTGGAGGGAAAAAAAGCAGAATCATGGGATGTTTATATCTTTCAACACAAAACTTTCATTCCCGGTTTAGATGATGAATTCATCACAAACTTCACTCCTAGGTTAAAAAATGCTGGGAGCAAACAAACATCTTGCTCCATCTTCCTAGCGATGTCTACGACTTTAAGTTGGCTTTCAAAGATATCGGCCTATGATATGGCCACAACCTTCTACTATACAGATACAAAGCATGATTTACTGTATAATCTAGCACAAACTTTTATTAACGCAGTATGTCAATAACTGCAGTAGATAAGTGATCAAGGCGCACTGTTACTGAACATGTTTCCTCTGTGTTAACTCTTAAAATAAGAATGCCGCTAATACTTGGTCAATAAGCAGGTCACGGCATGTAACTAGAGTATTGGTAGCAGTTTTTTTTAGAGAGATAAATTAATCAAATGATCTACATTGTTAGCCATGTTGAACTAGCCGTTTTTTACAATTTGAATGGACAAACAAAATAAATTGTTTATGTCTTACATAAGGGTTTGTGAATGATTGGCAAGATTCTCTTTTAGGTGGGTGCACATATTTTCGAAGAGAGACTTGCTGTCCTTGACTTTGCTGGTAATGCTGACATATTCATGAGTGTTTGATTGATGGATTGAGAAGTTTATTGATATCTTAAAGAATTGAATCCATGTAATGCTTTATAAAAGGCAACTGTGTGGCACAAAAAGCCAAAAGGCTTGTTTCCATTGTAGCCCATTAAATATTCTTCACATTTGATACATTCAATAATAAAAGATATGTAACCTGTAACATGTATACAAAAAATTCCGTTAAAAATTGATAAATTATGTACAAATACACAGTATACATGTCGGGTTATTTCAAAAACAATATATACAAAAAATGGGTGGGGTACACTATGAACATGACACTATGTACATGACTATCCACATGTTGACTCCAAGAGTGTGCAAAACAATGAGAAAATATATATACACTATAACCACATATAAACCTGTTTGATGCTTTGAAAAGTTACTGGGGATCAATTTTGGTTCAGATCAGGTAGAGGTTGAGCTGAGCCATGATTTTATGGCAGTTTTAAAATGTAGTGGTAGTGCATTCGACTGTGTGGTGGCAAAATATTAGAATGCATTTTTTTCCAATGAGAGTCTTGAATTTGGGGGGGACGAGGTCCGGGGAACTCCCTCTCTTGTAGTGCTTGTGAGCATCACTTATTCTGTTGAAATAGTTGGACAGGTACTTGGGCACAGTTTCTCTGAGTATTTTGAATACCAGGCACATTACGATTTGGTGTACTCTTTCTTCAACTCTAAGCCATCCCAATTTGGTAAAGGGCTTAAGTTGGGTGAGTCCTGTTTGGGAGGTTAAGCAGGAGTCTCACCAGCTTGTTTTGGTAAGTTTGCACTTTTGTTTTTAGTGGCTTGGGGATACCGTTGAACCATGAGGTGCAGGCGTGGTCCAAATGACACTGTACATGTACTCTTCAGAAATCTCAAGGAGAGTTTTGGACTGGCATTTTAAGACTTTTTGGACATTTTTCCCAGTTGTATGATGTATCTGTGGATGGTAGAGAGGATAGACAGGTTCACAGCCGCTCATGAAGTCAGCATAACTGAGACATTAAAGAGGCCCTAAGTCTAGTTCTTTGTGGTTTTAAATATTCAGCCATGAATATCCCTGATCATAGCAATATAAAGGTAGACCAAGTGAGTTGGATGGTTGCTATGGTCTGCAGCAAATTAACTCTTCCATCCTGACCAGAATAATGTGAAGAAATTTGACGTAAAGCAGGCAAAAAAAGTGATCTTGACCACATCTAATTTTTTAGGGGAAGTGTAACGGAATGCCAGTGGAATCTTTCTAATCAAAACTCCTGTGGTTGAGCTATTCTGAGTATGACTAAAAAATCTGCTTGTAAACTTGCACAAAGCTTATGCAACATATCATTGCTCCACTTCTCAGCTAACCTCAATATTTATTTTCTCCTTGTAAAAGACAACAGAAGGGAGGAAGAATAAAAACCACTAGTGTCTTCGACGGTGAACATTTGTTATTGGTTGATTATGTCAGAATTACACATTTCTTGGAGAGAGAAAAAATAATACTGCGTTGTGATGCAAATTACAAATATCCAGAGCAGAGGACCCTGGCTTTTACGAGAATTTCCTTGAAACACATTTACTTTGCTTCTACTTTTCACAGTGGTTTTTTAACTTGACAATGTGCCTTTGTCCATCCATTTTCTACCGCTTATTCCCTTTTGGGGTCGCGGGGGGCGCTGGCGCCTATCTCAGCTACAATCGGGTCATTTATGTTAAATGGACACCTCATTGACCGGTAAGAACAGAAAGCTTTTTTTGTTTCTAAATCCAAACGTCTGGTTGACGGCTGTACCAAAATGAACTATGAGGTTTTACTGCAGTAATATTTAAATATTTTGGGGGGAAACATTTTCAGAAAACTAAGGACCAAAGGGGCGGACTTCTCTCTTCACTATTAGTCTTATTTTGTAAATTCCGGACAACTAGTGTCCTCTACGTTAATCATTTGATTTTGGTCTTAATATTCTGTCAGGGAGTTGTAGGAGCACTCACACTGTTTTTAAGGACCTATTGCAAAACTGTTAGTCTAACAAGTTTATTGAACCAGCAGCTCAATAGCCCAAACGACGAAAACGAGAGGACCTGAAATGGAACCTTGAGGAACACTAATAGTATGACTGAAAAAGTGGAACAAATGACTACAGACTGCATCTGAAGTAACCCAGCTACGGCAAAACATTAGTAACACTAATCGCAGTACGGAAAAAAAGAATTCTGGTAGCTGCCAAAAAAGAAAAGACTTAAAGGGGTGCCTGGATATCTTAGTTTTAGAAATCGCAAGTTTGGAAACAGATGTTTTATGTTTGCTAGTGAAGTGAATTAATTAACTCATATTATGTTCTACATATAGTAAATATTCAGATTCATCTTGGAATAAGCAAACCATCAAGTTTAAGTAAATATTGTTATTTCAGTTTGAGCACATAATAAGATAAGGCCCCTTAGTTTGATATTCGCAGGTGGATTGGATCACTTCTCGTAGGAAAACCGGCTCTAATTGAGACTTCGAAATACAAAAGTGATAACTATCTTTGTGTAGAGACTACCTGTCTAGCTCAACGCCAACATTTAATTTATGACTTAAAGCAGTTGTTTTCCAGACACGAACATCTCTTTTTGTGGTCAGGATGTGCTCTCCTGACTTAGCACACACACACATAGACAGGAAGGAGGAATATAAAAATGATGGTTTGGCTTCTCTAAGTTAGGAGAGACATATCTTTTTGACTTTCTCCTAAAGGCGCTGCAGCGCAGAATAATGAGGCTCGCTTGTAATGAAGGAAGCAACTTTTGGTTCAGTAAAGCGTCTCCAACGTCTCTTTTGATCCAGCCGCACTCCCAAGTTCCTCTGTACAACAGGAGCACTCTGGTGTTTTTAGGATTTTGCTGCAAAACAGTTTGTTTCAAGTTTTGAAATGAACTTGGGTGCTGGTATGGTGTCATTCTCAGGCCGGATTTGGCCCCCGGACCGCAAGTTGTTTAGCCCTGTTCTATGATTTCAATAGATTTTTTGGGGGGAAGTATTTTACACTTGATAGGTGAGAGGAGTTACTGTTTCTTTCACTCCAAGCAAATATAGTATCTGGCCTTGGCTCAAAGGCACATTGTGCTCAAGGAATGAGCTTGCATGTATTTTTTTGTACCTGCAGCAGGTCTCGAAACATGACATCACTTCACCGACGTGATGAAGTGTCAAGATATGAATAGTAGCGATAAAGAGTGTGCTGAAAAAGACTGTCGTGCCATTTGACGGGTGGAGGTTTTTTGGACCGCCCCGCCCTCTGAGGCAGTTGTCTGGAAAGCAGATGGCCACATGTCATTGAACTGGCGGGCCTATTGACAGAACACCTCATCTGCGGGAGCCGGTCAGCCCGCCAGCCGTTGATGGCTTTGCTTGCCAAACATTTACAACCCCGTGAACTACTGAATCTGTCACCAATTCAAATGCGGACCGCCTGGGATGATCCACGCTTCTTATCGTCCGACTGGCCTGAAACATTCCCCCAACTCATTACCTAAATATGTCCTAAGCTTATACCTCTCTGTCCTTAATCTTTCTACCATTATTACACAATAAACGACAATGAGCAAAGCCCTATACTTAAGATCTTCTCCATAGAGTAAGACTTGAGTCTTGAGTTGTCCAACAGGACACGTCTAGTGAAGATTTTCCCTGCCCTTGCACTTTGAGGTGGTCCTGTCTGCAATGCTCTGGCTCCATGTCTGATTTATGTGCCTGTCACATGACCATGCACACCCTTTTGGGCCTCTCCCTAAACTGGACATGGCTAATATAGTTGTCCATCCACTGTCGAGATCTGAGGGTCACTGGTCACGGTTTTAGCTATACTGTGTTTACTTTGCTTTCTGTTTGCAAATAGGGACTTACTCTCATTAAGCCAATCGTACAGTGAGTGCACTGAACAGCACCCAAGTTCGGCACCATTCCCTTTCTTTTAGCACGGTTGGAACAGGTGGGCCAGGCACGCCACAACATAGCAAAGTCATAGACCAACATAACGTATTTCACAGAATTTACAAGTACTCCAAAGGTCAAACCCACACAATGCGTTCTTCCAAACCCATTTGTAGATTGTGCTAACAACGTCTGTAGTTTACGATGAATCACCAATAGATGAACCAGTAAAAAAAACTCAGTTTTAACAACCAGTAGTACAAGCTGAGGCTGTTTATTGACTTTGTTATGAGTTTGTATATTTTGCAAATAAATGTCACTTTGATGGCAACTATATATAGGCAATGCCAACAAATAGTTAACTATGCTTACTTTTTAGAGAGCGTTTATTTAGAAGACACAGGCGTTGAGCCACTGGAGTCCTGCAGTAGGCCCTCGGCTCAGACAATGTGGAACCAGAGGTCACCAGCCAATTCGGCCCCACATTTTACTATATACGAAAAGCAGCCCTTCCTATGGTGTGTCATTATTTCTATTGCTCTGATTTCTTCAGCACAGAAAAATGTATCGTGTAAAACGTGATGTATGTAACAGAGCTTCTATGAGTGCAAATATATATAAATATATATTTGTTGAGTGCCTCAAAGGTTGCGCAAACCTCATTAATAGTTAATGACCTACTCAGTGGGCTTGTGGTTAGAGTGTCCGCCCTGAGACTGGAAGGTCGTGGGTTCAAACCATGGACTATAAAAATGGGACCCATTGCCTCCCTGCTTGGCACTCACCATCAAGGGTTGAATTTGGGGGTTCAAAATCACCAAAATGATTCCCGAGCATGGCCACCGCTGCTGCTCAGTGCTCCCCTCACCTTCCAGGTGGTGAACAAGGGGATAGGTCAAATGGAGAGGATAATTTCACCACAGCTAGTCTGTATGTGTGACAATCGTTGAGACTTTAACTTTTAACTATTCCCATACTTGAAAGGATCCATAGCGCCCAGATGACTGAAATTTCACTAACAAGTTTTCTTTATGTATTTTTTGCTACGGAAAACAAATCTGGCAGTCATTTCCCATAAAATCAATTAGTTAAAGGCAGGTAACTAACTACTTGGGACGCCCCCTTTCCATCGCCAGACACGATAAGATGCCTCCTCTTGGTGTGATGTCACTTTCAGAACTGGGGACCACTTCCCCGCATGGACAGTGTGGATAAAGGCATGTAAAACTATTATTTTCATCACTTCATTGCATGTTTTTGTTGCCCTGGTCCATCATTACTTCAAAACTGATGTGGTTAGCAAAAAAATAAATTTCCATTTTCAATCTCCCAACTTTTCCATAGACACCATATCTGGATTCCTCACACCATCCATCCATCCATTTTCTGCCGCTTATTCCCTTTGGGGTCTGGGGGGGGGGCGCTGGTGCCTATCTCAGCTGCAATCGGGCGGAAGGCAGCATACACCCTGGACAAGTCGCCATCTCATCGCAGGGCTGTTTCCTCACACTCTTTCAGCATTTCTTCAAGTATCTTGAGAAAAACACCATGAGTAGACAAGGCAATAGTATAACAATACTTGCCGCTTGCCTTCTTTTTCTCTTGTTTTTAAGCACCAAGCATGCTCCTCTTTCTCCGTTTGTCAGGTCCTGACTCAGCCTTTCTCCCCTCAACAGTACTCCTAATTTTCGAGATCACATTTTTTTGATCCATACTCTGACCAAAGCTCTTTGTCGAAATCAGATTAATTAAAATGAGCAAATTAAACTCCTCTCGCGTGGACAAAGACAAGACTTTCTGGAGGAAAGTTCTGTGGTCAGATGAAACAAAAATGTTGCTGTTTGGCCACAATACTTAGCAAAATGTTTGGAGGAGAAAAGGTGTGGCCTTTAATCCCAAGAACACCATCCCTACCATCAAGCATGTTGCTGGTAGTAATATGCTTTCGGCCTGTTTTGCTGCCAATGGAACTGGTGCTTTACACAGATTAAATGGGACAATGAAAAAGGAGGATTACCTTCAAATTCTTCAGGACAACCTAAAATCATCCGCCCGAAGGTTGGGTCTTAGGCGCAGTTGGGTGTTCACACACATCAAAAGTGTTAAAGGAATGGCTAAATCAGGCTAGAATTTAAGGTTTTAAATTGGCCTTCCTAAAGTCCGGATTTAACTGTGTGGACAATACTGAAGAAACAAGTCCATGTCAGAAAACCAACAAATTTAGCTCAACTGCACCAATTTTGTCAATGCTCTAAAATTCAACCAGAAGCTTGTGAATGGCTACCAAAAGCGCCTTATTGCAGTGAATCTTGCCAAAAGACATGTAACCAAATATTAACATAGCTGTATGTATACTTTTGACCCAGCAGATTTGGTCACATTTTCAGTAGACCCAGATTCATAAAAGAACCAAACTTCATGCAGAAGATTTATTTAACAAGTATATTTAATATTTTTGGCCACTGTAGCATTACGCTCAGTTCGAACAGTAACACTGCGTTTGAATATTTCATTGATTGTTTGACGTACCACTAGGTGGAGCCCATATATTACTAATGCCACAGTTGGAAAATTACTGCATTAGAGTAAAATCCTGACATCACTACTGCATTAGAGTAAAATCCTAACATCACTACTGTCTATTTAGAGGCCGAGAACTATGGAATGAATGCCAATCTTGTCAACATCACAGGGGCCCTTCAACTTTTATGGAAGAAAAAAAACAAAACACTCTACGATATTGCCGAAGCAGCACAGCTTCCGGTCCAATCTGCAACACTCAGAAAAGCTTATCACTGTAACACATCCTCGCTTGGTAGATAACCTGCCTGCACCACAGTAGGAAGCCTGGTCTTTTCCCTTTTTGCTGTGGGGCAGTGGAATAATTGGCCTTATTTTCCCTAAAAGTTTTCTTATCTAGCAACAAAAATAGAATCATAAAATGTACATCACTTTGGTGCTAAAGGCGACGTTTGCTTTGGTTATGCTACTGAACGGCGCTCACGTTTGAATGGGTTAAAAGCATTATATTCCGTCCTTGGTTAAAGGAGCCATATGTAGGAATTTCATGTCAAGTCATCATTAATTGGCCCTGATATGTCAAAAGGCATTAATAAATCATGTTATATTTGATTACCTCTATGACTGATAACAGTAGTTCAGCCAGGATATGCTCATTTCAAAATTAGATTTACAGCCCCGAAATCCGGTTTTCATTTCGATGTCCCGTCCTCTACCGTTTGACCAATTAGAAAGTCCAGGCGTGTGTCACATCCAGGTTGCCAGTTAGGCACCGCCATCTTCATCTGGCTCCTGCCACTGGTAAAGTTACTAAACATGTCAGACCTTAGTAATGTCACGGCGCGGACTCGTACCCGCATTCCTCCTGCAACTGTTTCAGAGTTGCTCCTCTGGCTGCCTGCCTAGACACGCTCCTGTTCGTGCTGGGGACGGCACACCCACGCAGCAACAAGGCTGCAGACAATTGCGCATCAGATCACCTGGACCCGACGAGAGGGAGCGGACCCAGGAGACATTCGCCAGAACGTAGCCAATCTCCCCTGAGTAAGCATCACGTCCGGCACCCCTCCCTCGTTCCTTGCTCGCCTTCTTTGTGTTTTTCCTCGTTCCCGTCTTGATGTCCTTTGTGTCTTCCACAGTGTCTTCCGTGATCGTGTCCTGCCTCATGACCTCCTCCCGGAGTTTTGTTTACCTTCCCCGATCCTCGACCACTGCTTGGACCCGGACATCGTTGCCTCTCTCCAGCCCCCGACTGCTTGCCTCCCTACTGACTGCTTCTTCGCCTTACCTCTTGGATTTGACGTAAGATACATTCAACACGCACCGACGACAACCTCTGGTAAATCCCACATTTTTAATTGTACACATCATCTGCATTCACTAGTGGTAGTATACACACCCCACACATTCATCAAAGGTTTGAATTCTTCTAAACAGCCGTTCTGCTTTGGTGCCGCCTCCTTCCCTTTGCCTAGAACACAAGTAAATCTAAAAGGCCTTGTTACGATTCTCAATTTATTGATGACAAAGCCAGGAACAAGACAAAGATTTGAAAAGATAAAGACGATTGAAGGCGGTGAAGATTTTTTCATCTGATGCCAAACTTGCCAATTTCCTCCTTGATAGGTAAGTAAGGCTTACGTTGTCTTTTCAATAGTAATAAAATGGAACTGGACATTTCGTATGTAAACTATTTGGTCCAATACAGTCTATGATTTTGTCTAACAAAGTTAGTTTGTTTGTGCAACGAATGCTTAGCATGACACATTGACATATAAGCTGACGGGGGAAATATATGCCCGTTAGCCTGTATGTCGATGTGTCATCCAACTGACTGGGCAAAATATTTCTACGACAAATAAAACCTATGTGCATATGGGTAGTGTCAGTGCCTATTTCCTTCTCTATAGGCTTATAGGCTGAGCAAATGGGTTCCAACATTAGCACGGCTAACATAGCAATATGAAACGTATGTAGACAGTCAAATCACATGATAAAATAATTTCCTCATTCGTGTTTGCATATCGTGGACTACATGTACCAAGTGATTTTGGCAATATGAAACGTTTGAAACCGTATCCTATAGGCATACCTTAGTAAAATGTATCCTCTTTAGTTTTGGGTGTCCATTAGGCTACTTAGCATGCTCTACTTTTTTTCACTAGTATAACCATTGCTAGCGTTGGTTGAAGTTCGTTTTAGTCTTTGTTTTCTGATGGTACTGACAATAACCATATGATTGCCATTTTTTGTGATTATTGTACGCAGGCATGAAGTACTTCTTTCTGAAAATAGGCTAATTTCTGTGTAAATTGTGTTGGTTACAGATTTGTGATTGACAAAACGCTTGTCTATTCAGCTAT
Source organism: Nerophis ophidion (assembly GCF_033978795.1). NCBI lineage: Eukaryota > Metazoa > Chordata > Actinopteri > Syngnathiformes > Syngnathidae > Nerophis > Nerophis ophidion. Next base: position 12,401,364 of record NC_084630.1, on the reverse strand, counting down.
TATGGTCCCAGAACCTCAACCCCTACCAAGAGGCAGTGGACGTTTGAAGTTACTTGGAGAAGCCCAGTCGATCAAGCTGGATTCGGCTCCATATCTGGTAATCTCAGTCAGGAAGAGGGGTAAGGGACCACAGAATTTTGACCGTGACTGCAGTACCATTTTTGGCCAAATTTGTACATATGGTTCCTTTAAGTTAAGTTACGTCTCATTAACACACGACAAAAGGATAGCATCCTGTTACAAAAGCCGTGTTTGGAAAAGTGGATAATTTCACTCAATGGTTCAACAGCAATGCAGAAATCATAAACGTTTTGAAATGATTCTGTTCTCAAAGACACGTTGAAGCTGCGTATTAGCTGACCTGTGGCAGCATGTACAATTTAAACAATAGGGTTCTAAGAATCGAGCCCTGAGGAACCCCAAAGGTCAGAGACACAGTTAGCAAATTCAACAAAGTCTGTTTTGTGATCGAGATAGGACTTGAACCAGTTACGAGCAGAACCGCATATTCTCACCCAGTTTTCGAATCTTTGTATTAAAACACTATGGTCAACTGTGTCAAAGGCAGCGCTCAGGTCCAGCAGAACCATGACTGAAACTTTTCCTGCGTCTGGGTTCAGGCGAATATCCTTTGTCACCTTGATCAGAGCTGTTTCAGTGCTGTGGTGGGCTTACAGCCTGACTGGAAAGTATCAAACATATTGTTATAACAGGATTGATTGAAACTTTTATTAGTAGATTGCACTGTTCAGTACATATTCCGTACAATTGACCACTAAATGGTAACACCCGAATAAGTTTTTCAACTTGTTTAAGTCGGGTCCACGTTAATTAATTCATGGTACAAATATATACTATCAGCATAATACAGTCATCACACAAGTTAATCATCATAGTATATACATTGAATTATTTACATTATTTACAACCCATGGGGTTGGATGAGGAGCTTTGGTTGATATCAGTACTTCAGTCATCAACAGAGAAATGGACATTGAAACAGTGTAGGTCTTACTTAGTAGGATACTGTATGTACAGCAAGCAGAGAACATAGTGAGTTCAGATAGCATAAGAACAAGTAAATACATTAGAAATGCATTTGATTATTTACATTAGGTTATTTATAATCCGGGGAGATGGGATGTGAATGAAGGAGGGTATTAGTAAAGGTTTGTTGTCTGGAGGTGTTGGAGAAAGTCACTAAGTTGTAGGTATCAACATTTTTTATAGGACTTTGCCCAAAAATAGCAGGTTTAATATGGGCCGACAGTTGTTTAGTACTGTGGCATCAAGACTACTCTTCTTTAAGAAGGCCTTGATGACAGCAGTTTTTTAAGGCCTTTGGGAATTTTCCAGTCTGAAGTCAGATGTTAACTAGAACACAGTCCAGTTAGTAACACATATTTTTAGAAATCTAGCCTGTAAGTAATCAAGACATCATGTTTATGGACTTAGGCCATGTCTACACTAAGTCATTTAACCCCTTAAATGAATAATTGTTTAGCCTAAGTCCCGTTTCAGCCCCACTAAACCAGCGTTTAAGGTCTCCCCTCCTCGGACAAATTTTTACACGGGTAAGTGCACCTTGTATTTCTTGAATCTCCGGCACTTAGCTTTGTATGGACTCATTGATCGTTTACAAACTGAGTTCGTAGAGGAAGTGACATCCGAAAAAAACGCGCCACATCCAGCTTCATAATAAAGCGGCTTCGTAACCTGGAGCTTACCACTGGAAATATGAAGGCGAGTCATCCAGACATGCCATGTTTCTCCCTCTTGTACACGTACAAACGCTTGTGGAAATCACACATGAATACCTTATGAGAAAGGGATAGCAGATATTTTACCAACCGGTTTAGCTCGGTTGGTAGAGTGGCTGTGCCAGCAACTTGAGGGTTGCAGGTTCGATTCCCGCTTCCGCCATCCTAGTCACTGCCGTTGTGTCCTTGGGCAAGACACTTTACCCACCTGCTTCCAGTGCCACCCACACTGGTTTGAATGTAACTTAGATATTGGGTTTCACTATGTAAAGCGCTTTGAGTCACTAGAGAAAAAGCGCTATATAATTCACTTCACTTCACTTTGTATTACCTGGCTGTCGAAGGAAGACTATGGAAAATGGCGAATGCTTTTGGACTGGCAAAGCAAACTGTATCAGTTATTGTCCGCCATGTATGTCGTGGACTCAATGTCTAGGTTCACAGTATATTAAGTCACCAAAAAGGAATGGACAATGAAGCTGAAGGCAAAAGAGTGAGGAGTGTCCTGACCAGATATTTAGATCCCTAAATTGATTGTTGTCAAATGTTCATTATCACGTTGTTTATGTTTCTAATACTGATTTGATGAATTCATAATAGCTCAGATGTGATTCACTGCATTAGGGCCCCACAGCACACTGGATTCAAGTTAATTGAAATACCACAACACTGGATATTGTTCAGATAAGTTACATTCAAGAACTTGCACACAAAGCAACACTGGAGGTGACTATGAAGTGCGTATTTTCCGCGCATGGATACTGTTTCTTGTTGCGCTGGTGGACGGAGGGATGCGGGGGTATTAAACGGTGGCTTTGTTGTGTGTGGACACGGATAAGGTTAGGTGTGTTTAACCCTGGATAACCTCATCCGGCTTGGTGTAAACGGAGCCTCAGACTGTGGATGATTTCTTTAACTGCTTCGTCAGTGACAGAGTGAAATGTGCCAGCTCTCGGTGACTGGGTAGAACAGGGATCCTGTTGTTTAGATTAAACACTGCTAAAGACGTGTGTATTGTTCTAACATGAATACCAGAGTGGAGACACAAATAATGAAAACTTCACCCTATGGCTCGCAACTTTTGACAACCCTCATTATTCCCGGTATTGGCTGGTGGGGGCATGTGAGGACTGTTGCAGTCCATAAAACATGCTTGCTGTTCAAAGCTGGTAAGTATGCAGCCAACATTTATGAGGATGCACTGCTGGTGTCCTTCACTTTAATGTGAAGTGTTTACTGTATAACGTGGCTTCTATTTCGGGCTGTTTTAAAATGTCCTGTAGTGCTTCAAACACATCATGTCAGTAACATGGTCGGTTGATGCAATGCCATGCATTTAGTGTCATTTTAAATGTATCAGCAGCAACAGGAAATATGTTGTCCTCAGATGAACAACGGAATTTGTCAGCTGTCAGTGATTGCTGGCTTATTAAATCGCTTTTATACGCTCATAAAGGCGGTTTGGATCCTTTCCCAAACGTAAATTTGAAATGATTCATGTCTTGCCCGTCTGCATGCTGGGCTTGAGTTGAGTTTTCAACTAATTTGTTTCTTTATTTTGTAAACACTTAGCTTCTCAATTAAATACACATTAGCACTGTTATAAACCACAGCCATGTAAATGACACACATGACTGTGTGCCTAGACCTAATAATAATGACACACCCTAACAAACTATTTTCACATTGCTTTTCCTTTCAAAAGGCAATTATTAGTAATTAAGTTATTTATAATCTTCTGGGGTGTATTCTTTACCTTCAAGTGAAATTCGGTGAGACCCACAACAAAGAGGCATGCTGAAATCGATACCAGATATTTGACCTTGGCCGCGAGCGCGTGAATGTAATCGTGTCGCATGTGTTCTTGTCGGCTTTAGTCGGTCAGATCGTGTCGCCCGAGCGGCTCTCCACATGGAGGTCCGGGCTATGAAGAGGTTGAAGGTAGACAATTAGAATGATTTCATTAGCAGACCTAAAGCCCGCCTAATGACTTCACACATGTCCGCTGCAGAATAAACATTCCCTCCTTCATGGATATCTCCAGCACCAGACGGACATTCTCAGCTGTACCCGCTGGGATATTCCAGAAAATGACTGCTGTCACTATTTTCTGTATATGATAATATGGAGTGGAGTCCTTGGTTATGCTGACTTGATGCAGAACAATTACGGTATATCAACTTAATATGATAAGACGTAAAACATGACTCTGTATAATAATGGAAATATTCCTCGCAGTCACAGAAATGTGTCGTGGGACAAATGCATGCACACCATAAGGGGGAATTCACATCCAAGTCTAATTCAAACCAGACATGTTTTTTACTGTACATATACTTTCGCTGTACAAACTTACATTTACACATACTGTACATATACAAGTTTATATACATACATACACTCATGCATATAATCACGTTTCATCAAGTATATATATATATATATGTATATATAACAGAGAGAGAGAGAGAGATTTTCTTTTTTTTATTCTTTATTAATTAATCAATCCCAACAAAACAATATACTATAATAATGCAATTCCAAAACCAAACAACATTCAGAATAGTAATCGACAGAGCAATTGATAGGACAGAAACATGACACAAAACCTTCCAAAAGTAATCAAACAAAAATGAATAATATCAACAACAGTATCATTATTAATAACAATTCCAACATAGCAGTGATTAGAAATCCCTCATTTACATCATCAATAACAGCCATTTATAAAAAATAAAATAAAATAAATAGTGTCACAGTGGCTTACACTTGCATCACATCTCATAAGCTTGACAGCACATTGTGTCCAGTATTTTCCACAAAGACAAAACAAGTCATATTTTAGGTTCATTTAATAGTTAAAACAAATGTAAAACATATATTAGCGTTGTTGCCCTATGGGAAACTGGTAACACATGGCACACTGAGATGGCCTAATCAATTATTACTATAACAATCTACAAGGGTAATATAGAATTCTCTTTCTTCCCCTCCATTTATCTGCTTTCTTCTGTATTTTAAGTTATCGTTACATATATGTATTGTTGCATTTGAAGCAATTGTATTGCTCATAAAAGAAGTAGTTATTGTTGTTATTCATCATCAATAGTGCTGTTTCTATTGATATTTGTATTGCTTCATTTGTAGTGTAATAATGCTCAGTCATTTCTGTATTATTATTTATTTCACCAGCTGCTTCTTTGCTATCTCCTTTACCATCATATTTGTAACTATCCTATTTGCTGATGTTCTGTATGCGATTGTTGTTGTAATATGGGCATCTACATCTACTATGGGATTTGCCTGAGTAGCTGGACAGGAATAAAAACTAATAATTAAAAATAAAACACTTTTTCAATTAAAAGGTGCTTTTATGATGTACATTTCCGGCGAGTGTTTAGTAGAACCTTGAAAAAACTTTCCTAATCAATGCAGGGAGCGCAATTCTGCCCAAAACATGCGACGAGCCATGGCCATCAGACTGCTAACTTTAGCCTGTATCCATGGTGTAAGATCATTCTTTTTTTAGCGCACCCCATTCTACACAAGTCACTGTCGGTGAGCAATCGGTGAGTGTGCTGCTGCTGTTGGGGCAGTTTTTGGATATAATGATTTGCATTTGTTTAAAGCAGGGGTCAACAACCCAAAACCTTGAAAGAGCCATATTGGACCAAAAAAACTAAAAACGGGAGCCGCAAAAATTTAAAATCCTTATATAAGTCTTATAATGAAGGCAACACATGATGTAAATGTCTATAATAGCTATAATAGCCTACTATCAAAATGATTGTGTTGTGAGGCAAATCTTCGTGGACAGAAATTTTTAAATGTAATATTTATTCTACAGATTTTTACAACCTTAGAACACATTGGTATATCAAAGACTACTCAGAAGTTGAGATAACTTCTGGAAATGACTGGCTAAGAATGGCCAAAGGTATAGATGTGTGTGTCCAAGTTAAAGGAAACGGCAGGATTCCTTCTAATGGATTTATTACAATCTTTGGCAAGCTGGATAATGTTTACTGTGGTCTGGAACAACTTGGCACACAAACATCTGAAATGCAGTCAATATTACATGCAGATAATGTGTCATGAGACATGCACAATTAAATTATACCCAAAGAGGATAGAAGTAAAGGATAATAAACGAACTCAAATATACCTACAAATGAGGCATAATGATGCAGTATGTACATAAAGCTTGCATGTTAGCATCGATTAGCTTGCAGTCATGCACTGACCAAATATGCCTGATTAGCCCCCCGACAAGTCAATAACATCAACAAAGCGCACATTTGTGCATTCACGCACAGCATAAAACGTTTGGTGGACAAAATGAGGAAAAGAAGGACTTGAAGATTTTACATGCCAACAAACTGTTGCATCACAGTCCACACTATGGTGAGTTCAAGGGCCGCCTAAACTAGTAGGCCAATATATTGTTCACCAAATACTCTCATCTGTGAAACATACATGGCAGCACCGTGGTAGAGGGGTTAGTGCGTCTGCCTCACAACCTCACAATACGAAGGTCCTGAGTAGTCCTGGGTTCAATCATAGGCTCGGGATCTTTCTGTGTGGAGTTTGCTTGTCCTCCCCATGACTGCGTGGGTTCGCTCTGGGTACTCTGGCTTCCTCCCACCTTCAAAGACATGCACCTGTGGATAGGTTGATTGGCAACAATAAATTGGCCCTAGTGCGTGAATGTGAGTATGAATGTTGTCTATCTGTGTTGGCCCTGCAATGAGGTGGCGACTTGTCAATGGTGTACCCCGCCTTCCGCCCGATTGTAGCTGAGATAGGCACCAGCGCCCCCCGCGATCCCGAAGGGAATAAGCGATAGAAAATGGATGGATGGATGGAGTGAAGCATACACAAAATTATTAAACAGTGGGTTTTCTATCAATTGGGAAGGTTTGTGTCATGTTTGTCCTCAAAGAAAAAACATTCTAAAACAAAAAAAATATTAAAATATTTCCCCACATCTTTTTCCATTTTTAATCCTTTTTTAAAGTGCCCCAGGGAGCCACTTGTGCACTCGAGAGCCACAGGTTGCTGACCCCCCAGTTAAAGCTATCAACTGAACTCTACTGTACACCCCTGGCTTAAGCACTAAACGTAGTTTGGAATGACGATACTAGAAATGATTGCTCTCATAGTGATATTTTTCCTATGGAGTATTTAATGATGCTGATCAGTTCTGGGAAGCTGTGATGTTGAGCTTAGGACAGTTTGGAAGGCTCTATAACCTCGTTATTGTCTCGCTAAGTTATTTTGACTTGCTATTGTCAACACCAATGATTTGCTCTTTCACCGGGCCCAGAATAAACGGAGAGATTGTGATGGAGAGTTGTCACATGAATATTTCAATGCGCTTACTTAGACAAACGGAATACTTTTTGAGCGGGCATTTCCGGATGGTTGTCAGCACAGAAACGGATATCTACCAAAGTCTGCCATTAGTCACTGAAACAGACATTGTGAGGATGGGAAGAATTCCACCTCTTTGATTGATTGCGTAGGGACAAATAGTCATACTTTTGCTTATCACAGCCGATAGAGAGCCGAAGGCTGGAAAGGCTTTTTTTTTCCACTTCTGCAAAGATTTAAATTTCTCTCAACACTGTTGGAAAAAAAAAAGTATTTTGTAATTTTATTCTGCGGAAGTAGACAGTTGATAGATGACCGAGCAGTCCGATACAAGTCTCCCACCACCTGAGACCAACACAGTTGTACTATCTTTATCAGTTAAAAAAAAAAATGGACTGGGGATTTTTTCCCAACTTGTAGACATGACAAAGCCTAGAGGAGAGATTTGTTTTAGAGGCGAAAGGCCCAGAGCCTTTGAACATTTACTCGTATTACAACAAGCCGTTGAAGAGACAATAATTCACGCAGAAGAATTCGAATGTATATAAGGTGGCGACTTGTCCAGGGTGTACCCCGCCTTCCGCCCAACTGTAGCTGAGATAGGCGCCAGCGCCCCCCGCGACCCCAAAAGGGAATAAGCGGTAGAAAATGGATGGATGGATGGATATTTTCAGATGTACATACTGTGTGTACATGTATATAAATGCATTGTAAAACAAAACATGTGTTGTCAAATGTTGAAACATTTTAATCTCAGGGTTGATATTAGTGTTGTCCCGATACCAATATTTTGTTACCGGTACGAAAATTATTTTGATACTTTTCTAAATAAAGGGGACCACAAAACATTGCATTACTGGCTTCATTTTAACAAAAAAATCTTAGGGTACATTAAACATATGTTTCTTATTGCAGTTAAGTCCTTATATAAAATAGTGAACATACTGGACAACCTGTCTTTTAGTAGTAAGTAAACAAACAAAGGCTTTAGTAGTAAGTAAACAAACAAAGGCTCTAGTATCATATTGTGTCATTTTCCATTTTATTATTCTGTCAAAACTATTAGACACATGGTAGAAAATGAGTTATTAATGTTCTTGTTCATTTACTGTTAATATTTGCTTACTTTCTATTTTAACATGTTCTATCTACACTTCTGTTAAAATGTTACAACCTTTTTTTTCTTCTGTTTTTTAGACGCTTTACATTAGTTTTGGATGATACCACGAATTTGGCTGTCAATTCGATACCAAGTCCTTACAGGATCATACATATCAGTACTTTTCAGAGGCTGTATAGTACCGAATACGATTTATATGTCTCGCGGTACTATACTAATACCGGTATATGGTACAACTCTAATTGATATTAATTATTTCCAATCAGCGATCATTATCATTATCTGTACTAATAATAAGGTGGCGACTTGTCCAGGGTGTACCCTGCCTTCCGCCCGATTGTAGCTGAGATAGGCGCCAGCGCCCCACGCGACCCCGAAAGGGAATAAGCGGTAGAAAATGGATGGATGGGTAATGTTTTATTTTGCATGAGCAAAGAGAGTCAAGAAAAAAGGGATTATGAATGCACTTTACGTTTTTTTAACGTTTTTTTTCCATACTTTTGCAGCCTGTTACTACCAGATCAACTGTCCACTTACGTGTGTAATTTTGAGAAGCCGTTTAAAATGTGTTTCAGCATCAGTTTGAGGTTTGTTTTTTTCTTCTGCAGCTCGTTAAGGTAGCAAACTTGTCAGACCTTCTGTTTATAGTTTGTGTTCACCTGACGTCACGTCCGGCTCATTACAAATGCGAGACTTGAAGTGGGGGTCAAGGAAACATCTATTGTCAAAGCGTTTTTCGAGAAAAAAAAATGCCCTACGCTTATGTTTTTAGGCTGTTGCAACCACCCAAATCATGAAAAGAACTTCCTCGAGAGATATTCGAGAAGGACAAAAGAGTGCAAGTTTTTATGACGATGAGAATCGCACAAGTTTGCGGTGGTCACTTTGTTAAAGGTTTGTTTGGTTTACTTTTAATGTTTACTATTTTTCCTATTTAAGTATTATGTTGACGTTATCTGTATTTTATCTTGTTTCGGAGTTCTTAAAACACATTTTCGCTACTGTACAGGTGTTTCGTAAAGCACCAACTGGGCAATTCCAAATAAAAGAACAAATACGAGCAAAACCCTTAACAAGTTAAGATCGACCAAAAGCAGCAATCCTAAATAAAGCTTTCAGCACATCCACAACATTGAGATCAACAATTTAATTTTGATAAAGACAGACAAAACTATGTGTACTCATAACAATGCATCCATAACAATAAGCCAACATGTCCGAAACTTACCCAGCCACTGAGTTTCAGTGAGCTAGGTACACTTCTCCGTCTTCTTTCACAACCAGCCAGGTCTTCAGTGGTGTCACCGCTTATCGTTGAGTGGTTAACATAAGAGATAAATTAAAAACAGTTTTTTTGATTGATTGAAACCTTTATTAGTAGATTGCACAGTACAGTACATATTCCGTGCAATTGACCACTAAATGGTAACACCCAAATAAGTTTTTCAACTTGTTTAAGTCGTGGGCCGCTTTATTCAATTCATGGTAAAATGAAGTCAATCAAAGTGAATCAAAGATATCAAGTTTGTTTACAAGGGCGTAAAGTTAAATCATGAAAAACGTTGCATAGTTTATCCGGGAGAGTCTTGATACCTATTTCCTTGACCCAGCCACACACATAAAAGTTGTAGACCTCCATACTTTTCCAAGTTTTCATCGGTTTTGTCGCGTAGAATGACGTCTGCAGCACCAGGTAGTTTGACATGACTGGGAACGCAACCGACAGATCATTCTTGAGATTGACAAATCTCTTTTGGATAAGTATTTTTTTATACATTTTTTTGCATAGTTAGAATATTTTGCTCGTATTTGCTTTTAGCAGTACGATCTAAGCCTCTTGCAAACTTAGATAGTATGCACACTGTTTGGCTGACCACTGCTTCGTTCACTGGAAGTAAACAGGTCAGAAAAAGTCACGTGATTGAATACAACCTATTGCTGCCAATTAGTAACATCCATTACACCCTTGTAGAGGTGGGTAGTAACGCGCTACATTTACTCCGTTACATCTACTTGAGTAACTTCTGGGATAAATTGTACTTCTAAGACTAGTTTTAATGCAACATACTTTTACTTTTACTTGAGTATATTTATAGAGAAGAAACGCTACTTTTACTCCGCTCCATTTATCTACATTCAGCTTGCTACTCGCTACTGATTTTTATCGATCTGTTAATGCACGCTTTGATTGTTTTGTTTTGTCAGACAGACCTTCAAAGTAGGATATATTACATGCCTGCGTTTCACCAATCAAATACAGTCACTGGTGACGTTTGACTCCGTTTTACCAATTAAATGCAGTCACTGGTGACGTTTGACTCCATTTCACCAATCAAACAGAGCCAGGCAATCGCATGATTAACTACTCACTTTTTTTTTCATTTTTATAAACCTTTATTTATAAATTTCAACATTTACAAACAGTTGAAAATAATAATCAAAGTTAGTACAAAAACAGTACAAAACAGTATAAATAAAATAAATGGGTTGTACCTGTATAGCGCTGTTCTACCTTCAAGGTACTCAAAGCGCTTTGACACTACTTCCACATTCACACACTGATGGAGGGAGCTGCCATGCAAGGCGCTATCCAGCACCCATCAGGAGCAAGGGTGAAGTGTCTTGCTCAGGACACAACGGACGTGACGAGGTTGGTACTAGGTGGGGATTGAACCAGGGACCTTCGGGTTGCGCACGGCCACTCTTCCACTGCGCCACGCCGTATAAAAACCATACAAAACAGCGCCAGGGGGTTGTGAATTCAAAGTAACTAGAATAGAATGCAAAAAAATATATATATAATAAACAAAGTGGAAAGCCATAGGCTCACTCAATCTCAGTAAATAACTTAAATTTGAAACACAGCATCATCGTTTTCACAGCTTTTTGGTTGTTAGAGGTAGAGTGTTTTAATGTAGAGTTCTAAATTTTTTTTAAAGGCACAAAAAAACAGGTCAGGTATTGAGAAACTTACATTTATGACTATAAAACTTAGCCAATGGTATAATGAGCTTGCATAGGTAAAATTAATTTTCAGATTTTTTTTCAATACAATGTAAAACCAAATATATATTATTTGATATATATTATTGTTTTAGTTGCTTAAGAGATATTCCTGGCTGTGAATTTGTTCATTGCTATTTTTATGTTTTTGTGCATTACTTGTTGCCGTCATCATTAAACGAACAGGTTACTCATCAGTTACTGAGTACTTGAGTACTTTTTTCACAACATACTTTTTACTTTTACTCAAGTAAATATTTGGGTGACTACTCCTTACTTTTACTTGAGTAATACATCTCTAAAGTAACAGTACTCTTACTTGACTACAATTTCTGGCTACTCTACCCACCTCTGCACCCTTGTTGGTTTGTAACCTAATCAAGCAACCTGTCTCATCAAACTGTGTTAACACCAAACCGTTTGGCTCCTCGACCTCCGGCTACCTGACTATTAGACCATGTGACCAATGTGACACTGCTTGAGTCAAGGCTACAGACGACACCCCTCCAATGCTTTAGCAGCAAAATGAATCCCGACACTACCCAGCCACTGATGGCATTCCCAGAACCCCACCACATCCCTCCATTGGCCGGGGCTTTGTGTGGGAGTGTGTGGTTTTAGTTTGTGTGTGTGTGGGAGTGTAAAAGTGATAATCAGTGGTGGTCTGAGGGGCTTTTGTGTCTCCGTTGTTGCGCTGCTCTGAACAGTCCCATCCAGGGACTCCCATTCGGCCCCATACTGCCCAACTGCCGTCCCCTCAGACCACCCCCTTCAAACGTCCACTCACCACTGGAAGACACTCTACTCGCCCATCTTTTGAGGGGACTAGAAGATTTAAAGGACTGTTTTGATCTAGCAAAGTGATCTATGCCCACTTTCCCCGGATGTTTCTCTTCCCGCCCGGCAGCCAAAGGACAAGTGAGCAGCCAAGAGAAAGTTGCCTCTTTGGCCTGCGGTCGTGTTGAAGAGGGGAGAGGTTTAGGAGGTGCTAAGGCTGCAGGTGGTGCTAGGGAGTTTGTTGTGCCTTGCGCCTCGCAGCGGGGTTGGAGATCGGAGTGATTGCTCGGAAGGCCATTCAACAATGCTTGGGAAAGGACAAAGTGGTGGATACTCCTCAGACTCAGCTGGAGACGTCTTGCAAAGGTAAAACAATCACGTTGGCTTGCACACAGTTTGGAGAAACATTAACTGAAGTAGATTATTTGTTCTTTTGATTTTTATTATTTTTTGGAGGTATTTTGGTGACGATTTATAAAAAGTCCTCCAACAGGATTTAACATGTGGTATAAAAGATTCATCCTATGTTCTCCGACATGCTTTGCAGGTGAGCGATGCCCATGTCAAATGTTTGAAGTGTAATTTAAAAATGTGGTAACACTTTAGTGTAAGGAACGTATTCACCATTAATTAGTTGCTTAGTAACATGCAAATTAGTAACATATTAGCTCTTAATTAGCCATTATTAAGTACTTATTAATGCCTTATTGTGCATGGCCTTATTGTACAACCAGTAAGCCATTAACTTAAAGTCTTCCCTCAATAACCTCAGAATTATTGCTCATTAGTAACCCTAACCTTAACCCTTATATGTTCCCCTAGTGTCGAAATAACTGTAAAATAAGTCTTTGTTACTAATTTGCATGTTAATAAGAAACTAATTAATGGTGAATATTTCCCCATACTAAAGTGTTACCTAAAATGTGTATTACAAAATGTATGCCAGTCATATATAAACATGTTTACCAAATAATAAAAGATACACATAAATTGTGTAATATAAAAGTAATAATATATTATTTTGTTGACTGGTTTGTACATGGCTTTAAAAATGAACCTTTATCAATATTTAGTGTACAATCCTACTTGACATGAATGTAAATGTAAATCTTAGTTTTCTCTAGTTTAGTAAACACTTTGAAAATGTTCAATTTTCAAAGGAAAAAAATAATTCACAAATGCTTTAATGCCGATGTCTCTTTAAACACATATATTTAAAAAAATGCTTTGTGCTTATAAATATTGTTTTTTTTAGAATGAAATGCCAAATATTACAAATGATTTTCAATTTGACAGTTGACTCCTGAATCAACACCAGTACTTAATATTATGATCAAAGTTTGTTAAAAAACAAAAAAAAAATACATGTGGGATATAAATAATAATGGGAGTATAAGTGTTTGTATACAGCAGTGGTTCTCAACCTTTTTTCAATGTACCCCCTGTGAACATTTTTTTAATTCAAGTACCCCCTAATCAGTGCAACGCATTTTTGGTTGAAAAAAAGAGATACAGAAGGAAAATACAGCACTATGTCATCAGTTTCTGATTTATTAAATTGTATAATAGTGCAAATTATTGCTCATTCTTAGTGGTCTTTCTTAAACTATTTGGGGGAAAAAAGATATAAAAATAACAAAAAACTTGTTGAAAAATAAACAAGTGATTCAGTTATAAATAAATATTTCTGCACATAGAAGTAATCATCAACTTAAAGTGCTCTCTTTGGGGATTGTAATAGAGATCCATATGGATTCATGAACTTCATTCTAAACATTTCTCCACAAAAAATAAATCTTTAACATCAATATTTATGGAACATGTCCACAAAAAAATCTAGCTGTCAACTCTGAATATTGCATTGTTTTTTTTTTGTTCACAGTTTATGAACTTACATTCATATTTTGTCAAAGTATTATTCAATAAATATATCTATAAAGGATATTTGAATTCTTGCTATTTTTAGAATATTTTTGAAAAAATTCACGTACCCCTTGGCATACCTTCAAGTACCCCCAGGGGTACGCGTACCCCCATTTGAGAACCACTGGTATATAGTATATCATTGGTACAAATGTTTAACCAACATGTGTGTAGGGATATTTCACAGCTGTTTGTCTGTGTCCTTTACTGTGTATATCTGAACAGTGTTCATGTTGTGTAAATGTGTATTTTTAAGATGTTGTGTAAAGGAAGTTTCATATTTCTATGACTCATAAGATCAGAGCCCGATGTCTACTGGTTTTACTACATCTTGTATTAAGATTGTTAATAGGGTTAGGTGAAATAAGTGCTCAACTTCAGTAAAATTGTCAATTTATGAATGTAAATCTGTTTCTTTTTTTTTGTTGACAACTGACCGAAGAAATAATAAACTAAACTAATAAACTAAACATTACATTTCAAAGGGCTATTTTTACTATGATGCAAATTTGCATCATTTTTATTAAAGAAAAATAAGCCAAAACAATGATCAAAAATTATGAAGCATTGCATGTGATTGTCCAATCTCAAATGTAATTAACTGAACTTGTTAATGGAAGTTTCAGGCGATTGACATGTTCTGTTAAAATACACAAAGTTACTCATACAATTTAATATAATAAAATGCTGTCATTACGGTTTGAAAAAAAAATCTTACGCGTAATATTTATTCATAAATCTTTGGAGAAATCACAATGATTTGTTGTTCAGAATTATTACATATCGGGCGTGTATATTTTCTTTCTGAGGACGGTGATTCTCAAACAGGGACAGAGCAAATTGGCAACATGCCATGGAATGTTGGAGTCCAAGTGGAGTTTGTAGTGACACACTGGATGATTACAGACTGTGAGACAGGCTTTCGAACTACTGTTGGATGCTCGAGTAAGTCGCCAGGTGAAGCTTTGCTGAGTTTTGGGACGTATAGATAGCGTTCTTAGCCTGATGGACTGCAAAATTCTGAGATTTTCAGTGCAACCTTATACCAAAATGCATGAACTAAGGTTGTACGGTATACCGGTATTGGTATACTAACGCGATACTAATGAATCATATTCGGTACTATACCGCCTCTAAAAAGAACCGGTTCCCCAACTCCCCTGCCCTCCCGTCGTCGTCACGTTGTGTAATTGCTGGTTTAAAAACAGGGGATGGTGTGGCGCGGTTGGGAGAGTGGCTGTGGCAGCAACCTGAGGGTTCCTGGTTCAATCCCCACCTATCATCCTAGTCACTTCCGTTGTGTCATTGAGCAAGACACTTTACCCTTGGTCCTGATGGGTCCTGGTTAGCGCCTCGCATGACAGCTCCTGCTATCAGTGTGTGAATGGGTGAATGTGGAAATAGTGTCAAAGCGCTTTGAGTTCTTTAAAAAAAAGGTAGAAAAGCGCTATACAAGTAAAATCCATTTACCATTTACGAGCAGATGAGCATGTTTGGCAGCGCACAATCACTGAGTACTTACAAGCGGACGCAGTGTGTAGACAGGAAAGGGAGAACAGATGCATTTTGACTTAAAAACTAACGATAAAGGTAAAGTTTTAACACTGGAACACCCTCAGGAAGAGATGCTTTAAGACATGGCTAGCGAGTTAGCGGCTAAAGTCCACCTGCAGTCGGCAGTGTTGTAGATACTGTTGTAGATACTAAATCACTAATCCTCGCCTCCATGGCGACAAATAAAGTAAGTTTCCTACAAGTATCATCCCTGCAGGACGAGGAATAGCTAAATATGCTTCACTTCACACCGACTTTGAATACGACCAAGGTATGATCCTGTTAATACTTGGTATCGGATTGATACCCAAATTTGTGGTATCATCCAAAACTAATGTAATGTATCCAAACAACAGAAGAATAAGTGATTATTACATTTTAAGAGAAGTGTCGATATAACATGTTGAAAGAGAAAGTAAGCATATATTACCGGTAAATGAACAAGTAAATGAATAATTCATTTTCTACCACTTGTCCTTAAAAAACTTGACAAAATAATGGAATGGAAAATGACACAATATGTTACTGCATATGTCAGCAGCTAAATTAGGAGCCTTGTTTTTTTTTTACTTACTACTAAAAGACATGTCTTATATGTTCACTATTTTGTTTTATTTATGTATTGCAATTTCAAACATGTTTAATTTAACCTAAGATTTTTTTGTTAAAAAAAAAGACAACGCCATTTTTTTGTGGTCCCCTTTGTTTAGAAAAGTACCGAATAGTATCAAAATACATTGTTATGTAAATATTGGTATCGGGACAACACTAGCATGAACCTTATGAAAAAAACCCATCCGTCGTCATGTCTCTAATAGTAATTGTGAATGATAGGTAAAATTCCCCAAAAAAGTGCAGTTACAATACCAAAAAATTACAAAAGCTTTTTCGATTAAACAAAATATCGATATGACCTTTTTGATTGATTGAAACTTCTATTAGTAGATTGCACAGTCTAGTACAGGGGTGCCCACACTTTTTCTGCAGGCGAGCTACTTTTCAATTGACCAACTCGAGGGGATCTACCTCATTTATATATATCATTTATATTTATTTATTTATGAAAGAGACATTTTTGTAAACAAGTTAAATGTGTTTAATGATAATACAAGCATGTGTAACACATATAGATGTCTTTCTTTCACAAAGACAAGAATATAAGTTGGTGTATTACCTGAGTCTGATGACTTGCATTGATTGGAATCAGACAGTAATGATGATAACGCCCACATTTTCAAATGGAGGAGAAAAAAATTTGTCCTTTCTGTACAATACCACATGAAAGTGGTTGGTTTTTGGCATCTAATTCATCCAGCTTCCATACACTTTACAAGAAAAACATTGGCGGTATATTCCGTAGCTTGCTTGACGTTCACGGCACCCAAGGGTCTTGTGAGATGACGCTGGCTGCTGCCAGTTCATTATTATGAAAAAATGACAGAGAGGAAGGCGAGAAACACTTTTTATTTCAACAGACTTTCGCGCCGTCCCTTCAAGTGATGTGCACGCCAGCTTTCTGAGGGATCGCTTGTGCACGCCAGTTTTCCGAGACTCTGTATTTAGTTAGCACAGGCAGCATGAAGCAGGGCTTTTATTGTGAAGATAGGAAATGTGCAGTCGGCCTTTAGAGTTTTGACGGAAGGTACGGCGCGAGAGTGTTGAAATAAAAAGTGTTTCTCGCCTTCCTCTCTGTCATATTTTCATAATAATGATCTTGCAGCAGCCAGCGTCATCTCACAAGACCCTCCTGTACCGTGAATGTCATTTAAGTGACGTCTTGGTGAAGATTGATGATCACTAATTTTTAGGTCTATTTTTTTTTAAAGCCTGGCTGGAGATCGACTGACACACCCCCCGCGGTCGACTGGTAGCTCGCGATCGACGTAATGGGCACCCCTGGTCTAGTACATATTCCATACAATTGACCATTAAATGGTAACACCCTAATAAGTTTCTCAACTTGTTTAAGTCGGTGTCCACGTTAATCAATTCATGGTACAAATATATACTATCATCATAATACAGTCATCACACAAGTTAAGCATCAGAGTATATACATTGAATTATTTACATTATTTACAATCAAATCAGATGCGTTACTAGCAGGATTTGAACCTGCCTGTGGAGACCCCAATGGATTTCCAGTCCATTGTACTATCAACCATGTACTGACACTAAACTTAGTATTTTTACTGTCAATATGTTTATTCTTTGTCCTCCAGTGATAATATTACCTGTAAAAAACTTAGTTTGTTTGTTGCCATGGAGGCCGGGATAGCTGACTTTGAAGTGACCTTGCACTATAGAGAGACATTAGTTGCTCTTAAGGACGATACGTTGTTTTGAAGACACAGCATGCATTATCACCATGTAACAATAATATTGACAGCTTTATCCTTGGCCTTCTACATCCTATTGATGTTTGCATGAGCATGTGGACATGTTTGGACTTCAGATTGTATATTTAACGTGTCTCTTCTAACCCTACAAACTCAGACTAGTGTCCTAATCTAAGATCTCTGACTGGACGTACTTTTTTTGATGCGTGGGCAAACTGATGAAACAAGCACCCGTATGTGCGTATTCCATTCATTTCTTACGGTATCCCTGCCCTGTTTTTTGCGCTTTCGCTTTCTAACCTCTGCCCTGTGTCCCACCTGCTAACTCTAAATCACCATGGTAGTATGTCACAGGGGAAGTCGCCTCCGACTCTCACACAAAGCAGTACTGATGGTCTTCCTGGAGCTCCCTCGGTCCAGGCACATGTACCACATATTTGCTCGGCCGGAACCTCTAAAGGGATTTGACTGCTTCTCTTCAGTACTGACCTATGACAATATGCCAAAGGACAGGTAAACCCAGTAACACTGTTGCATGTCAGACTTGGTATATGCTGCTGCCTATCTTTAAGACCTCTTGACCTGTCTAGTAGTTGATTGATCAATCAATAAAAACAAATCGAACTTCATTCTGGATAATATCGCAGATGCTTTTGAATTACTGTCTATCTGTAGACCGTGTTGATTTTGTGTTTGTGTTTTTTGAAAGAATATTTCACAAATTGTCCAAGACTTGTGACATCTGACATTTTTTTACCCTGTGCCACTCTTGTTCCTAAATTGTTATTAACAAGCTTAGAGTTCCTTCACCTCATCTCGCCTAATGATTGTCAGGACGATAACGTTGGGACTGATTTGTGAGTCAACTTTTGAACTGGAACTGCAAACCACCTACTGTATTCTTCTGTATTTTTGTTTTATTCATACTTGCCAACCTAGAGACCTCCGAATTCAGGAGATGGGGGTGGGGGAGTTGATGGTAACGGGGTAGTGTTAATGGGGGTGTATATTGTAGCGTCCCGGAAGAGTTAGTGCTCCAAGGGGGTTTGAGTATTTGTTCTGTTGTGTTACGGTGCGGATATTCTGCCGAAATGTCTTTGTCATTCTTGTTTGGTGTGGGTTAACAGTGTGGCGGATATTTGTAACAGTGTTAAAGTTGTTTATACGTCCACCCTCAGTGTGACCTGTATGGCTGTTGACCAAGTATGCATTGCATACACTTGTGTGTGTTTGTAAAAACCGCGTATGTTATGTGACTGGGCCGACAAGCTGTTTGTACGGAGGAAAAGTAGACATGACGACAGGTTGTAGAGGACGCTAAAGGCACAGTCTGTAAGGCACGCCCCCAATATTGTTGTCCGGGTGGAAAACGGGAGAAATTCGGGAGAATGGTCGCTCCGGGAGATTTTCGGGAGGGGCACTGAAAATCGAGTCTCCCAGAAAAATCGTGAGAGGGCTGGGCGTTATGGTCTTTTTTTAATATCGCGATATTTTTAGGCCATATCGCGATATACAATATATATTACAATATTTTGCCTTGGCCTTGAATGAACACTTGATACATATAATCACAGCAGTATGATGATTCTATGTGTCTATATTAAAACATTCTTCTTCATACTGCATTCATATACGCTACTTTTAAACTTTCATGCAGAGAGGGAAATCACAACTAAGTCAATTGACCAAAAGTGTATTTATTAAAGTTATTAAGCAATGGCACAAACATTCATGTCATTTCCAAAACAGAAAGTGCAAGATTGTTGAAGACATTTTAAGTGTCAAATAAAAATGAGCTGCATAATAGGAATTCAACTAGTATTCGTCCTTCACTATGTGGTAAGTTATTACTGCCGTTATTAAATTCTCTTCATTCTCTAGCGAGTGACTTTTCAAATGATGCTACATATTAGCAGTAATGCTACTTTTTATAACAACGCTTTTTCCCCACACTTGACAAATTACGGTTGTCTGTTCGACATATTCCTACTTGAAGCCGAACCACCGCCAGACGATGGAGCCCCTGCTGTTTTTATTGGGAATTAAGTCTTCCTTCATTTGTTACCAGATTCGCACCTTCTTTCTCTCGTATGCTGATCCGCCTCCGCTTGGGATGTTTTCCTGCTGGCTCCGCTGTGAACGGGACTCTCGCTGCTGTGTTGGATCCGCTTTGGACTGGACTCTTGCGACTGTGTTGGATCCATTATGGATTGAACTTTCACAGTATCATGTTAGACACGCTCGACATCCATTGCTTTCCTCCTCTCCAAGGTTCTCATAGTCATCATTGTCACCGACGTCCCACTGGGCGTGAGTATTCCTTGCCCTTATGTGGGCCTACCGAGGATGTCGTAGGGGTTTGTGCAGCCCTTTGAGACACTGGTGATTTAGAGCCATATAAGTAAACATTGATTGATTGATTGATTGATTACAACTCGTACGGCTACGTTAGCATCACAGCTAACGTTACCCAGTCTGCTAACTCTCTGCTGGGCGAGGGCGTATACTTATGTGACGTATGACGTGACGTGTGTAAGTTTGTGCGCCTGCCTGTCTGTGAGAAGGAGAGACACGAAAGAGTGAGAATAGCCTGTAGTGTAATGCCCGCAGCTGAAAGCAACTGCATGAGAACATCTACTACTCGAATATTATGATATAGTCATTTTCGCACAGTTTGGTTTTATTCTGTGACGTGACTTATTCCCGGAAGTGAAAAACTGTGGTGGTCAACCGAGCCAAGATTGCTGTTGGGCAGCAAGCTGTGTGCAAACTGTTTGAGGACATAAGGGGCATAGATCTTCTTGCAAAAACTCTGAAGAAACTTTTATCCTCTTCGCGATTTGAACCATTCGTACAGCGAAAAGCAACGCATGCATAGGGCATTTTTCTTTGAGAATGGCTAAATGCCGCCTTGTACACATTGAGAACAGAAACTGGCTTGACCATTGCGCATATTTAATAAGCGGGACGTGAACCGGACATGAAGTCATTTAAAATTAAGCAATGAGGCGCATTTAAAATTATTTATTTTTCTCAAAAATCAACAAAGCACCTTAACCCGATGGGCCTAATGTACGTATTAATTGTGGTTGTCCTTACCAATCTCAAACCAGTTTTATTTTAGTGCCAGTCACTAAAATAATTTGCAGTTTGTGGACTGCAAATTGACACCTGTTCAATGAATGACGCTAGCAAGCATCTGTAGTAAGCAACACCAACATGTTGATGCTTCATTGAGAATGTAGAACATACACGGCGCTCAAATATGTGTCAAAATGTTTTAGTATGACTTGGGTAAGCTATAAAGCCGCACCGCTTAATGGAACACAGAGCATTATGTATACCATAGTCAGGCGTACTAGGCTTCAACGTACGGGTACAATTATAGTGTGTGTATAAGGACCCCAGAATGGCGCCTATTAGGAGACATTATATGGCTGTTTGTTTCACAATATTATGCAAAGCAAACTTTCCTTGCCTTTTGGTACCTGCTGATGTACATTTGGGATTTGCGTCAGTCATTGTGGTCCACGCCGTGGTCCTTAAACTCCTTCTTTTCCTCTATCCTCTTGTTGTAAGGCATTCATCCTCCACTTTTGCCATTTCTATTATAAAATAGCGTACAGTTCTTATATCTGTCCGTAAACCTGCTTTGGAAGCGTTAAAAACTATCGGTACAACAAAGATGATGAAGTGGAACCACGTAAATATGACTGCCCACAAAACGGCGCATCCTGAAGAGACAGTCAGAAAGAAGCTTAAAAATTGTCTGTAAAAAATAATCTATGCAACATTTTGAATATAAAACCATCATTTTCTTATGAGCCAAGGCACATTTTTTACGTTGAAAAAATCCGGAGTCACACCACCAGCAGAAATCATTAAAAAAAATAAACTCAGTTGACAGTAAAAAGCCGTTGTCGCAATTGTTGGATATGACTTTAAACCATAAGCAAGCATGCATCACTATAGCTCTTGTCTCAAAGTAGGTGTAATGTCACCACCTGTAACATCACACCTTGACTTATTTTGAGTTTTTTGCCGTTTTCCTGTATGTAGTGTTTTAGTTTTTGTCTTGCACTCCTATTTTGGTGGCTTTTTCTCTTTTTTTGGTGTTTTTCTGTATCAGTTTCATGTCTTCCTTTGAGCGATATTTCCCGCATCTACTTTGTTTTAGCAATCAAGAATATTTCAGTTGTTTTTATTCTTCTTTGTGGGGACATTGTTGATTGTCACATTTGGATGTACATTGTGGACGCCGTCTTTGCTCCACAGTAAGTCTTTGCTGTCGTCCAGCATTTTGTTTTTGTTTACTTCGTAGCCAGTTCAGTTTTAGTTTCGTTCTGCATTGCTTTCTCTAAGCTTAAATGCCTTTTCTTAGGGGCGCTCACCTTTTGTTTGTTTTTGGTTTCAGCACTAACCACCTTTTTACCTACACACTGCCTCCAACTATCTCCAATATCTACAAAGCAATTAGCTACAGGCTGCCACCTACTGACATGGAAGAGTATTACACGGTTACTCTGCGAAGCTCTAGACAGCACCGACACTCAACAACAACACATCATTTGCAGACTATTATTAATAGTTTGCGAAAAATATTTTCAACCCAATTAGGTGAAATTAGAAAATCTCCCACGACACACCAAATTGTATCTCACGGCAAACCAGTGTACCGCGGCATTATGGTTGAAAAACGCTGATGTAGACCACAAGGAAGTGTATTAAATGTGGAAAGACAAAAAATCATCATACGACCTCTTTAATGCACCTTATATTCCGGTGCGCCTTATATACGAAAATACACCTAAATAGACCCGCTCATTGGCATATATAGAGTGTCGCCTCATGCAGGATCACCACCCTATACCTCCACCACGGCAAAATTAAGCATGTGTTCATTGCTGTGTCGACACGTGCCGGTAGCAGCGGCTAATCTTGACATTAATAGTGTGACAGTTTCTCTCAAAAGACTTCAAGTGACCATGGCATGAACAACATTCAATCGGTTGTTCCATCTCACTTTGGACAATGTCCTGCCTTGCTCAGAGAATCACCTCTGATATAAACGTGAAGAATGCATTGCACAGGAGGACTGTTTGGGGGGGGGGGGGGGATGTTTAAGTGGCACATAAACCCGCCTCCTGTTTTAGGTGCCGTACTGACAGCTGAGCTTGGCGACATTGAAGAACATGTGCTCACTCAAATGGCATCGTGCTTCACACAATGTGAGGGCAAGACCGCAGGAAATCTAATTTACTGTACCTCACAGGTGCAACACATGTGGTACAGTAACAGCACACATGACCAAGCATGGTCATTCATGGTGACTAACAGTGCTAGTAGTAATAGTCGTTGGCTTTGACAGTTAGGATTGCTCGCTCGCATTGAAACAGTTGTTTTTCTCACTACGAGAGTGCGAAACCATCCTTTGCCCAGGGACACCTGGTTTTGGAGTAGGCTTGTATGGTATACCGGTATTGGTAGAGTACTGCCATACTAATGAATAATTTCCGGTACTATACCGCCTCTGAAAAATTCTGGTCCGCGATCATGTTCGGCAGCGCACAATCAAGGAGTACTTACAAGCAGACACAGTGTGTAGACAGAAAAGGCAGAACGGACGCATTTTGGCTTAAAAACTAACGATAAAGGTGAAGTTATAACACTTAAACGCCGTCAGGAAGAGGTGCTTTAAGACATGGCTAGCTAACTAGCGGCTAAAGTCCAGCCCGAGTCGGCAGTGTTTTAGCTACTTCTAAATCATTAATCCTCGCCTCCATGTTGACAAATAAATACAAGTATCATCCCTGCAGGACGAGGAATAGCTAAACATGCTTCACTACACACCGTTGCTCGCCGTTTGTCAAAATGTAAACAAACGCTATTGGTGGATCTACACCTAACATCCACTGTAGCGATACCAATTATAGTAGCGTATCTAGTCGATAGTACTATGATGACGTCAATATTTTTTGGCATCGCAACATCTTTCGTTAAAAAAAATTATATTATGTTTATAAACTCAGAAAATATGTCCCTGGACACAGGAGGACTTTGAATATGACCAATGTATGATCCTGTATCAACTTGGTATCGGATTGATACCCGAATTTGTGGTGTTATCCAAAACGAATGTGAAGTATCCAAACAACAGAAGAATAAGTGATTATTACATTTTAACAGAAGTGTAGATAGAACATGCTAAAAGAGAAAGCAAGCAGATATTAACAGTAATCTAACAAATAGATTAATAATTCATTTTCTACCACTTGTCCTTAATAATTTTGACGGATTAATAGAATGGAAAATGACACAATATGTTACTGCATATGTCAGCAGACTAATTAGGAGCCTTTGTTTGTTTATTTACTAATAAAAGAAAAGCTAACTTGTATGTTCACTATCTTATTAAAGGAAAAACTTACAATAAGAAACAGATGTATAATGTACCCTAAGATTTTTTGTTAAAATAAAACCAATTATGCAATGTTTTGTAGTTCTTTGTATGTAGAAAAGTACCGAAAAGTATCAAAATTCTGGTACCAGTACCAAAATATTGGTAACGAGTCAAAACACTATTTTGCAGTATAAATATTTGGGGTTATGGCACCGACCGCTGGACTACATCTGATCAATCTAGGTCTATGAGCACGAACTCTTTGCCTCTCTCAGGCGAGAGGCAAAGTATTTTCTGTGACATACCAAAGAGTCAAGTTGCGATCGATTGAATGCCCTGATACTGCCCTTGATACTAGTCTCCAGTCTGATCGTTTCTTGAAAAACATCACTTCCTGTAATGCGCACATAAAAGCGTGTCGTCTGCTTGTAACGAGTGAAATAAGTCTCCCTCTATTTAAACATTTAACCGCTGACATCACATGAACTCCAACCAAGTTTCTGACCAAAACAGCAAAACCTCAAGATTGTTCAAATGACATCTGTGCCATACTCCAGTGAGTATAGCAGGGGTCACAAACGTGGTGCCCGCAGGCACCAGGTAGCCCGTGAGGACCAGATGAGTAGCCTGTTCTAAAAATAGCTCAAATAGCAGCATTTACCAGTGAGCTGCCTCTATTTTTATTTTATTTTATTTATTTACTAGCAAGCTGGTCTCACTTTGCTCGGCATTTTTAATTCTAAGAGAGACAAAACTCAAATAGAATTTGAAAATCCAAGAAAATATTTTAAAGACTTGGTCTTCACTTGTTTAAATAAATTCATTTATTTTTTTACTTTGCTTCTTATTACTTTCAGAAAGACACTTTTAGAGAAAAAATACAACCTTAAAAATGATGTTAGGATTTTGAAACACATATACCTTTGTACCTTTTAAATTCCTTCCTCCTCTTTCCTGACAATTTAAATCAATGTTCAAGTAAATGTATTTTTTTATTGTAAAGAATAATAAATACATTTTAATTAAATTCTTCATTTTAGCTTCAGTTTTTTCGACGAAAAATATTAGTGAAATATTTCTTCAAACTTATTATGATTAAAATTCAAAAAAAATATTCTGGCCAATCTAGAAAATCTGTAGAATCAAATTCAAACCTTATTTCAAAGTCTTTTGAATTTCTTTTAAAAATTTTGGAAAATCTAGAAGAAATAATGATTTGTTTTTGTTAGAAATATAGCTTGGTCCAATTTGTTATATATTCTGTTTCTATATATATGTATTGTGAGAAATCATGTTAGTGCGTCTGCCTCACAATACGAAGGTCCTGCAGTCCTGGGTTCAATCCCAGGCTCGGGATCTTTCTGTGTGGAGTTTGCATGTTCTCCCCGTGCCTGCGTGGGTTCCCTCCGGGTACTCCGGCTTCCTCCCACTTCCAAAGACATGCACCTGGGGATAGGTTGATTGGCAATACTAAATTGGCTCTAGTGTGTGAATGTGAGTGTGAATGTTGTCTGTCTATCTGTGTTGGCCCTGCGATGAGGTGGCGACTTGTCCAGGGTATATCCCGCCTTCTGCCCGATTGTAGCTGAGATATTTACCAGCGCCCCCCACAACCATAAAGGGAATAAGCGGTAGAAAATGGATGCATGGATAGAAACCAAAGAGTCCAGTTGTGATCGATTGAATGTCCTGAGTTTCTAATGAACTGCTGACAGTTTGATACTAGTCTCCAGTGTGATCGTTTCTTGAAAAACCTCACTTTTTGTAATGCGCACACAATAGTGTGTTGTCTGCTTGACATGAGTGAAATAATTTTGCCTCTACTTAAACACTTAACCGCTGACTCCATATGAACCAAGTTTCTGACCAATCACATCTGTGCCATAGTGTAGTGACCATAGCAATGGGTACCAAATTCCTTTTTGATTGCTGTCGATTATTGCTGTACAGTATTTGTGCTTTGGTCCCTTTTTTTTGGAAAACTCATACAAAAATTCACAGTAATGTCTGATAAAATGCTAAAAATGTCAATGTCAGACCACCTCAAACATATTGAGACACCTAAAATGTATATGAACATAAAGAATGTGGTTTTTACAATATTAACAATGAACGATTAAACACTGAATATTATATCAACGTCGCTCCTTTTTGCTTTTTTACCTGCTCGATCGACATCTAAAACAGTTAAGCTAAACACAACAAAAATGCAACAAACAGCCAAATATGAATGCAAAGAAGAAAAAAAGCCTGCGATTCGATATAAAATGACTTTTCTGCAGGACTTTCTGGTAAAAACCTTCTTCCGCGTCAGTCCCTGACTCCCGCGTTTCTGGAAATAAACCCCGCCCACACTGCTTTGTGCCTTGTCTGCCTGGAGCTGCTGTGACGTAGATTACCGTAATAACCCGCGTAATACGGGGACGGCGTGGCGGGGTTGGGAGAGTGGCCATGCCAGCAACCTGAGGCTTCCTGGTTCGATCCCCACCTTCTACCAACCTCGTCACAACCATTGTGTCCTGGAGCAAGACACTTCACCCTTGCTCCTGATGGGTCGTGGTTAGGGCCTTGCATGGCAGCTCCCTCCATCAGTGTGTGAATGTGGAAGTAGTGTCAAAGCGCTTTGAGTACCTTGAAGGTAGAAAAGCGCTATATAAGTATAACCTATTTGCAATTTACATATCACATAAAAATGCAGATTACCGTAATTACCCGTATAACATGGGGACGGCGTGGCGCAGTTGGGAGAGTGGCCATGCCAGCAACCTGAGGGTTCCTGGTTCGATCCCCACCTTCTACCAACATCGTCACAACCATTGTGTCCTGGAGCAAGACACTTCACCCTTGCTCCTGATGGGTCGTGGTTAGGGCCTTGCATGGCAGCTCCCGCCATCAGTGTGTGAATGTGTGTGTTAATGTGGAAATAGTGTCAAAGCGCTTTGAGTACCTTGAAGGTAGAAAAGCGCGATACAAGTATAACCCATTTACCGTTTACATAACACATAAAAATGCAGATTGCAACCATTGAAATAAATACTTTCTATTGTTCAAGATTTACAGTAATCTGAAAACTGAATTGAAAGTTTAAAAACATTATTTGGAAACCTCGGCGGGCCAGATTGAAAGAACGTAATATTATAGTCACAATTTTTGCATGTGATTTTAATTTTTTTTCAAAATCTTAAATAAATAAATACACGTTTATACATTGTCATTATGGGGTATTGTTTGTAGAATTCTGAGGACAGATATGAATTTATCCCATTTTGGAATAAGGCTGCAACATAACAAAAAGTGGAAAAAGTGAAGCAATGTGAATACTTTCTACATGCACTGTAATAATGACTTTCCTTTGACATACTGACAACAAGTTAGGGATATTCTTCTTTTGAGGGATGCATCTACTACAATATAATGCACTTTATATAAGTAAACATTGATTGATTGATTGACTTTTACAGGTGAAACATGAAATAGTTGGGCATGTACAGTTAGTTATGTGCATTCATTCAATAGTTTAGAGAAAGTTGAATTATGGTCACTTGTGAAGGTTGTATTGCAATTTAAATGTATCCATAACACCTCTAGAGTTCTGCAAGTAGTGTATGCTATATCACAATATGTACTATTTTAACTTGGCATCATTGTTTGATTGAAAATATGTTCACAAAGAGGCACTAAGTAAGTTTGGCTGTAGACCGCATGTTTTTAGACATGAAACTATAACCTGTTTGAGACTATCATAGCTGTTGAAATTACTACGTCATAATCTAAAAAAAAAGAATTCCTTATCTTCACGTCCAATAAGCGAGTGACCCTCCTGTGGTTCCGTCAGTGGTGGTCTGGCTATGTTTAGGGCCCCCATTAAGAGAGATAGCAGGAAACGCTTCGGTCTGGAACGACGTCGTCTGATCCGAAGTGAAGTTGAAAAGAAGAGAGGGGCGATAATTACTAGCATCTAATTATTCCTAATGAAAGGATAAATGACCCCCTCAATGAAATGTGACTCCTAAATGATGTAATTAAGTTGGCTCGGTCTCCTGCCTTAGATCGGTGTTTGTCTTGCCTCTAAGCTTTTAAAAAGTCATCTGGTTTGAGCTTTAGAAGGATTAGATGGTTAATTGGATGTCAAGCCTACTCATAACTTTGTTAAGTGTTAAGATGCTGGATGGATGTGGTGTTACT
>NC_084630.1:12312930-12362930 GCF_033978795.1 Nerophis ophidion | reverse complement strand
TTACCATAATTCAGCACAGTAGGAGTAATTTCAAAATATTAGCTTTGGCCTACTTACCAAGCAGACACAATGATTATCCTACAGACAGCGTTTTGAGTTGGTTGTGTTTTTATCGGAGAAAATCGAGCCACAGGGTCTACAACATGTCTTGTTGTCCCCCGCGGCAAAAGACAAAGTGGGTCTTCTCTTCTCTTTCTTCCAGTTGTGGAAGACATGCTGTATTGTGACCAGTGAAAAATCAGAAAACTGTGCCTTACAAAGACCGTAGTTCTAAATTGGATCCCCTCTGTTATTTACCCCCGACCCATGTCCCACATGCTACTGTGATTGGATAGATTCTTAACTTGTCCCACCCACCTAAAGACTAAATTAAAAATGAAAAAATTGAATATGATCGGATTTTGTCTGTCAACATGTTAGTCTTGTTTTTATTCGTTGACTAAAATATGTCAATTATTTTCATTTGTATTGATCAGTTATTTTTAGTCAGGGGAAAATAGGTTGTTGTCGATAACTAAGACAAAGAATTTTACCCCCAAAAATTTACTTTTTAGGTGTGGGACAGGGGTGTAAGACTTACTACCTGTGGACCATATAAGGTCCGCGAACAGGTTCAATCCGGCCTGCAAGATCAATTTACTAGATATAAAATGAGCTGCATTTTTTTTTATGAGAGAAACTGCTGTTCTAAATGTGTCCACTGGATGTCGCAACAGCAATTCAAGTGTAACCCACGTCACACGTGACAGTGTTTAAAGATGACGTGTCGGTTGACTTTATGTGCCCTCTGGATTGGCTGCCGCTACTCCAATCAGCGCAGGTGCAAGCAATCAGCTGCTGTATTGACGCACAATATCCTATTTTATTATAAATGATCCACTCATCGGATAAAATAACAAAACAGTTAAATGCAAAGACTTAAATCCAATTAACCATCATTTTTTTAGTTAGAGTTCCATAAAGCACTTGCAAATGTTTAAATGCATGATGCACACCCTGAAGTCCATTGTAAAAATTTGTTTCTACTTTTGTTGTGTTTGTTCTAATATATTTTATACTTTGATCTTCCATGTTCACATTGGTTAAGTTTGTAGTTATGTTACATTAATTTGTTTGTATTAAATTTGTAATATTTAAACGTTCAGTGGAAGGCTCAGACTCCCAAAATGCAACTTGGAACGACACAGGAGGTCCTTTATACCGACAGCCATCAGACTGTATAATGCATATGTTCCTTCTTGACTGCACTTAAATGTAGAATATATGTATAATATATTTATATTATTCATATATTATTTATTAAGTATATATAATATATGATATAAATTATATTATTTATTATTATTATTGTCCATTGTGAGCAAACTGTGGTGCTAAATTTCCCCCAGGGATCAATAAAGTACTTTCTATTCTATTCTATTTTAAAATGATAATACCAATGTGTTGTTTACAGTTGTGGTTTGAGGAAACACTTGATTCCTCTTCCAAATGTTTTTGATGAACTGACATGAGAGTCCTAAAAACGGAAATTCCTTGAAGTTTAATGGTTTTGTAAGAACACCGAGACAAAGTGCATTGTGTTCTTCGTGGTGTTTTTGAAACTGCACCATTTTTTTCCTCAGCATTTTCATTTTTAAGTGTTTTGCAAAAATAATTATTTGTGACGTGTGCAGCTTCAGAATGTGCTTGGTTTTTTTTTTTTAGGCCAAAGTAAGACAAGGAAAACAATCTGAAGTTGCCTTTATTTTTAAGTTTTTCATGCGGCCGCCGAGCTAAAATCAGTTTGACACCCCTGGTTTAGAACTATGTAATATTGTCGGCAGGTTTGATTTTTTTGTCATTCCTAAATCTTATGAACAGTTGGGTCGGAGAACTTTTTGTACTTTCACGAGATCTCGTAAACTTGATGAAGTCCGTGTATGACAACTTTAGCTACCACGCTAATTTGATTTGTTTGTTCAAGTTCTGAAGCTTTTTTCAAATTTTGGGACATTTAAAATTTTTAAAACAAGCCAAAACCAGCATTTGTCTGTATTAATGTTAAGAGTAGTTGACATAACATCAAAGTGATTGGACATTTTATCCGCTCTCCACTGTGTCTTTACTGCTGTGGTGAGGGAGTAGATCTGCTCTAATGTAATGTGCGTCTCTTGGGTGTTCCAAAGCATTTTGTTACCCCACAGCTGCATTTTATGTCCTTGAGCTCCCTTGTGATGGCTAAACCACAATACCCCAAGAGTCTGTGAATTATGGAATCAACAACCTAGACACTGACGTCAGCACATTGTGTCAGTAGAAGGCATTTGCTGTACTCAAACTCTAAATCTACGCTTTTGTTATTTGATGTCGAGTTACGAGGCTAAACAAAATGAAAGGGCTGGTTGGTTTTTTTATTGTGCAAAAATATTGAGTTATCAGTCAAGTGGCCCCACTTTTTGTAGGATTAAGTTTTCTCCAAACATTTTCCCCTGGTATTTAAACAATCTCGGTTATCGTACGTCTAAACACTGCGCCTAACAAACTAGTCCATTGTGTTGGGAACGTACCGCATTTTCCGGACCATAGGGCGCATCGGATTATAAGGCATAATGCAGATTAATGTTCGATTCTCCATCTTTTTTTTATATAAAAGATGCATTAAAAGATTCATATTATTGTGATTTTTTTCTAAATGTAAAACACTTCCTTGTGGTCTACCTAACATGTAATGGTGGTTCTTTGGTCAAAATGTTGCATAGATTATGTTTTACAGATCATCTTCAAGCCGCTTTCTGACAGTTGCTTCAGGATGCGCCGTTTTGTGGGCGGTCTTATTTACGTAGCTCACCTTCGGCAGCTTCTTCTCCCCGTCATCTTTGTTGTAGCGGTGTAGCGTGCAAGAAAAGGAGTGGAAGAAGTGTCAAAAGATGGAGTTGACTGTTTTAATAACATTCAGACTTTACTTCAATCAATAACGGAGCAGCATCTTCTCATCCGGAAAAAAACAACACTGGAAATGTGTCCCATGAAAAACCGTCCGACTGGAACTCTCTAATAACTAAAGTTCCTTGGTTGAATAATATAAACTCACTACACTGGTTTGTTTTAGCGCTTTCATGGCGAGTTTACAGATAAATATACAGTATTTTTCGGAGCATAAGTCGCACCTGCCGAAAATGCGTAATAAAGAAGGGAAAAAACATATATAAGTCGCAATGGAGTATAAGTCGCATTTTTGGGGGAAATATATTTGATAAAACCCAACACCAAGAATAGATATTTGAAAGGCAATTTAAAATAAATAAAGAATAGTGAACAACAGGCTGAATAAGTGTACGTTATATGACGCATAAATAACCAACTGAGAAGGTGCCTGGTATGTTAACGTAACATATTATGGTAAGAGTCATTCAAATAACTATAACATATAGAACATGCTATATGTTTACAAATCAATCTGTCACTCCTAATTGCTAAATCCCATGAAATCTTATACGTCTAGTCTCCTACGTGAAAGAGCTAAATACTATTATTTGATATTTTACGGTAATGTGTGAACAATTTCACACATAAGTCGCTCCTGAGTATAAGAAACTATGAAAAAAACTACGACTTATAGTCCGAAAAATACAGTAAGTAAAAACTCGAGATGTCCGATAATGTCTTTTTTGCCGTTATCCGATATTCCAATATTGTCCAAATCTTAATTACAGATACCGATATAAACTGATACCGATACATACAGTCATGGAATTAACACATTATTATGCCTAATTTTGTTGTGATTCCCCGCTGGATGCATTAAACAATGTAACAAGGTTTTCCAAAATAAATGAACTCAAGTTATGGAAAAAAATGCCAACATGGCACAGCCATATTTATTATTGAAGTCACAAAGTGCATTTTTTTTTAACGTGCCTCAAAACAGCAGCATGGAATTTGGGACATGCTCTCCCTGAGAGAGCATGAAGATGTAAGTAGTAGCAGGGGTGTATATTGTAGTGTCCTGGAAGAGTTAGTGCTGCAATGGATTCTGGGTATTTGTTCTGTTGTGTTTTGGTGCGGATGTTCTCCCAAAATGTGTTTGTCATTCTTGTTTGGTGTGGGTTCACAGTGTGGCGCATATTTGTAACAGTGTTAAAAATTTTTATACGGCCACCCTGAGTGTGAACTGTTCATTTGTGTGTGTCAAAAGCCGTAGATATAATGTGATTGGGCTGACATGCAAAGGCAGTTCCTCTAAGGTTTATCGGCACTCTGTACTTCTCCCTATGTTCGTGTACACAGCGGCGTTTTAAAAAGTCAAAAATTTTACTTTTTGGAACTGATACCGATAATTTCCAATATTACATTTTAAAGCATTTATCAACCGGTAATATCGGCAGTCCCATATTAACCGGACATTTCTAGAAATAACTTTACACTACTTTATATTAAAAATGGCAACAGCGGAGGATGAATGTCCCATAACAAGACAATAGAAAAAAAAAAGAAGCTTATCGACTGCGGTGTCTGCACCGACTACAAAAACACACAATTTTTCAGGATTTATGCAGATCCAAAATACAGATCAGCAGAAGCTAAGAAAAGTTGCTTTTGCATAATACTGCAAAACAAAACGCCAGATAATATGTCATACCTTTTACACACACCATATTGATACTCGTATGTTGAATTCATCAAGCGGTACGGCTTGATGGATGTGGACAACACGGGTGTCAAACTCAAAGCCCGGGGGCCAGATCTGGCCCGCCACATCATTGCTTGTGACCCTCAAAAGCCTGGGAAAAATGTGTATTAATAAAATACTTCAGTGTTTTATTTTTTTTACTAAATGCAAAGTATTATTTTGATTTTGACAAGGAAAAATGCATATCTTCTTAACGTTATTATCTAATCATGCCAATTATTATATAGTGTATTACAAAAATGTGTTAGTAAAGATATTATTAACTTGTACATGAAAAAAATCTAATAATTAAGTGCATAGGCAATTGTGTGATGGTGATTACAGGTACACATTTATATCAATGCTGTCAAATATCTATTTAAAAAAAATGGATCAATATGAATTTTGATTAATCACAGGTTATTGCCCGCATGCATACTTTTTATTAATTTAAAATAAGCCATTAGTGCGATGTGGCCCTTAAAGAAAACGAGTTTGATGCCCCTGCACTACAACATAAAAATAGGTCAAAGTGTTGCATTAGCATTGCTTTGGCAAACGTGGATATAGAAATGAAAACATGAGCGATTTGCACAAGGCTATTGTAAACAATGTAAATAATTCAATGTATATACTCTGATGATAAACTTGTGTGATGACTGTATTATGTTGATAGTATATATTTGTACCATGAATGGATTAACGTGGACCCCGAC
The DNA here is from genome assembly GCF_033978795.1 of Nerophis ophidion. Classification (NCBI taxonomy): domain Eukaryota; kingdom Metazoa; phylum Chordata; class Actinopteri; order Syngnathiformes; family Syngnathidae; genus Nerophis; species Nerophis ophidion. The sequence goes on along the minus strand of NC_084630.1, from coordinate 12,357,566 downwards.
TTAAACAAGTCGAAAAACTTATTCAGGTGTTACCATTTAGTGGTCAATTGTACGGAATATGTACTGTACTGTGCAATCTACTAATAAAAGTTTCAATCAATCAATCAAAAAGTCACACCATCAAACTTCCAGTTCATGACCCGATGGGCCTCTGCAAGGCACCTTAAGGAGGCGACAGGACACAGGTGGTTCTCTTTATGTCGGGGACTACTTGCTAATTCTGCCTCCATGTAAAACACAGAGAGGGGTTTGCATGTTGGAAATGATAGTGCTATCATGTCAGTGAGCCTGGACGTGCTCAGATAAACACTCATCACTAAGTCGTCAGGCAACAATCCCGCTGGCCTGCAGACATGATGGCTGTCTGTGTGTTCCCCTGCTTGTGCTTTATGATCTGCACACGAAGAAAAGAATAACATTACATCAATAATTTATTGTGTTTACATTGAGAGTACAGTGGGAGAACATTTGGAATTGGACACCTACTCTTGTGATCAAAACTTTACATACACTTGTAAAGAAGATAATGTCATGGCTGTTTTGAGTTTCTAATACTTTCGAAAACTATTATTGTTTTGTGAGAAAGTGATTAGCGCACTAACTTGTCGGTCACAAAAAACATTAATGAAGTTTGGTTATTTTATGAATTTATTATGAGTCTACTGAAAATGTGACCAAACCTGCTGGGTCATACAACAATGTTAATATTTGGTTACATGTCCCTTGGCAAATTTCACTGCAATAAGGCGCTTTTGGTAGCCATCCACAAGCTTCTGGTTGTATTTTTGACCACTCCTCTTGACAAAATTTGTGCAGTTCAGCTAAATTTGTGGGTTTTCTTGACATGTAATTGTTTCTTCAGCATTGTCCACACGTTTAAGTCAGGACTTTGGGAAACTTAATCCTAACCTAATTTAGCCATTCCTTTACCACTTTTGACCTGCGTTTGGGCCTATTGTCCTGTTGGAACACCTAACTGCTAAAACTTCCAGGCTGAAAATTTTAGGTTGTCCTGAAAATAATTTGGAGGTAATCCGCCTTTTTTATTGTCCCATTTACTCTCTGTAAAGCACCAGTTCCATTGGCAGCAAACCGGGCCCAGAGCATAGTACTACCACCACCATGCTAGACGTAGGTATGGTGTTCCTGGGATTAAAGGCCTCACCTTTTCTCCTCCAAACATCCATCCATTCTCTACCGCTCATTCCCTTTTGGGGTGGCGGGGGGCGCTGGCGCCTATCTCAGCTACAATCGGGCGGAAGGGGGGTATACCCTGGACAAGTCGCCACCTCATCGCAGGGCCAACACAGATAGAAAGACAACATTCACTGTCACATTCACACACTAGGGCCAATTTAGTGTTGCCAATCAACCTATCCCCAGGTGCATGTCTTTGGAAGTGGGAGGAAGCCGGAGTACCCAGAGGGAACCCACGCATTCACGGGGAGAACATGCAAACTCCACACAGAAAGATCCCGAGCCTGGATTTGAACCCCCTGTGAGGCAGACGCACTAACCCATCTTCCACCGTGAAGCCCTCCTCCAAACATATTGCTGGGTATTTTGGCCAAACAGCTCAATTTTTGTTTAATCTGACCACATAACTTTCCTCCAGAAGGTCTTACCTTTGTCCATGTGATGTCAGATGAAACAAAAAGTGAGCTGTTAGGCCACAATACCCAGCAATATGTTTGGAGGAGAAAAGGTAAGGCCATTGATAGTATTATGCTCTGTGCCTGTTTTGCTGCCAATGGAACTGGTGCTTTACAGAGAGTAAACGGGACAATGAAAAAGGAGGATTACCTCCGAATTCTTCAGGACAACCTAAAATAGTCAGCCCGGAGGTTGGGTCTTGGGCGCAGTTGGGTGTTCCAACAGGACAATGACCCCAAACACACTTCAACTTGACTTAAACTTGTGGACAATGCCGAAGAAACAAGTCCATGTCAGAAAACCAACAAATTTAGCTGAACTGCACTAAGTCTGTCAAGAGGAGTGCTCAAAAAAATCAACCAGAAGCTTGTGGGTGGCTACCAAAAATGCCTTATTGCAGTGAAACTTGCCAAGGGACATGTAACCAAATATTAACATTGCTGTATGTATACTTTTGCCCCACAGATTTGCTCACATTTTCATTGAAAATAAATTCATAAAAGAACCAAACTTCATGAATGATTTTTGTGACCAACAAGTATGTGCTCCAATCACTCTATCACAAAAAAAATGTGTTTCCCCGCGTCCGCCCTGTTAGTGATTTTTTTCTTAAATATGAGCTCGCAGCAGCCAGCGTCATCTCACAAGATCCTCGGGTGCCGAGAATGTCAAACAACTGACGAAAGTGAAGTCTTGGTATGATTGATGATTGCTCATTTTTATGTCTATTTTTTAATGCCTGGCTTGAGATCGACTGACACACCCTCCGAGATCGACCAGTCAATCGCAATCGACGTAATGCCCACCCCTGCCCAAGGGGTACTTTAACTTTACAGGGGTGTCCAGCAAGTACTGATGTGCGGATCGGTACTGTAACATCGATACCGCCAATACCAAATCTTCATGCTCTAATTTTTACCAACCGCGCTATACTGCGCTTGTGGACAGCGTGGCAGTTGTGAGAGTGTCCGTGCCAGCAACTTGAGGGTTCCTGGTTCAATCCCTACTTTCTACCAACCTTGTCACGTCCGTTGTGTCCTTGGGCAAGACACTTCACCCTTGCTCCTGATGGGTGCTGGTTAGGGCCTTGCGTGGCAGCTCCTGCCATCAATGTGTGAATGTGTGTGTGAATGGGTGAATGTGGAAATAGTGTCAAAGCGCTTTGAGTACCTTGAAGGTAGAAAAGCGCTATACGAGTATAACCCATTTACCATTTATAAATACATGTCTTATCTTGCAGACCAGTTTTAGCTCGGATTTTGTTGACCACAGCGATGGAAGACTCCATCCGCGTCGTCCTCGGCGGGCCATGCACCTGCATTATATTCTAGTCCGTAGACCCGCATTTAAACGTCTCCTACCATTTACGTCGCGGGGAGCAAGGGTGTCGCAGTAAGCCAGCAGGCAGCAAGCTATTAATAACAGTTTGAAAGCAGCAGGGGGGAAAAAAATGGCTGGTCAGCCTCAGTTGTCACAGTCCTCCCCCACGACTCACATTACTCCACCTCCTCAATTCACATCTCTTAGCTATTTATATATTCCATCGGAGATGTCATTGTGTTCTACTCATTTCCAGCCGTATCCATCACTGATGTAGAGGATGCTCGGAGATTCTCTTACCCAGTTTTCAGCATCCAGTCTGACACCATGGTAAATGGTAAATGGGTTATACTTGTGTAGAGCTTTTCTACCTTCAAGGTACTCAAAGTGCTTTGACACTATTTCCACATTCACCCATTCACACTGATCTCCCGTCCAAAGGCAAAACCCAGTAACTAATTTTTTGTCAAAACTGAGCTGATGATAATTTTGGAGTTCCTAGGTGATATGCTTTACATTAGTGTATGCGATATTGTAATTTGTTCCGTAAGTAAGCTGTTACGAGCATGGCAGGACCTAGCAACTACCACATAACTGCATAGTAACAACAGAAAAACCTAGTATCTCAAGGGACCCATCGAAGCTTCTTTGGCAGTCGCCTTATTGTCTTTAATGAGACATTTGCACGAATGGGGGCCGACGGTCAACCTGATTATGTGATATTATGGCACGAGGGGATATTTGGAAGATTGGCCCAGGACGTTGCAAGCACCTTCATTAAATGTATGGTTCTTGATTCTTCCCCTTGCATACTCTTTTGGGCAGATAACTGTGTAGGTCAAAATAAAAACTGGACGCTGTACACGGCTCTTGCCCAATGTGCAAACGCAGAATGGGGCCCACCCGAGATTGTGATAAAATATCTGGAGAAAGGGCACACGTTCATGAGAGCATATTCAATCCATGGCTCAATCGCCAAGAAAATGAAAGCTCAAGAAAACATCTATACCTTTGATGACTTTGTAGATCTTTGTAAGACGGCATCAAGATAGATTGGTTTTCCTTTGTTTTCTCAAAATCAGCTTGAAGTGAGTTACTAGGTTTTGCCTTTGGACGGGAGTGATGTCGGGATCTGCTATGCAAAGCTCTAACCACGACTCATCAGGAGCAAGGGTGAAGTGTCTTGCTCAAGGACACAAAGGACCTGCACTGGCTTCCTGTGCACTTAAGATGTGACTTTAAGGTTTTACTAATTTCGTATAAAATACTACACGGTCTAGCTCCAGCCTATCTTGCCGATTGTATTGTACCATATGTCCCGGCAAGAAATCTGCGTTCAAAAGACTCCGGCTTTTTAGTGATTCCTAGAGCCCAAAAAAAGTCTGCGGGCTATAGAGCGTTTTCCGTTCGGGCTCCAGTACTCTGGAATGCCCTCCCGGTAACAGTTCGAGATGCTACCTCAGGAGAAGCATTTAAGTCTCACCTTAAAACTCATCTGTATACTCTAGCCTTTAAATAGACCTCCTTTTTAGACCAGTTGATCTGCCGCTTCTTTTCTTTCTCCTATGTCCCCCCCTCCCCTGTGGAGGGGGTCCGGTCCGATGACCATGGATGAAGTACTGGCTGTCCAGAGTCGAGACCCAGGATAGACCGCTCGTCGGGACCCAGGATGGACCGTTCGCCTGTATCGGTTGGGGACATCTCTACGCTGCTGATCCGCCTCCGCTTGAGATGGTCTCCTGTGGATGGGACTCTCGCTGCTGTCTTGGATCCGCTTGAACTGAACTCTCGCGGCTGTGTTGGAGCCACTATGGATTGAACTTTCACAGTATCATGTTAGACCCGCTCGACATCCATTGCTTTCGGTCCCCTAGAGGGGGTGGAGTTGCCCACATCTGAGGTCCTCTCTAAGGTTTCTCATAGTCAGCATTGTCACTGGCGTCCCACTGGATGTGAATTCTCCCTGCCCACTGGGTGTGAGTTTTCCTTGCCCTTTTGTGGGTTCTTCCGAGGATGTTGTAGTCGTAATGATTTGTGCAGTCCTTTGAGACATTTGTGATTTGGGGCTATATAAATAAACATTGATTGATGTGACGAGGTTGGTAGTAGGTGGGGATCGAACCAGGAACCCTCAGGTTGCTGGCACGGCCACTCTCCCAACCGCGCCATGCCGTCCCATGCAGATCACTGCTCATTCGGGCTGCTTGTCATCACTTCCAACACACAACTAACCAATGAGCACCTGATAGTCCTCAACTCTTTGACAAAACGTCCATGAAGGGATTTGTCTTAGACGTGGAAATGCATATTACACAATTGGACATCTAGCTATTTAGTTTCTCCTGGCAAGTCCGTCCGACAGGTGCCACCACGACCAAGTCCTGAAACTAATTGCAGTTGTACAGCCAAGGGCTCGTATTTGCTGGAATGCTCTTTAAGTTTCACGGCTGGAAGGCAGCTGTCAAGGCAGAAGGTTTCCCTTGGACTTGCGTGTTTGTCCGCGTCGCGCCATCCTAATGACCGGAACAATGTCGCTGTCGGAGACCATAGGGCGTGGAAGACGACTTTCACCTTGAACACGTCACGTATGTTAAATCAGTCGTTCTTAACCGTAGAAAGAGTGGTTAAGAATGAGGGGGGAGGGGCATTGTTGGGCCTCCATAAAATATCTGTTTCTTCTTCTCGGTTATAATACATTTTCACACCACTTGGGGCAGTAAAAGGTAAAACACTAAAGTCGTAGAGAAGTTTCTTAAAAGGGGAACTGCACTGTTTGGGGACTTTTGCTTATGGTTCACAATCATTATTAAAGACATGACGGATAGATTTTAAAAAAATGCATTCTACATCTTAAACGGACGTAAATAGAACTCTGTTTACAGCAGAGCCAATGGGAGGTCTTCTATTCCGCCCATAAAATCCAATAAATAACCATTCAAAAATCGCCAACAATACTCAATTTGAATATTAACCAAGTATTTGTGATATTGTCATTATAAGCGCTAACGCAGACAAACTATTTATAGCGGCAATGTAATCACAAACCTGTGTACAATTACGACATCATCGATGTACATATATATGTATATTAATGTATATATTGTGTCAACAAAACTCTATTTACATTTTGTCACTTGAATTTTAACCAAGTAATTGTGATATTGTTATTATAAGTGCTAACGCAGACAAATTATTTATAGCGGCGACATAATCACAGACCTGTGTACAATTACGACATCATCGATGTATATATATATATATATATATATATATATATAAATATATATATATATATATATATATATATATATATCGTTCGTCAACAATACTGTATTTAGATTTCGTGACTTCAATTTTAACCAAGTATTTGTGATATCGTTATTATAAGCGCTGACGCAGACAAACTGTTTTTCTAGCGGCGACGTGATCACTTCCGTGTGTTCCTATGTTTACTCCATCAAATGGTCTGCTGTTTCCTCGCTTCCCTGTTCCCTGTAAGTTTATTGTAGATCGGCCAGTTGGGACACGTTGACAGCCAATTTAGGACCAGGAAATGGCGAGAACAACATAAAAAGCGCCCCACACCTTGTTTTCATGTGAGGATTATCAAACTTTCTTCATCGAAATGGGAATATATGAACATCCTAGCCGTCGGCATCTTATTGACAGCAAATCTTGTTTCAATAGGTGATGTTTTATTATATTTATAGTGGTGACGTGATCACAAACCGGTGTACAATTACGACATCATCGACTGGTGTTTCCTCGTTTCCCTGCTCCCCGTAAATTTGTTGTAGATCATAAATCGTGCATTTCACCTGGAAATTAGATGGCTGAGGACGTACTCCGACTAGTTCGGACACTTTGACAGACAATTTAGAACCAGGAAATAGCGAGAACGAAATGAAAAGCGCCTCCACCCTGTTTTTACTTGAGGATTATGAGACTTTCTTCATCTAAATGGGAATATATGAACATCGTAGCAGTCGGCATCTTAATGACAGCAAATCTTGTTTCAATTGGTGATGTTTCATTATATTTATAGCGGCGACGTGATCACAAACCTGTATACAATTACGACATCATCGACTGGTGCTTCCTCGTTTCCATGCTCCCCGTAAGTTTGTTGTAGATCATAAATTGTGCATCGCACTTGGAAAGTAGATGGCTGAGAACGTACTCCAACTAGTTGGGACACTTTGACAGCCAATTTAGGACCAGGAAATGGCGAGAACAACATGAAAAGCGCCCCTCGCCCTGTTTTTATGTAAGGATTATGAAACTTTCTTCATCTAAATGGGAATATATGAACATCCTAGCAGTCGACATCTTAATGAAAGCAGACCTTGTACAGTAGGTGATGTTTTATTATGTTTATAGCGTCGACGTGATCACAAACCTGTATACAATTACGACATCATCGCCTGGTGCTTCCTTGTTTCCCTGCTCCCCGTAAGTTTGTTGTAGATCATAAATTGTGCATCTCACCTGGAAAGTAGATGGCTGAGAACGTACTCCAACTAGTTGGGATACTTTGACAGACAATTTAGGACCAGGAAATGGCGAGAACAACATGAAAAGCGCCCCTCACCCTGTTTTTATGTAAGGATTATGAAACTTTCTTCATCTAAATGGGAATATATGAACATCCTAGCAGTCGGCATCTTAATGAAAGCAGACCTTGTACAGTAGGTGATGTTTTATTATGTTTATAGCGGCGACGTGATCCCAAACCGGTGTACAATTACGACATCATCGACTGGTGTTTCCTTGCTTCTCTGCTCCCTGTAAGTTTATTGTAGATCATAAATCATGCACCTCACCTGGAAAGTAGATGGCTGAGGACGTACTCCGGGTAGTTGGGACACTTTGACAGCCAATTTAGAACCAGGAAATAGCGAGAACAACATGAAAAGCGCCTCCACCCTGTTTTTACTTGAGGATTATGAGACTTTCTTCATCTAAATGGGAATATATGAACATCGTAGCAGTTGGCATCGTAATGACAGCAAATCTTGTTTCAATTGGTGATGTTTTATTGTATTTATAGCGGCGACGTGATCACAAACCTGTATACAATTACGACATCATCGACTGGTGCTTCCTCGTTTCCCTGCTCCCCGTAAGTTTGTTGTAGATCATAAATTGTGCATCTCACCTGGAAAGTAGATGGCTGAGAACGTACTCCAACTATTTGGGACACTTTGACAGACAATTTAGGACCAGGAAATGGCGAGAACAACATGAAAAGCGCCCCTCACCCTATTTTTATGTAAGGATTATGAAACTTTCTTAATCTAAATGGGAATATATGAACATCCTAGCAGTCGGCATCTTAATGACAGCAGACCTTATACAGAAGGTGATGTTTTATTATGTTTATAGCGGTGACGTGATCCCAAACCGGCGTACAATTACGACATCATCGACTGGTGTTTCCTTGCTTCCCTGCTCCCTGTAAGTTTATTGTAGATCATAAATCATGCACCTCACCTGGAAAGTAGATGGCTGAGGACGTACTCCGGCTAGTTGGGACACTTTGACAGCCAATTTAGGACCAGGAAATGGCGAGAACAACATGAAAAGCGCCCCTCGCCCTGTTTTTATGTAAGGATTATGAAACTTTCTTCATCTAAATGGGAATATATGAACATCCTAGCAGTCGGCATCTTAATGAAAGCAGACCTTGTACAGTAGGTGATGTTTTATTATGTTTATAGCGGCGACGTGATCACAAACCTGTATACAATTACGACATCATCGACTGGTGCTTCCTCGTTTCCCTGCTCCCCGTAAGTTTGTTGTAGATCATAAATTGTGCATCTCACCTGGAAAGTAGATGGCTGAGAACGTACTCCAACTAGTTGGGACACTTTGACGGACAATTTAGGACCAGGAAATGGCGAGAACAACATGAAAAGCGCCTCCACCCTGTTTTTACTTGAGGATTATGAGACTTTCTTCATCTAAATGGGAATATATGAACATCCTAGCCGTCGGCATCTTAATGACAGCAAATCTTGTTTCAATTGGTGATGTTTTATTGTATTTATAGCGGCGACGTGATCACAAACCTGTATACAATTACGACATCATCGACTGGTGCTTCCTCGTTTCCCTGCTCCCCGTAAATTTGTTGTAGATCATAAATCGTGCATTTCACCTGGAAATTAGATGGCTGAGGACGTACTCCAACTAGTTCGGACACTTTGACAGACAATTTAGAACCAGGAAATAGCGAGAACGATATGAAAAGCGCCTCCACCCTGTTTTTACTTGAGGATTATGAGACTTTCTTCATCTAAATGGGAATATATGAACATCGTAGCACTCGGCATCTTAATGACAGCAAATCTTGTTTCAATTGGTGATGTTTTATTGTATTTATAGCGGCGACGTGATCACAAACCTGTATACAATTACGACATCATCGACTGGTGCTTCCTCGTTTCCCTGCTCCCCGTAAATTTGTTGTAGATCATAAATCGTGCATTTCACCTGGAAATTAGATGGCTGAGGACGTACTCCGGCTAGTTGGGACACTTTGACAGCCAATTTAGGACCAGGAAATGGTGAGAACAACATGAAAAGCGCCCCTCGCCCTGTTTTTATGTAAGGATTATGAAACTTTCTTCATCTAAATGGGAATATATGAACATCCTAGCAGTCGACATCTTAATGAAAGCAGACCTTGTACAGTAGGTGATGTTTTATTATGTTTATAGCGGCGACATGATCACAAACCTGTATACAATTACGACATCATCGCCTGGTGCTTCCTTGTTTCCCTGCTCCCCGTAAGTTTGTTGTAGATCATAAATTGTGCATCTCACCTGGAAAGTAGATGGCTGAGAACGTACTCCAACTAATTGGGATACTTTGACAGACAATTTAGGACCAGGAAATGGCGAGAACAACATGAAAAGCGCCCCTCACCCTGTTTTTATGTAAGGATTATGAAACTTTCTTCATCTAAATGGGAATATATGAACATCCTAGCAGTCAGCATCTTAATGAAAGCAGACCTTGTACAGTAGGTGATGTTTTATTATGTTTGACGTGATCACAAACCTGTATACAATTACGACATCATCGCCTGGTGCTTCCTTGTTTCCCTGCTCCCCGTAAGTTTGTTGTAGATCATAAATTGTGCATCTCACCTGGAAAGTAGATGGCTGAGAACGTACTCCAACTAGTTGGGACACTTTGACAGCCAATTTAGGACCAGGAAATGGCGAGAACAACATGAAAAGCGCCCCTCGCCCTGTTTTTATGTAAGGATTATGAAACTTTCTTCATCTAAATGGGAATATATGAACATCCTAGCAGTCGACATCTTAATGAAAGCAGACCTTGTACAGTAGGTGATGTTTTGTTATGTTTATAGCGGCGACGTGATCACAAACCTGTATACAATTACGACATCATCGCCTGGTGTTTCCTTGCTTCTCTGCTCCCTGTAAGTTTATTGTAGATCATAAATCATGCACCTCAACTGGAAATTAGATGGCTGAGGACGTACTCCGGGTAGTTGGGACACTTTGACAGCCAATTTAGAACCAGGAAATAGCGAGAACGAAATGAAAAGCGCCTCCACCCTGTTTTTACTTGAGGATTATGAGACTTTCTTCATCTAAATGGGAATATATGAACATCGTAGCAGTTGGCATCGTAATGACAGCAAATCTTGTTTCAATTGGTGATGTTTTATTGTATTTATAGCGGCGACGTGATCACAAACCTGTATACAATTACGACATCATCGACTGGTGCTTCCTCGTTTCCCTGCTCCCCGTAAGTTTGTTGTAGATCATAAATTGTGCATCTCACCTGGAAAGTAGATGGCTGAGAACGTACCCCAACTATTTGGGACACTTTGACAGACAATTTAGGACCAGGAAATGGCGAGAACAACATGAAAAGCGCCCCTCACCCTATTTTTATGTAAGCATTATGAAACTTTCTTAATCTAAATGGGAATATATGAACATCCTAGCAGTCGGCATCTTAATGACAGCAGACCTTATACAGTAGGTGATGTTTTATTATGTTTATAGCGGTGACTTGATCCCAAACCGGCGTACAATTACGACATCATCGACTGGTGTTTCCTTGCTTCCCTGCTCCCTGTAAGTTTATTGTAGATCGTAAATCATGCACCTCACCTGGAAAGTAGATGGCTGAGGACGTACTCCGGCTAGTTGGGACACTTTGACAGCCAATTTAGGACCAGGAAATGGCGAGAACAACATGAAAAGCGCCCCTCGCCCTGTTTTTATGTAAGGATTATGAAACTTTCTTCATCTAAATGGGAATATATGAACATCCTAGCAGTCGGCATCTTAATGAAAGCAGACCTTGTACAGTAGGTGATGTTTTATTATGTTTATAGCGGCGACGTGATCACAAACCTGTATACAATTACGACATCATCGACTGGTGCTTCCTCGTTTCCCTGCTCCCCGTAAGTTTGTTGTAGATCATAAATTGTGCATCTCACCTGGAAAGTAGATGGCTGAGAACGTACTCCAACTAGTTGGGACACTTTGACGGACAATTTAGGACCAGGAAATGGCGAGAACAACATGAAAAGCGCCCCTCACCCTGTTTTCATGTGAGGATTATCAAACTTTCTTCATCGAAATGGGAATATATGAACATCCTAGCCGTCGGCATCTTAATGACAGCAAATCTTGTTTCAATAGGTGATGTTTTATTATATTTATAGTGGTGACGTGATCACAAACCTGTGTACAATTACGACATCATCGACTGGTGTTTCCTCGTTTCCCTGCTCCCCGTAAATTTGTTGTAGATCATAAATCGTGCATTTCACCTGGAAATTAGATGGCTGAGGACGTACTCCGACTAGTTCGGACACTTTGACAGACAATTTAGAACCAGGAAATAGCGAGAACGAAATGAAAAGCGCCTCCACCCTGTTTTTACTTGAGGATTATGAGACTTTCTTCATCTAAATGGGAATATATGAACATCCTAGCAGTCAACATCTTAATGAAAGCAGACCTTGTACAGTAGGTGATGTTTTATTGTATTTATAGCGGCGACGTGATCACAAACCTGTATACAATTACGACATCATCGACTGGTGCTTCCTCGTTTCCCTGCTCCCCGTAAATTTGTTGTAGATCATAAATCGTGCATTTCACCTGGAAATTAGATGGCTGAGGACTTACTCCGGCTAGTTGGGACACTTTGACAGCCAATTTAGGACCAGGAAATGGCGAGAACAACATGAAAAGCGCCCCTCGCCCTCTTTCTATGTAAGGATTATCAAACTTTCTTCATATAAATGGGAATATATGAACATCCTAGCAGTCGGCATCTTAATGGAAGCAGACCTTGTACAGTAGGTGATGTTTTATTATGTTTATAGCGGCGACGTGATCACAAACCTGTATACAATTACGACATCATCGACTGGTGCCTCCTTGTTTCCCTGCTCCCCGTAAGTTTGTTGTAGGTCATAAATTGTGCATCTCACCTGGAAAGTAGATGGCTGAGAACGTACTCCAACTAGTTGGGATACTTTGACAGACAATTTAGGACCAGGAAATGGCGAGAACAACATGAAAAGCGCCCCTCACCCTGTTTTTATGTAAGGATTATGACACTTTCTTCATCTAAATGGGAATATATGAACATCCTAGCAGTCGGCATCTTAATGAAAGCAGACCTTGTACAGTAGGTGATGTTTTATTATGTTTGACGTGATCACAAACCTGTATACAATTACGACATCATCGCCTGGTGCTTCCTTGTTTCCCTGCTCCCTGCAAGTTTATTGTAGATCATAAAGCATGCACCACACTTGGAAAGTAGATGGCTGAGGACGTACTCCAGCTAGTTGGGACACTTTGACAGCCAATTTAGGACCAGGAAATGGTGAGAACAACATAGAAAGCACCCCTCACCCGGTTTTTACATGAGGATTATCAGACTTTCTTCATCTAAATGGGAATATATGAACATCGTAGCAGTCGGCATCCTAATGAGAGCAAACTTTGTGCAGTGGGTGATGTTTTATTATGTTTGTTTTCGCTCATGAAGTCTGCAGTGAGCAATAATCAGTGATGAAGAAAAAAAAAGCAAATGTGGTGCGTTTTTTAAATTATTGTGCCAGGTATGCTAAAAATGATCAAAATATATAAATATTAAATGTTATTATAAATGTGTCTGTGACTACATTATATATCATGTTTATAAACCCTTATGGAGGTGTTTTTAGGGGCTCCATAGGCTTCATTGTAAGCAGAGTTTTGATCAAAGGATTTTAATATTTAGAATGCATAAAAACAAGTATAAACATCCATGGTCATGTCTTTCATAATGATTGTGAAGGATAGGCAAAATTCCCCCACGAAAGCGTAGTTCCTCTTCCGGCACAAACATGACTAAAATGCCTTACATTTTTATTGACAGTTTATTTTAAAGAAAACATTCATTATTTTTATTCAATTCAATCCACTTTATTTGTATTGCACATTCAAACAACAGAAATGTTTCCAAAGTGCTGCAAAACAATATTAAAAGCGATATTCAAATATTATCCTTGGCGCCACCAACGACTAAATAAAAACAAAAAAAGTAAAAAATATAAAAATAAATATGATTAAAAACTATTTCAAAGGGTAAAACCAATTAAAACAATTAATAGAAATCAACATTTTAAAAACATTATTAATTATATTTTTAGTTAGAATTGATTTTAGCTTTATGTAATTATAATTACATTGACTTAATCTTTTTTTATGAAACACTTTTTTTTTTTTAAGTATATATTTTTTAAGTATATTCATTTTTCAGTGTAATTAAGCCTTGGTAATCACCTTTAATCGTGCTTTTGTATCATTTCAGAACGTTTATCCTGTTAGTCAGTAAGTAGGCTAAATATAATTATTAAATACCATTAAAACGATAATAAAAAGTAAGAGTAAGTTGGGCCCTGAGGTTAAGAACCTCTAAATAAATGGTTTGATTTACTTATTTTAGTCACAGAATCAAATGTCAGTAGTAATCTCAAAAGTAAGCAGAACGTAAACGTTCATTTGATCTGATACTCAGTTATTTTTGTTGCGCCCCCCCCTAGACAGAAGAAAACATTTCGCCCCCCCTACCGCAACTATAAATACAATTTGTCTATAAAATTGCTATAGGCATACCTCTCTATAACTTTGTATCCTTAAGTCCAAAGAAAAAATATAGATCAACTTGTAACACAGAATAACTTTTTTTAACATGTTTTAGTCTGTAACAGAAAATATTTAAAGCGCATCAATTTGCCTGAAATAAAAAAAGAAAGAAAAGAAATTGTGATTAAAAAAAAAACAACCCATAAATATTTTTAAATTGACTTGAACCCTCTGATACTGACAAATAAAATCAATAGTCACTCAAAAATAACACATTCAAATTGATCAGCAATATCATCTCAGGAGCACAATTTATGAAACACTTTAACCTACAAAACAAAAATGAATACAACTTTTACATTTTTTTAATGAGTCAGTCAGGATTAAAGGCCAAAATGAGCAAAGCTTTTTAAAACAAGGTTTGAAGTATGATACTGATAAAGCATGCTCCACTATAAAACTATAAAATAGCAAAATGTATTCAAATCTTAGGAAAAAACATAAGACCGTGCGCATTTTTTTAAATTTTATTCATTATTTTGTATCTATTTATTTTATTAATAAATCCAACAAAATAATACACAATGATACCATAGTAGTCCAATTCCAAAACAAAACCTGGAATATAATCAGAATAGCAATGAACAGAGCAATTGAGAGGAGACACAAACATGACACAAAACAATCCAAAAGTAGTCAAACAAAAGTGAATAATATCAACAACAGTATTAATAACAATTCCAACATAACAGTGATTAGACATTCCTCATTGACATTATCATCATAGCCACTTATAAAAAAAATAAAAACATTTGAAAAATGATTAGTGTTTATATAGCATTTCATATTGTTCACTTCTATGATAGAACGCAATGAAATGTGACTCTAATCCACTTTTCATGACAACAATGTTTGCATTTAGAGGGAAGATGGCCAATCAGCTAAACAAACGTTAAAAATGTCCAAGCTGGTGTAAAAGAATAAAGTTGTCCAAATCATAGCTGCTGTCACACCGCCAGTTGGAAAGAAATATGGCACCACTTAGTGGCTATTAGTAGTACTGCATATCTTGCCTCTTTCACTATTTACTATATACACAAGCGGTGTCCAACTCGTTGTCATTGAGGGCCAATTTTAACAGTGAACAACTTCTGTATTTGCCTATGCATTTTATTATTAAATATATTTTTTTTCCGTACACTATAAAAAAAAAAGATGTATATTTTACATTAAAATTCTGGTCACCATTTTTTGAAATGAAAAATCTACACATTTTTTAAACATTATATCACAGTAGATGGAAAACAGCACCTACTTTTTATTTACCATTTTTAAATGGTACCACAGTTATTTTACGGTAACATACTGGCAGCTTAGTTGCCAGAGTCCATCCATCCATCCATCATTTACCGCTTATCCGAGGGCGGGTCGCGGGGGCAGCAGCCTAAGCAGGGAAGCCCAGATTTTCCTCTCTCCAGCCACTTCGTCTAGCTCTTCCTGGGGGATCTCGAGGCGTTCCCAGGCCAGCCGGGAGACATAGTCTTCCCAACGTGTCCTGGGTCTTCCCCGTGGCCTCCTACCAGTTGGACGTGCCCTAAACACCTCCCTAGGGAGGCGTTCGGGTGGCATCCTGACCAGATGCCCGAACCACCTCATCTGGCTCCTCTCGATGTGAAGGAGCAGCGGCTTTACTTTGAGTTCCTCCCGGATGGCAGAGCTTCTCACCCTATCTCTAAGGGAGAGCCCCGCCACACGGCGGAGGAAACTCTTTTCGGCCGCTTGTACCCGTGATCTTATCCTTTCGGTCATGACCCAAAGGTCATGACCATAGGTGAGGATGGGAACGTAGATCGACTGGTAAATTGAGAGCTTTGCCTTCCGGCTCAGCTCCTTCTTCACCACAACGGATCGGTACAACGTCCGCACTACTGAAGACGCCGCACCGATCCGCCTGCCGATCTCACGATCCACTCTTCCCTCACTCGTGAACAAGACTCCTAGGTACTTGAACTCCTCCACTTGGGGAAGGGTCTCCTCCCCAACCCGGAGATGGCATTCCACCCTTTTCCGGGCGAGAACCATGGACTCGGACTTGGAGGTGCTGATTCTCATTCCGGTCGCTTCACACTCAGCTGCGAACCGATCCAGCGAGAGCTGAAGATCCCAGTCAGATGAAGCCATCAAGGCCACATCATCTGCAAAATGCAGAGACCTAATCCTGCGGTCACCAAACCGGAACCCCTCAACGCCTTGACTGCGCCTAGAAATTCTGTCCATAAATGTTATGAACAGAATCGGTGACAAAGGACAGCCTTGGCGGAGTCCAACCCTCACTGGAAATGTGTTCGACTTACTGCCGGCAATGCGGACCAAGCTCTGGCACTGATCGTACAGGGAGCGGACCGCCACAATAAGACAGTCCGATACCCCATACTCTCTGAGCACTCCCCACAGGACTTCCCGAGGGACACGGTCGAATGCCTTCTCCAAGTCCACAAAGCACATGTAGACTGGTTGGGGAAACTCCCATGCACCCTCAAGAACCCTGCCGAGAGTATAGAGCTGGTCCACAGTTCCACGACCAGGACGAAAACCAGACTGTTCCTCCTGAATCCGAGGTTCGACTATCCGGCGTAGCCTCCTCTCCAGTACACCTGAAAAAACCTTACAGGTGTGAGGTTGTTACCGTAAAATAACTGTGGTACCATTTTTCCATTTACAGTAACAACCATAAATGGCAACACACAAACACACACAGGAAAAAAATATTCAGTGTAAGGCTGGCGTCCCACTGAATGTGAATTCTCCCTGCCCACTGGGTGTGAGTTTTCCTTGCCCTTTTGTGGGTTCTTCCGAGGATGTTGTAGTCGTAATGATTTGTGCAGTCCTTTGAGACATTTGTGATTTGGGGCTATATAAATAAACATTGATTGATTGATTGAGATTTTTCAGTTAAAAAAAAAAAAACCGCAACATTTTATAGTAAAAACAGTGGTAGATTTTTTTTTTTTCAATTTACAGTTTTCAATTGGATATGCTGTAAAAAAAAAGAAATAATTGTAATTTTACGTAATATCTATTTTTCTTTTTACAGTGTACACATTGATGGATAACTTGCTTTGAAACCATAAGTCAAGCAGATATTGAAGTATTTATTTTTATTTTAACAAATACAATTGTGTGGAAACTATGGTGATGCATTATTTGTTGTAGTATTGCATAATATTAACATTTAAAAGGTATGCAATTTCATGCAGTGCATATATATTTTTTGTCAAAATGGAAAGAATCAATACATTTGTTACAAAAAGATAAAATACTTAATTGATGCATATTTTCCTGGGCTTTGCACCAATGCTACTGCACACAAAACCAATTAATATTAGTCACACCTCAGCCAATCAGTTTAGTCATGAAACAACCGTGTAATCCTATTATTTAAATGTTAGCTCGCAACAATGTGAATGTTTCAATAGCATTTGATAGTTTATCAATGATATGAACATTATGTAACCCTATCTTTGTTTTTTTATTACTTTGCATATTTCATTTTGATTCAAAGACAAACCAAAACCTTGTTTTGTAATTTTGTTTATAATTGGTTTGCCCGGAAATAGATATGCATTAAAAAAAAATTAAGGCATGTACATAACTTAATTAGAATATTTCTTAATGAAGCCATACATTTCTAGTTTGAAAGCATTAATCTTCCACTGATACCTTTTACCATTAGCAGTACTTTATAATACTTGTATGTCATTTATAAAATTGTATAAAACAGTGACCTTCGATGCCTTTGGAGTATTTTATTGTATTGTTCCCATTCAGATCAATGTGCTGTAATCACTGTTAATGCAGGTTTGTCATTAAGAAGATAACAAGACGAATATGTAAAATAAGTAGTAAAAAAAATATTCAGTCTAAAGCTGGACTCCCTGGGAGGAGGTCCAGACTGAGTCCAGGAAAAAAAAACCTCAATAGCCATAGCATACACAAACAGGTTACAAAGAATACACAAGACTTGCAACAGAGTCAATTTGAAAAATCTCTATTTTGATTGATTTCACCACCAGGGGTGTACATTTAGACATTCTCTATTAGATGCAATGGTTTTCTGTATTGGGACCATGATTTCGGTCCTAACTTGTTCACCGGTCCTCATATGGACGGTACTTTTACTTGTTGATGTCTCAAAAACGGTAGAAATACATGAACACACACAAACACACACAGGAAAAAAATATTCAGTCTAAGGCTGGACTCCCAGGGAGAGGATCCAGACTGAGACCAGGAAAAGAAACCTCAACAGCCATAGCACACACAAACTATTTACAAAGAATACACAAGACTTGCAACAGAGTGAATTTGAAAAATCCTTATTTTGATTGATTTCACCACAAATGAGACATTCTCTATTAGATGCAATGGTTTTCTGTATTGGGACCATGATTTCGGTCCTAAATTGTTCACCGGTCCTCATATGGACGGTACTTTTACTTGTTGATGTCTCAAAAACAGTAGAAATACAAGAACACACACAAACACACACAGGAAAAAAATATTCAGTCTAAGGCTGGACTCCCAGGGAGAGGATCCAGACTGAGACCAGGAAAATAAACCTCAACAGCCATAGCACACACAAACTATTTACAAAGAATACACAAGACTTGCAACAGAGTGAATTTGAAAAATCCTTATTTTGATTGATTTCACCACAAATGAGACATTCTCTATTAGATGCAATGGTTTTCTGTATTGGGACCATGATTTCGGTCCTAAATTGTTCACCGGTCCTCATATGGATGGTACTTTTACTTGTTGATGTCTCAAAAACAGTAGAAATACAAGAACACACACAAACACACACAGGAAAAAAATATTCAGTGTAAGGCTGGACTCCCAGGGACAGGATCCAGACTGAGACCAGGAAAATAGACCTCAACAGCCATAGCACACACAAACTATTTACAAAGAATACACAAGACTTGCAACAGAGTGAATTTGAAAAATCCTTATTTTGATTGATTTCACCACAAATGAGACATTCTCTATTAGATGCAATGGTTTTCTGTATTGGGACCATGATTTCGGTCCTAAATTGTTCACCGGTCCTCATATGGACGGTACTTTTACTTGTTGATGTCTCAAAAACAGTACAAATACAAGAACACACACAAACACACACAGGAAAAAAATATTCAGTCTAAGGCTGGACTCCCAGGGAGAGGATCCAGACTGAGACCAGGAAAATAAACCTCAACAGCCATAGCACACACAAACTATTTACAAAGAATACACAAGACTTGCAACAGAGTGAATTTGAAAAATCCTTATTTTGATTAATTTCACCACAAATGAGACATTCTCTATTAGATGCAATGGTTTTCTGTATTGGGACCATGATTTCGGTCCTAAATTGTTCACCGGTCCTCATATGGACGGTACTTTTACTTGTTGATGTCTCAAAAACAGTAGAAATACAAGAACACACACAAACACACACAGGAAAAAAATATTCAGTCTAAGGCTGGACTCCCAGGGAGAGGATCCAGACTGAGACCAGGAAAAGAAACCTCAACAGCCATAGCACACACAAACAAGTCACAAAGAATACACAAGACTTGCAACAGAGTGAATTTGAAAAATCCCTATTTTGATTGATTTCACCACAGATGAAACATTCTCTATTAGATGCAATGGTTTTCTGTATTGGGACCATGATTTCGGTCCTAAATTGTTCACCGGTCCTCATATGGACGGTACTTTTCCTTGTTGATGTCTCAAGAACGGTAGAAATACAAGAACACACGCACACATACACCTACATTACATAGTAAAAAAATATTCGGTGTAAGGCGGCACTACCAGGGAGGGGATCCAGACTGAGACCCCAACAAAAACCCTCAATAGCCATGTTACAAAGAATACACAAGACTTGCAACATAGTCAATTTTGATTGATTTTACCACAAATAAGACATTCTCCATTGGATGCAATGGTTTTCTGTATTGGGACCATGATTTCGGTCCTAAATTGTTCACCGGTCCTCATATGGACGGTACTTTTCCTTGTTGATGTCTCAAGAACGGTAGAAATACAAGAACACACGCACACATACACCTACAGTACATAGTAAAAAAATATTCGGTGTAAGGCGGGACTACCAGGGAGGGGATCCAGACTGAGACGCCAACAAAAACCCTCAACAGCCATGTTACAAACAAGTTACAAAGAATACACAAGACTTGCAACATAGTCAATTTTGATTGATTTTACCACAAATAAGACATTCTGTATTGGATGCAATGGTTTTCTGTATTCGGACCATGATTTCGGTCCTAAATTGTTCACCGGTCCTCATATGGACGGTACTTTTCCTTGTAGATGTTTCAAGAACGGTAGAACTACAAGAACACACACACACACGAACACACACACACACACACACACACACACACACACACACACACACACACACACACACACACACACACCGACCACTCGTGACTTTTAATCACATGGTCCACCAGCCTGCGTGCCGGTTGATAACGGAGGCCGGCGGCGCCACCTCACTTGTGGTGAGGATCAGGAGCGCGGATGTTGCCCTGTTGTTCATGTGCCGCCCACTGCCACCCGAGGGCCAGTCATGCGTCACCCAGCCGGTGAACAGAGGTCGGCCCCCCGGGCTACAGAGCAGTTTTCCGTCTTCTCCTGTCGCCGCTTTCATTGGGACCTTTGCGGCACCTTTTTAAAGGTTGGTGTGCTTGGTCCAGTGCCTCCTTTTTTACTTTACGTTCCCGAGGATTTCAGCGCTGTGTGCTGTACTAAATTGGAACGCGGTCTCTAGGCAAGACTTGCAGCTGTCAGCAGCGCAGGGAAGTCGGGGTGTTTTTTGGGAGGATTGATCCTCGTGTTTGGACGGCAAGTAATCCTCTAATTTGTCGCTTCCTCTGGCCAGGCTCTATGGACTTGGAGCATTTTGTTAAGTTTCTCCTGCAAAGTACACGTTTCTCAGTGCTCGGAATAGGACCGGACGTGTGAATACACTTGACATTAATGCTTTACAGCGCTGACGGGGTATTAAATCATGTGTAACTCCAGTGTTTGGATTTGTATTCCGATTGATAACGTGCTGACATTGTTGGCCATCACAATGCTTGCGGCATACTCTGCAGATACTTTGGATCAGACCGTTGTATTCAGCAGTAATCCTCGGGGATGCTGTTACACTACAACTCACTCTGGCTTTACACACACACACACACACACACACGACTGATGAAATGCAGCTTTTATTCGTTGTGGCTTGTGCAGCCCTTTGAGACACTTGTGATTTAGGGCTATATAAGTCAACATTGATTGATATTCCAAGCGGTTAATATTTTAGCAATATTAAGCATTTTTTGCTTTGGTAACATAAATGTATTAAAATGTAGATTTAAATCATTATTAATTTGATTTATTTTAACAATATACTACAAAAAATGTTTGAATGTTTTTTTATTAAAAGATAGTAATAATAAAAAAAATATATATATACATATATATTATAGTAATACATTAATAATATTGCAGTATTATATTCTAATAATTTAAATATTTGAATATTGTTTTATACAAAAACATTTTTGTATGTGTATAGCTTACAGCTAATAAAAAATCACACACACACACACACATACACACAACCACACACACACACACACACACACACACTGAAATGCAGCTTTTATTCGTTGTGGCTTGTGCAGCCCTTTGAGACACTTGTGATTTAGGGCTATATAAGTCAACATTGATTGATATTCCAAGCGGTTAATATTTTAGCAATATTAAGCATTTTTTGCTTTGGTCAGATAAATGTATTAAAATGTGGATTCAAATAACTCTTAATTTGATTTATTTTAACAATATACTACCAAAAAAATGTTTGAATGTTTTTTATTTAAAAAAAAAATAATAATAAAATAAAAAAATATATATAAAAAAATATATATATATATACATATATATTATAGTAATACATTAATAATATTGCAGTATTATATTCTAATGATTTAAATATTCGAATATTGTTTTATACAAATAATTTTTTGTATGTGTATAGCTTACAGCTAATGAAAAATCACACACACACACACACACACACACGCACACACACGACTGATGAAATGCAGCTTTTATTCGTTGTGGCTTGTGCAGCCCTTTGAGACACTTGTGATTTAGGGCTATATAAGTCAACATTGATTGATTGATTGATTGATATTCCAAGCGGTTAATATTTTAGCAATATTAAGCATTTTTTGCTTTGGTCAGATAAATGTATTAAAATGTGGATTCAAATAATTATTAATTAGATTTATTTTAACAATATACTACAAAAAAATGTTTGTTTTTTTATTTAAAAAATAATAAAAATAAAATAAAATTAATATATGTATATATATATATATATTATAGTAATACATTAATAATATTGCAGTATTATATTCTAATAATTTAAATATTCGAATATTGTTTTATACAAATAATTTTTATATGTGTATAGCTTACAGCTAATAAAAAATCAGTTATTACAAAATAATTTTTGAATAATATATCTTTTATTTATTATTATTAATATTATGATATAATTATACTCAAATAATTTAGGTAAAAAGTATGACATTATTATTTTATACATCGAATTGTTTTGATGCCTATAGATTACAGCTAAAAAAAATCAAATTGATTGGTACATGATGATTTTTGAATAATGGAGCCTATCTCAGCTGCATTGGGGCGGAGGGCGGCGTACACGCTGGACAAGTCGCCACCTCATCACAGGGCCAACACAGATAGACCGACATCATGACAAGTCTAAAAAGAAGTACCATCGTACGTAAAAACTAAAACAACAACAAAGTATGTCTTTAGCCTTAACTCTGATGTGTGTTGAAAATAGATAATTTTTTGTTGTTCTGGGGAGATGAGACTCTTTTTTACAATTTCACCCCGAGTACTTTTATCTGGTCTTTGACACACCAGTGGTGGTCGCGTGAGATGCGCTACCTTTAAGTTTGTTTACAAATGTGTGATTATACAAGGAGTAA
The DNA here is from genome assembly GCF_033978795.1 of Nerophis ophidion. Lineage (NCBI taxonomy): Eukaryota > Metazoa > Chordata > Actinopteri > Syngnathiformes > Syngnathidae > Nerophis > Nerophis ophidion. The sequence continues at coordinate 12,334,351 of NC_084630.1, read as the reverse complement.
ACAAGGCGTGGGGTGGTAGGGGGATATGAGTGTGCTTATCTGTGAAGTAGTCCATGGGCGTGTGTTTTGTCCATAGGCCTGGATCTCCTTCCGGAACAGTGTCAACATCCCAGGTGTGTTTGAAGAAGGGATTTTCAGAGAGTCTTCTCGATGCAATGGTCTAACTGGGGAGTTCATGTAGAGGGCGATTGTTTTGGTTAAGATTGGAGGTGTACGATAATATCGGACTGCCGATATTATCGGCTGATAAATGCTTTAAAATGTGATATCGGAAATGATCGGTATCGGTTTTCAAAATTATCGATATCGGTCTCAAAAAGTTAAATTCATGACTTTTTGAAACGCCGCTGTGTACACGGACTTACGCCAATTTACCTTAAAGGCACTGCCTCTGCGTGCCGGCCCAATCACATAATATATACAGCTTTTCACACACACAAATAAATGTAACGCATACTTGCTCAACAGCCATACATGTCACACTGAGGGTGGCTGTATAAACAACTTTAACACCGTTACAAATATGCGCCGCACTGTGAACCCACACCAAACAAGAATGGCAAACACATTTCGGGAGAACGTCCGCACCGTAACACTACATAAACGCAACCCCGCCCACCTCAACCTCTAAATTCCAAGCTGCTGTTTTGAGGCATGTTAAAAAAAAAATGCACTTTGTGACTTCAATAATAAATATGGCAGTGCCATGTTGGCATTTTTTCCCACAACTTGAGTTGACTTATTTTGGAAAACCTTGTTACATTGTTAAATGCATCCAGCGGGGCATCACAACAAAATGAGTCATAATGACGTGTTCATTCCACGGTTGATATTGAAATCGGTAATTAAGACTTGGACTATATCGGAATATCGGTTATCGGCGGAAAATCTCTAGTTAAGATGAGCAAATGCATTCCAATGGTTTGTTTGCTCTAGTTTTCCATTCTGACTCTCAAATTGACCCTAATTTCCTTTTTTGAGGTGTTGTCCAATTTACGATTCCATTTCGAGATCGCCAACGTCTGAGTGCCCACAGCCCTGTCCTACCCGTCATTCACAACAGGCAGACTCTGAGCTCCTTGAACGGCTGCCATTGTCTTCCGAATTTGTCGATAGACCAAAGCAATGGTCAATCCCAGATGAACTGTGGAAATGTTGTCACCTCTGGAAGTTTGTTGCTTGTGTGGTTGAGCAGAAACTTTAAAACAGGGGTGCCCAAATTTGTTCAGCAGGCGAGCTACTATTTAAATGACCAAGTCAAGGTGATCTACCTCATATATACAGTACATATATATATATATATATATATATATATATATATATATATATATATATATATATATATACACATATGTATATATATGTATTTATATATATATATATATATATATACACATATGTATATATATGTATTTATATATATATATAAATATATATATATATACATATATATGCACATACATATCTATATATATATATATACATATATGTATATATATATATACACACACACACACATATATATATATATATATATACACATATATATATACACACACACACAAATCTATATATATGTATATGTATATATATATATATATGTATATATATATATATATATACACACACACACATCTATATATATATATATATGTATATGTGTGTGTGTGTGTATATATCTATATATATATCCAAAATTGTGTACACTACTGAATTGGGGCCTTATGGCCGCTTATGTGGACACTTATACTGCCATCTGGTGGTGTCAAAAGAGTGTAACTTACAATAGAATTTGGAAAAAAAAAAGTGTTAAAGTAAGAATTAGCATGTCACTAAACATGAAGTACACGTTTGTTACTTATGGACTAAGTACATCATACAAAAAAAATGATTCTTGGTTTTAATTCTAATTAGGGTCCAATAAGCCCAAATAGCAAACAGAAAAAAAAAAAAAAAATCATGTAAAAAAACGGTCAATCAATCAATCAATGTTTATTTATATAGCCCTAAATCACAAGGGTCTCAAAGGGCTGCACAAGCCACAACGACGTCCTCGGTTCAGAGCCCGCAAAAGGGCAAGGAAAAACTCACGACTCAGTGGGATAACAGCTTGGGCCTTAAGAGGATTTAAAACCTTAATTTAGCCTCTTCACTTGCCAACCATCCCTTAAAAGAAAATGGAATCGAAACAGAAGTAGGCGTCCCATATCGAGCCTAAATGGGACACAGTTTTTCTCGTATTATTGTGAGGATCAAAATTAGTTTGTAAAATGTCAATGGAATTAAGGAATGCTAAAAAAAAAAAAAAAGTTTGATACCCGGTCAGGGTTGAATCAGGTGTAAACTAGGGTTGTCCGGAAACCAATATTTATGTATTGTATTTGTATACTTTTCAAAATAAAGGGCACCACAAAAATATTTATATATGTTTCGTTACATTAAAAATATGGGTCTTATTGCGCTTAAGTAACGATTTTAGGAGATTTAAATAAAAACTAAACACTCAAATATGAATTTACAATTTTATATAATACATATTTACTATCATAATCTAGACTTAGATTGGACTAGAATAGAACGTTTTTATTGACATTATGCGTTATGATTTATGGTTGGCACAATGCTATTCACTATGTCTGTGATTTAAGAAAAATAAAATAATTAGTAAATAGTAAAAAATACTACGGCTAAAAGTAGACAGATAAGACATGTAGCAGGTTAAGCACACATTGTTAAAGATAAAACACAAATTGCAGTTTGTTACTGTTAAAGTTTCTCTCTGTGGTGGCCGACAAACCTTCTGGGAGCCCGGCAGTCTGGCTCGAAAAGGTCTTTATTGCAAGGACACACACTCGAGAATAGCACGCTTTTCAGCAGTCTTTGCTCTTGTGACTTTTCAGTCCGGCTCGCTCTCTCGGTTTTTCCTGCATGTCTTTCTCCCAACCATTCATGGCCCCGGCCGATGCTGGTAAAGGCGACAGGTGATTAGATAATCAGTCCCAGCTGGGCAATCTACTCGACTCTCGCTGGGCCTCGAAGCCGGGCCATACACACACCATTCATGCAGGAGGCGCTCCGACCACGCCCCCTCCACAGTTACAAAATTCAGTCATTTTACTTGCGTTAGTTTACGCCACGTGCATGGGTTGGTTTACTAATTGGCATCAAGCCAAGTAGATGTACGTATTTATATGTGCACAGCAGGGGAGCTGGTTGACTTTATTACCTGTTGATCTGACTGCTTGTTATATTTAATTGTTGAGCTAAGTTTAAACCAAAGGTGGTAATACTTTAATCATGCCACCTTTGGAGAGGCATCTGACCTGCACAGCACTTAGGTATTTAAAACATTATCTTTAAGTCAAAGTTAAAGTACCAATTATTGTCTTTCGCACTCCAGGTGTGGCGAAATTATTCTCTGCATTTGACCCATCGTAAGAACGCCGAGCAAAAACTATTTTGTAAAGTCAACTCCTTTAAAAAAAAAGAGACATTTTTTTGAAAAAATGTTAGGCCTTTTTTGTTTATGTCTGTGACGGTCTCTTGCCGTCGTCGTGCGGGTTCAATGGACCACCCAGGAGGGACATCTTGCTTTGAGCAGGATTGACTCTTTTATTTTTTTTTTCAAATAAGCTTTGTCTTCAGATCGGGTCGCTTTTCAGCTCCTTCTCTCCTGCTCGCTCCTAGCTCGCTTTCAGCCGGCCGCGTCGTCGCTGTCTTCGGCTCTCGTGTCTCGCTCTTTGTTGCTCTTGCTCTTCACGTTCTGCTGCAGGCTCTCCAACTCCTTTTGCCCTGATCTCTCCTCCTTCTCCCCTTTTATGCAGCGTAAGGAGAAATGTTAATTGTCTGCCGGTGCGCGATGCACGTACCTGAATTATATTGCAGTGTCGCTCCCGGCATGCTACGCCTCTCCGCTCAGCCGCATTCTCCGCCTCCTTGCCGCCATCTTGGGCAGGGCTGCAGCGTGCCCCGCCCCGCCGTTGGACCATTGACTCCCCATCTCAACAGTGTCAAACTATATTTAAAGTTAAAGTTAAAGTACCAATGATTGTCTCACACACACTAGGTGTGGTGAAATTGTTCTCTGCATTTGACCCATCACTCTTGATGGGATTAGAAATCCGAAAAAAATCTATTTTGTACCATCAACTCCTTTAAAAAGAAATGAGACATCTTTTAGAAAAAAATGTTGGCCTTTTTTTTGTTTTTGTCATACTATTTTTAAAGTTAAAGTTAAAGTACCAATGATAGTCACAGACACACACTAGGTGTGGCGAAATTATTCTCTGAATTTGACCCATCACCCTTGATGGGATTAGAACTCTGAACAAAATCTATTTTGTAACGTCAACTCCCTTAAAAAGAAATGAGAGATCTTTTAGAACATTTTTTGGCCCTTTTTTTGTTTGTGTCAAACAATTTTTAAAGTTAAATTTAAAGTACCAATGATTGTCACACACACACTAGGTGTGGCGAAATTATTCTCCGCATTTGACCCATCATTAGAACGCCGAGCAAGAACTATATTGTAACGTCAACTCCTTTAAAAAAAAAAAAAGAGACATCTTTTTGAAAAACTTTTAGGCCTTTTTTTTTTGTGTCAAACTATTTTTAAAGTTAATGTTAAAGTACCAATGATTGTCACACACACATACTAGATGTGGCGAAATTATTCTCGCATTTGACCCATCACTCTTGATGGGATTAGAACTCAGAGCAAGAACTATTTTGTAACGTCAACTCCCTTAAAAAGAAATTGAGACATCTTTTTGAAAATGTTTTGGCCATTTTTATTGTTTGTGTCAAACTATATTTAAAGTTAAAGTTAAAGTACCAATGATTGTCACACACACACTAGGTGTGGCCAAATTATTCTCTGCATTTGACCCATCATTAGAACGCCGAGCAAGAACTATATTGTAACGTCAACTCCTTTAAAAAAAAAAAAGAGACATCTTTTTGAAAAACTTTTAGGCCTTTTTTTTTTTGTGTCAAACTATTTTTAAAGTTAAAGTTAAAGTACCAATGATTGTCACACACACACACTAGGTGTGGCCAAATTATTCTCCGCATTTGACCCATCGTTAGAACGCCGAGCAAGAACTATTTTGTAACGTCAACTCCTTTAAAAAAAATGAGACATCTTTTTGAAAAACTTTTAGGCCTTTTTTTGTTTGTGTCAAACTATTTTTAAAGTCAAAGTTAAAGTACCAATGATTGTCACACACACATACTAGATGTGGCGAAATTATTCTCCGCATTTGACCCATCACTCTTGATGGGATTAGAATTCAGAGCAAGAACTATTTTGTAACGTCAACTCCCTTAAAAAGGAAAGAGACATCTTTTTGAAAATGTTTTGGCCCTTTTTTTGTTTGTGTCAAACTACATTTAAAGTTAAAGTTAAAGTACCAATGATTGTCACACACACACTAGGTGTGGTGAAATTGTTCTCTGCATTTGACCTATATGGCGAAATTATTCTCTCCATTTAACCCATCATTAAAACGCCGAGCAAGAACTATTTTGTAAAGTCAACTCCTCTCAAAGAAATGAGACAACTTTTTGAAAAAATTTTAGACCTTTTTTTGTTTGTGTCAAACTATTTTTAAAGTTAAAGTACCAATGATTGTCACACACACACTAGGTGTGGCAACATTATTCTCAGAAATTGACCCATCACCTTTGATGGGATTAGAACTCTGAGCAGGAACTATTTTGTAATGTCAACTCCCTTAAAAAGAAAAGAGACATCTTTTTGAAAATGTTTTGGCCATTTTTTTTGTTTGTGTCAAACTATATTTAAAGTTAAAGTTAAAGTACCAATGATTGTCACACACACTAGGTGTGGCCAAATTATTCTCCGCATTTGACCCATCGTTAGAACGCCGAGCAAGAACTATATTGTAACGTCAACTCCTTTAAAAAAAAAAAATTAGACATCTGTTTGAAAAACTTTTAGGCTTTTTTTTTTTTTGTGTCAAACTATATTTAAAGTTAATGTTAAAGTACCAATGATTGTCACACACACATACTAGATGTGGCGAAATTATTCTCCGCATTTGACCCATCACTCTTGATGGGATTAAAACTCAGAGCAAGAACTATTTTGTAACATCAACTCCCTTAAAAAGAAAAGAGACATCTTTTTGAAAATGTTTTGGCCCTTTTTATTGTTTGTGTCAAACTATATATAAAATTAAAGTTAAAGTACCAATGATTGTCACACACACACTAGGTATGGCGAAATTATTCTCTGCATTTAACCCATCATTAAAACGCCGAGCAATAACTATTTTGTAAAGTCAACTCCTTTCAAAGAAATGAGACAACTTTTTGAAAAAAATTTGGACCTTTTTTTGTTTGTGTCAAACTTTTTTTATAGTTAAAGTACCAATGATTGTCACACACACACTAGGTGTGGCGAACTTACTCTCAGAAATTGACCCATCACCCTCGATGGGATTAGAACTCTGAGCAGGAACTATTTTGTAACGTCAACTCCCTTAAAAACAAATGAGACATTTTTTGGAAAAAATGTTGGGCCTTTTTTGTTTGTGTCAAACTATATTTAAAGTTAAAGTTAAAGTACCAATGATTGTCACACACACACTAATGTGGTGAAATTATTCTCTGAATTTGACCCATCACTCTTGATGGCATTAGAGCTCCGAGCAAGAACTATTTTGTAATGCAACTCCATTAAAAAAATTCGACATATTTTTGAAAACATTTTAGGCCTTTTTTTGTTTGTATCAAACTGTTTTTAAAGTTAAAGTACCGCTGATTGTCACACACACACTAGGTGTGGCGACATTATTCTCTGCATTTGACCCATCACCCCTTGATCACCCCCTGGGAGGTGAGGTGAGCAGTGAGCAGCAGCGGTGGCCACGCTCAGGAATAATTTGGTGATTTAACCCCCAATTCCAACCCTTGGTGCTGACTGCCAAGCACGATAATTATGTAGCCCAAATACCTTCATATTGTGCTTCACGCACCCTCTCTAATGACCAGTGGAACTGTCTTTGTCTGCCATTTTTCCTCTCCTCGCTGTTTCTTCTTGTGCGCTCTGCGAGTGTGTGCGCGCTGACACACTCAACACGCTGAAATTAAAAAGTGTACCGCTATTTTTTTTGTTTAAAGGCAGTAGAGTACTGTTTAGAACTCATTACTTAATGTTAACACTGTACAACTTGGTGTAAACATTCAAATTAATAATCATGTGATTGTCTCGCTGTGGGGACCCAGAACGAGAAAAAGACAGGAGACAGTTATTTATTTTTAATCTGTTCATTTTTGCACTAAGAAAAGAAATTGTTGACCATTTTATTCATCTTACTTGATAATCAAGTGGTATAAAAAATAAGGGAACGTATTCTAACTAACAAAGACTTAATTTAGGGTTAATTGGTTGGGGTTAGGGCTTCACGGTGGCAGAGGGGTTAGTGCGTCTGCCTCACAATACGGAGGTCCTGCAGTCCTGGGTTCAAATCCAGGCTCGGGATCTTTCTGTGTGGAGTTTGCATGTTCTCCCCGTGACTGCGTGGGTTCCCTCTGGGTACTCCGGCTTCTTCCCACCTCCAAAGACATGCACCTGGGGATAGGTTGATTGGCAACACTAAAAATGGTCCCTAGTGTGTGAATGTGAGTGTGAATGTTGTCTGTCTATCTGTGTTGGCCCTGCGATGAGGTGGCGACTTGTCCAGGGTGTACCCCGCCTTCTGCCCGATTGTAGCTGAGATAGGCGCCAGCGCCCCCCGCGACCCCGAAAGGGAATGAGCGGTAGAAAATGGATGGATGGATGGATGGTTGGGGTTAGAGTTAGGGTGAGAGGGTTAGTGTGAGAGGGTTAGGGTTGAGTTTGGGGTTAGTTATATGCCTCCATCCATCCATTCATTGTCTACTGCTTGTCCCTTTTGGGGTCGCGGGGGGGTTGCTGAAGCCTATCTCAGCTGCATTTGGGTGGAAGGTGCGTACACCCTGGACAAGTCGCCTTCTCATCACAGGGCCAACACAGATAGACAGACAACATTCACACTCTAGGGACCATTTAGTGTTGCCAATCAACTTATCCCCAGGGTTAGGGTTTGGGTTGAGGTTGGGGTTAGTTGTACTGGTTCTATAATAAGGCCTGCGATGAGGTGGCAACTTGTCCAGGGTGTACAATGCGGTATAGCTCGGTTGGTAGAGTGGCCGTACCAGCAACTTGAGGGTTGGCAGGTTCGATTCCCGCTTCCGCTATCCTAGTCACTGCCGTTGTGTCCTTGGGCAAGACACTTTACCCACCTGCTCCCAGTGCCACCCACACTGGTTTAAATGTAACTTAGATATTGGGTTTCACTATGTAAAGCGCTTTGAGTCACTAGAGAAAAGCGCTATATAAATATAATTCACTAATTCACTAATGCCTTCCGCCCGAATGCAGCTGAGATAAGCTCCAGTGACCCCCCCGCGAACCCAAAAGGGACAAGCGGTAGAAATGGATGGATGGATGTATAATAAGGCCATGCAGAATAAGGCATTAATAAGTACTTAATAATGACTAATTTAGAGCCAATTTGGTACTAATTTGCATGTTAATAAGCAACTAATTAATGGTGAATATGTTCCCCATACTAAAGTGTTACCTTGTGGTTAGAGTGTCCGCCCTGAGATCGGTAGGTTGTGAGTTCAAACCCCAGGCCGAGTCATACCAAAGACTATAAAAAAATGGGAGACATTATCTCCCTGCTTGCCACTCAGCATCAAGGGTTGGAATTGGGGGTTAAATCAACAAAAATGATTCCCGGGCGCGGCCACCGCTGCTGCTCACTGCTCCCCTCACCTCCCAGGGGGTGATCACGGGTGATGGGTCAAATGCAGAGAATAATTTCGCCACACCTGGTGTGCGAAAGACAATCATCGGTACTTTAACTTTAACTTTAAAAAGTTTGACACAAACAAAAAAAAAAAAGGCCCCCAAATTTTTTTCAAAACGATGCCTCATTTCTTTTTAAGGGAGTTGACGTTACAAAATAGTTCTTGCTCGGAGTTCCAAGCGACCCAGAGACCGTGTCAGTCTATTAAGGACACCGTGTTGTGATGGCGGGGGTGGGGGGGAAACTCTGGTATTTTTAGCTTTGAGTCACAGGCCGGGGTGCTTTCAGGGTATCTCGCTCCATCAGCATGCATGTTCGCTTAGGAGTGTTTACTGTGGACTATGTGCCCAGTAACTGTCCCTGGTCCAAAGTCAAATCACTTGTCGGGATTTCAAGTTTAACTGTGGAATGTTGTGTCGCCAGCCTCATCTTGTGGGTTTTATTTCTTTATTTGTTGAATTTATTTCATAGCATGCAAAAATACACTGTACAGGCTTTGTGTGGCCCTCAACAAGAATTTGTTTGTGGCTTAACGTCACCACATACACACACACTATGCATGTTTACATGCACTAAAATAAACCAACTGTCTTTTTTCTTTTTTTTTTTACAAAACAGTGTCCACAAATGTAAAATAAAGTAGCCAGAATGTGAGTTCAAATTCAAAAATGTCATTATTTAATTAAATATGGTTATAAGTATCTCTTTAATTCATAGTATAAAGCAGATATTAGTTTATTCATGTAGCAGGACTGTTCAGCTACGTCATGAAGAGGGCCACAGTTTCAAGAGCCCAAAGGTCTCAGGGGCCGGAAATCAAAATGTAGATTTTTCTTTAAAAAGTGAGACTGTGTGTACTTATTTAGAAAGTAAACACATCAGTTTTCACACTGCACTGTCAGTAAATGAATGAATTTGCCCTCGCTACTCGTTTCCAGCGTGTGCAGCCGGACAGATAGTTAACAGCATGATGAACCAGAAGCTACGTTTGGTGGCTGATTCTTTTAAATAATTTTTCTTCCACAGTTTTGTTTCTCTATACGTCTTCCTTTTATGTAGGTTACGACTAAAAATTACTAAAAAAATTACAAAACTATGACATCCACTATGCATTTTACATAAATATTGTCCATTGTGTATTTTTATATAACTAATGTCCACTGTTTATTTTACATAAACAATGTCCGTTGTGTATTTGACATAGATAATGTCCACTGTGTATTTCACATAAATAATATGTAAATACTTAAAATGATCAAAATATGTAAATATGAAATGTGTCTGTTACTACATTACACATTTACTTACATCATGAATGTGAAATCCCAATACAGGTGATTGGATGCCCCCATTATCTAATAAATATGGTTATAAGTATCTCTTTAATTCATAGTATAAAGCAGATATTAGTTTATTCATGTAGCAGGACTGTTCAGCTACGTCATGAAGAGGGCCGCAGTTTCAAGAGCCCAAAGGTCTCAGGGGCCGGATATCAAAATGTGGATGTTTCCTTAGAAAGTGAGATTGCGTTTAGTTATTTTGAAAGTAAACACATCAGTTTTCACACTGCACTGTCAGTAAATGAATGAATTTGCCCTCGCTACTCGTTTCCAGCGTGTGCAGCCGGACAGATAGTTAACAGCATGACGAACCAGAAGCTACGTTTGGTGGCTGATTCTTTTGAATTATTTTTCTTCCTCAGTTTTGTTTCTCTATACGTCTTCCTTTTATCTAGGTTACGACTAAAAATTACTAAAAAAATTACAAAACTATGACATCCACTATGCATTTTACATAAATATTGTCCATTGTGTATTTTACATAACTAATGTCCACTGTTTATCTTACATAAAAAATGTCCGTTGTGTATTTGACATAGATAATGTCCACTGTATATTTCACATAAATAATATGTAAATACTTAAAATGATCAAAATATGTAAATATGAAATGTGTCTGTTACTACATCACACATTTACTTACATCATGAATGTGAAATCCCAATACAGGTGTTTGGTTGTTTTTTTAGGGCCTCTATAGGCAGAATTGAACAGTTCCCATAGGCTCCATTTTAGGTGGACTTTTTATCCCATTTATTTAATATTTAGAATACTTTTTTTTTTTTAATTCATCCCTCATTATGTCTTTCATAATGATTGTGAACTATAGGAGACATTCCCATAAAAAGTGCAGTTTCCCTTGAAGGTATTCGACACTTTAAAGTGGATAGCGCACACCCCAATTTGTCACGTTTCATGTGTCAGGTACACTGTGACGAACAGGGCCATATGAATTCCCTTCCTCCTGTTTGTAAACCAAAGCATTGCAGCCCTATTCGAGTCATACCAAAGACTATTAAAAAGGGACCCATTGGCATTATCCCTGCTTGGCACTCAGCATCAAAGGTTGGAATTGGGGGTTAAATCACCAAAAATGTATCCCGGGCGTGACCACCGCTGCTGCTCACTGCTCCCCTCACCTCCCAGGGGGTGATGGTGATGGGTCAAAAGCAGAGGATAATCTCAGCATACGTAGTGTGCGTGTGAGATTATTGGTATGTGAACTTTTTAACTTTAACTATTCACTGGTCATGTCATGCCAAATTTCTTCTCCCTACAAGAACCTCCCCCCGCCCCCCATTTACTTCCGGGGTCATGATTAATACAGACGTTTTCTTAACGCTATATCATAAAAAATATAACACTATATTATAAAAATATAACGCTATATTATAAAAATACAGACGTTTTGTTAACGCTATATTCTACAAAAATTTGGGATGACATAAGCGGAAACGTGACCCCCCCCCAAATTTACTCCCGGGGTCATGATTAATACAGACGTTTTGTTAACGCTATATTATACAAATATAACGCTATATTATAAAAATACAACGCTATATTATAAAAATTTAACGCTATATTATAAAAATACAGACGTTTTGTTAACGCTATATTATAAAAATATAACGCTATATTATAAAAATACAACGCTATATTATAAAAATTTAACGCTATATTATAAAAATACAGACGTTTTGTTAACGCTATATTATAAAAATATAACGCTATATTATAAAAATATAACGCTATATTATACAAATATTTTGTTAACGCTATATTATAAAAAAATTTGGGATGACATAAGAGGAAACGTGACCCCGGAAGTAAATCCGTCATCCAAATTCCACCCCCCTCCAATTTACTCCCGGGGTCATGATTAATACAGACGTTTTGTTTACGCTATATTATAAAAATATAACGCTATATTATAAAAATATAACGCTATATTATAAAAATATAACGCTATATTATAAAAATACAGACGTTTTGTTAACGCTATATTATAAAAATATAACGCTATATTATAAAAATATAACGCTATATTATAAAAATACAGACGTTTTGTTAACGCTATATTATAAAAATATAACGCTATATTATAAAAATATAACGCTATATTATAAAAATACAGACGTTTTGTTAACGCTATATTTAAAAATATAACGCTATATTATAAAAAAACAAAAAAAACAATTTACAAACACAGGCTTCACGGTGGCAGAGGGGTTAGTGCGTCTGCCTCACAATACGAAGGTCCTGTAGTCCTGGGTTCAAATCCAGGCTCCCCGTGAATGCGTGGGTTCCCTCCGGGTACTCCGGCTTCCTCCCACCTCCAAAGACATGCACCTGGGGATAGGTTGATTGGCAACACTAAATTGGATTGTGAGTGTGAATGTTGTCTGTCTATCTGTGTTGGCCCTGCGATGAGGTGGCGACTTGTCCCCGCCTTCCGCCCGAATGTAGCTGAGATAGGCGCCAGCGCCCCCCGCGACCCCGAAAGGGAGTAAGCGGTAAAAAATGGATGGATGGAATTTAAAAACACAAGCTATGGGATGACATAAGAGGAAACGTGACCCCGGAAGTAAATACGTCATCCGAATTTCTCCCCCCCCCCCCCCCCCCCCCCCCCCCATTTACTTCCGGGGTCATGATTAATACAGATGTTTTATTAATGCTATATTATTTAAAAAAAATATATATATATTTACAAACACAAGTTATGGGATAACGTATTTACTTCCGGGGTCAGGTTTCCTCTCATGTCATCCCATAGCTTGTGTTTGTAAATTGTTTTTTAATTTTTTTTATAATATAGCGTTAACAAAACGTCTGTATTAATCATGACCCCGGAAGCAAATTAAGGGGTGTAGGGAGAAGAAATTTGGCGTGACAGTCAAAATGTGATACAACTTTTGAATTGGAGAGTTTGATATTATATTTTCTATACGGTGCATGTACAAAATGTACTTTCACAATGTAGAACTCATTTCTTTTCATTTTTGTCATCAGTGCGGTGCCATTGGACAGTGCAGCTAAGAAGGGCCTTCCCCTGGGGGGGCAGCTGCCTGGTGGTTTGCAAGCGGGGTCCCAGCAGCAGAACCAGCAGCTCCTCCTGACTCCAGCCAGCCTCCAGCTCGCTCAACTCCAAGCCCAGCTCACCCTCCATCGCCTCAAGCTGGCTCAGGGGGGCAACACTGCCGCCGCCACTGTTCTCAATCAGGTTCTTTCCAATGTTGCCATGGCCCAGCCTCTCTTCAATCAACTGCGAAACCCCCAGATCGGCTTTCCCACCGGGGTGCCTGGTTTTCCCGCTTCCAACTCGGCTTTAGGGACAACGGGATTCAACCCAAACGCGGGGAATTGTAGACCGAACCATCACGTCGGAGGCACCACAGTTGGCCCACAGGGTGTGGAGTCCGTGCCGACATACCCCTCAGATGTTGACAGGCGTGTTCCGTACAACTTGGGGGCATCTGCCGCTTCGACTGCGGCCGCCAATGGACATTACTCAGTGATCAACACTAAGCAACAGAACAATGTTGCTTTCAAGCAAGATTTCTACGGACAGGATGTCTCTGGACAACAAGCTGGATTTAGTGTTGGTGATCAGAACATGGCTCTTTATAATCACACCGGACAGAAAGATCAATGGACAAGTCCCAGCAACTTGAGTCAGACTACGAACGCGGCAATGGCGTCTGACGTGGCCACCGTTTGGACTGCAAGGTCCAGGAAGGAACTTTATAACCCCGAGGAGCCGACCTCTGACCACAAGTTTAACCTCCAGGGTGGAGGTTCTTCTTTCGGGACTAGCGACATGCAGGGTTATACGGGTTACCAGCCGCTGACAGGTACTGAGGACACGATGTGTTCAGGTACCAGGGCACTTCAACCTTACCAAGTCAATGACTACCACGCTGTCACACCTACTCAACTGCCACACCAATGCAGCATCTGTGACAAGAAAGTCTATAACCTTAAGGTAAGTTCATTGAGGTTTTGTTTATGATTTTTAGAATGTGATAAGCTCTCATGAACATGCATCGGCATTAGGTGGATAACGGTACTTTTGTGTGTATTCTGATTTTTTTGGTACCTTTAGAGCAGGGGTCACCAACGCGGTGCCCACGGGCACCAGGTAGCCCGTAAGGACCAGATGAGTCGCCCTCTGGCCTGTTCTAAAAATAGCCCAAATAGCAACACTTACCAGTGAGCTGCCTCTATTTTTTAAATTGTATTTATTTACTAGCAAGCTGGTCTCGCTTTGCTCGACATTTTTAATTCTAAGAGAGACAAAACTCAAAGAGATTTTGAAAATCCAAGAAAATATTTTGAAGACTTGGTCTTCACTTGTTTAAATAAATGCATTTTTTTTTTTTTACTTCTTATAACATTCAGAAAGACAATTTTAGAGAGAAAATACAACCTTAAAAATAATTTCAGGATTTTTAAACACATATACCGTTTTACCTTTTAAATTCCTTCCTTTTCTTTCCTGACAATTAAAATCAATGTTCAAGTACATTTATTTTTTTTATTGTAAAGAATAATAAATACATTTTAATTTAATTCTTCATTTTAGCTTCTGTTTTTTCGAAGAAGAATATTTGTGAAATATTTCTTCAAACTTATAATGATTAAAATTCAAAAAAATTATTCCGGCAAATCTAGAAAATCTGTAGAATCAAATTTAAATCTGATTTTAAAGTCTTTTGAATTTCTTTTGAAATTTTTGTTCTGGAAAATCTAGAAGAAATAATGATTTATCTTTGTTAGAAATATAGCTTGGTCCAATTTGTTATATATTCTAACAAAGTGCAGATTGGATTTTAACCTATTTAAAACATGTCATCAAAATTCTAAAATTATCAATCAATCCAATCAATCAATCCACTTTATTTATATAGCACATTTAAACAACAATAACGTTTCCAAAGTGCTGCACAGCCATGTTAAAAAACAATATTAAAAAAAACAATATTATGCTCCACCAATGACTGAATTAAAACAAAAAATAAATAAATATAAAACCAATATAAAAAAACAATAGAAAAAAAAAATGATTAAAAACTATTTTAAAGGGTAAAATCAATTAAAACAGTAAAATAGAAATCCATCCATCCATCCATTTTCTACCGCTTATTCCCTTTCGGGGTCGCGGGGGGCGCTGGCGCCTATCTCAGCTACAATCGGGCGGAAAGCAGGGTACACCCTGGACAAGTCGCCACCTCATCCCAGGGCCAACACAGATAGACAGACAACATTCACACTCACATTCACACACTAGGGACCATTTAGTGTTGCCAATCAACCTATCCCCAGGTGCATGTCTTTGGAAGTGGGAGGAAGCCGGAGTACCCGGAGGGAACCCACACATTCACGGGGAGAACATGCAAACTCCACACAGAAAGATCCAGAGCCTGGATTTGAACCCAGGACTGCAGGAACTTCGTATTGTGAGGCAGACGCACTAACCCCTCTGCCACCGAAATCAAAGTGTATAAAAAACACAGAGGACCACACAACTCAATTATACTTTTTTTATCAGGAAAAATTATTAATGATGTTCCATAAATTATTTTTTTTATTTTTGTCAAAAAGGTTCGAATTAGCTAGTTTTTCTGTTCTTTTTTTCCGTGTAATTTTGAATTTTAAAGAGTCGAAATTGAAGATAAACTATGTTTCAAAATGTAATTTGAATTTTTTTCGTGTTTTCCCCTTTTTTAAACTGTTCGATTAAGTGTTTTTTTCATCATTTATTCTCTACAAAAAACCTTCTGACAGAAAGAAATACCCATTTTTTTTCTTTATATATTTGTCTGTTTTTCTATATATATATTTATTGTGAGGAATCATTAAGATGATCAGTGTTTCCACAAAGATAAATATCATTAATTATTAATAATAACATAGAGTTAAAGGTAAATTGAGCAAATTGGCTATTTCTGGCAATTTATTTAAGTGTGTATCAAACTGGCATTAATCAGTACCCAAGAAGTAGCTCTTGGTTTCAAAAAGGTTGGTGACCCCTGCTTTAGAGCCTTCAGTTTGATATAGCCGCGTACCGTTTCACTTTACAAGTGAGGGGTCGGAAGTCTACCTTCGGTATAAATTGTATTCACCTGACGTCACGTCCATTAACTATGCAAGCCTCGAAGTGGTGGTCTAGCGAGTGTTTGTTTTCAAAGCCTGCTGGCCCCACTATGGACTGGACTCTCACTATTATGCTAGATCCACTATGGACCGGACTTTGACAATATTATGCTAGACCCACTCGACGTCCATTGCATCCGGTCTTCCCTACATCTGCAGTCCTCTCCCAAGGTTTCTCATAGTCATTCACATTGACATCCCACTGGGTTGTGAGTTTTTCCTTGCCCTTATGTGGGATCTGAACCGAGGATGTCGTTGAGGCTTGTGCAGCCCTTTGAGACACTTGCGATTTAGGGCTATATAAATAAACATTGATTGATTGACGGAAAGTGTTCTGGGCGCCGTTTTGCCTCTCTCGAAGAAACATGTCCTATGTTTGCGTTGTTTTACGCGGTTGGAACCGTTCATATTGCGAAAATGGGTAAAAGTGTATTCAGAGTTCCTCAGAGAGGGAACCAAGAAGGGTGAAAAATCTCTAGTTTTCACGAAATGACAACAAGAAAAATGGCTCTTGAATATGGCACTCCAGTCCAGTCCAGTCCAGTCCAGTCCAGTCCAGCTTACGGCCATACTACCCTGAGCACGCCCGATCTCAGAAGCTAAGGCTTGGAAGGTAGACCGCCTGGGTGCTGTATTCCCAATTCAGTGGCCTCGTGGTTGGAGTGTCCGCCCTGAGACTGGAAGGTCGTGAGTTCAAACCCCGGCCGAGTCATACCAAAGACTATAGAAATGGGACCCATTACCTCCCTGCTTGGCACTCAGCATCAAGAGGTTGGAATCGGGGGTTAAATCACCAAAATGATTCCTGAGCGTGGCCACCGTTGCTGATCACTGCTCCCCTCACCTCCCAGGGGGTGAACATGAGGATGGGTCAAATGCAGAGGATAATTTCACCACACCTAGTGTGTGTGTGACTATCACTGGAACTTAAACTTAAGTCCAAGGAAGCAAAGTAGAACGCACAAGTTTGTAGTGATGACTTTGTCAAAAGTTTCATTAATCATTAGAAATTTGATATACAGACTAGTGTATATACAGACCAATATTTTGGTACCAGTACTAAAATTATTTCGGTACTTTTCTAAATAAAGGGGACCACAAAAAATGGCATAATTGGCTTTATTTCATCAAAAAGTCTTACGGTACATTGAACATATGTTTCCTATTGCAAGTTTGTCCTTAAATAAAACAGTGAACATACAAGACAACTTGTCTTTTTTTTAGTAAGTAAACAAACAAAGGCTCCTAATTTAGCTGCTGACTTATGCAGTAACATATTGTGTCATTTTCCATTGTATTATTTTGTCCAAATTATTAAGAACAAGTGGTAGAAAATGTATTATTATTGTACTTGTTCATTTACTGACTGGTACTTTTCAGAGGTGGTATAGTACCGAATATGATTCATTATAGTATTGCGGTACTATACTAATACCAGTATACCGTACAACCCTCTTACAAACTAATAATGAGCTAGATTATACTTATTTACATATGTGGTCCCAAGACAGAAAAAACAGGCACAAAATCATGTTAAACACACATTGATAGTGAAGAGAACTGATGAACTCATATTATGTTCTACGTATGGTGAATGTTCATATTCATCTTGGAGAAAGCAAACATTCAAGTTTAAGTAAATAGTGGTATTTCAGTTTGATATTCAGTTTGTTAGTTTTATATTCGCAGGTGGATTCGATCACTTCTCGTAGGAAAGAGGCCCTAATTGGGACTTTGAAATGCAAAAGTGATAACCATACGCTTGAGAAAAGACTACCTCTCTAGCTGAAGGCCAACATTTAAGTTATGAAATAAAGCAGTAGTTTTCCAGACACTTACACACGAACATCTCCTTTTATGGCCAGGATGTGCTCTCCTGACTTAGCACACACTCACAAACACGAGGTAGGAATATAACACTGGTGGTTTGGCTTCTCCAAGTTAGGAGTCCTTCATTTTTTTTGACTCAGATTCCTCCGGGTACTGCAGACCTATTTTAATGACGCTGGCTTGTAATAAAGCAACTTTTTTGTTCAGCAAAGCATATCCTGCCCGGGAGGGGGCGACAAGAACAGAAATACACTTCAGTACTAAAATTTAGAAAAATAGCATTTGTCAAAGTGAAAACATGGCTGAAAACTTTAAAGAAATTATATTTTTAAATGCAGAAAACAATACAATACGAAACAATATGAAATACATCTAAATGACGAATGTAATAGAAAAATGGTCATTTGACATCACTTGACTGAAGAATCTTGTTGGTGAAGACACGCAAAAATGGAGAGATAGGAAGGGGGCCTGCGTACTTTGGTTTGATTTCTTTCTGTAAATCACTAGCTTTTCTCATTTTCTTTATCAAAGTGCTGGCACTCACAACTTTATTTGGCACTGTGATGGATTATTTGGAGTCACCAACTTTACTTCCGGGCAAATTAGGTTCTTAAATGTGCATATTTGCTTGAGACGATACACAAAAACCGTATCATACGGAAAGTGGGGTGTACGAAAACCAAGGTACTAGCATTTGTGTGTGTTTTTTTCCAGGACTGGGACCATCACGTGAAGGGAAAACTACACATGCAGAACCGAATGTTGTACATCAACGAAAAGTGAGTTTTTTGATTATATTGCTCTTGGATTCTTTTTGCCTCAAAGTATTTAAATACCGTATTTTCCGGACTAGAAGGCACACTCAAAATCTTTTTTTCCCTCAAAACTCAACAGTGCGCCTTATAACCCAGTGCGCCTGATGTAAGGAATAATTCTGGTTTTCCTTACCAACCTCAAAGCTATTTTATTTGGTACATGTTGTAATGATAAAAGTGACCAGTAGATGGCAGTCACACACAAGAGATATGCGTAGACTGCAATATGACTCAAGTAAAAAACACCAACATTTTAAATGTCCCATTAAAAATATAGAACATTACAAACAGTGTTCAAAACTCTATCAAAATGTTCTAGTACGACTTTGGCAAGCTACAATGTTTTATGGATTGTACTGTGCTTCAACATACGAGTATTATTATGGTAGGTTAAGACATATTATATGGCGTTTTGTTTTTCAATATTATTCAAAAGCAACTTTTCTTACCTTTTGGTACCTGCTGATCTGTATTTGGGATCTGCGTAAGTCCTGAAAAATTTCTCGCGTCCGCCTTTGTAGTCCGTGCTGACACCGTAGTGGATAAGCTTCTTCTTTTTCTCTACCTTCTTGTTATGGGAAATTCATCCGACGCTGTTGCCATTTCTAATATAAAGTAATGTAAAGTTCTTACTTATATCTGTCAGTAAACTCGCCATGAAAGCGCTAAAACATACCGGTGTAGTGAGTTTACGTTAATCACCCAAGGAACTTTAGTTATGTCAGAATATTTGTATCTAAGTTATCACAAAATTTTGTGTTACATTGAGTTCAGCTCGCCCTGCGAGAGGACAAAAGCTGTCTTTGATCCTATCAAGCAAAAGGCTTGTAAAACTCTGCTGTGTAGGATATGGAGCGACATGAGGGTGTCGGTTTCTTTGATGTGTTGTAATCCACAGGAAGATTTTGTCTTTACTCGAGATCTACAAAGCATAGAGGAGGCAGAGCCTGACCTCCCTCCAGGCGCCTTTTCTTGGGACTGTTTTATGACCTTTTCTTTAAACTGTTTTGTAACCAAAGGGTATTTCTGTTTACGCCCCCCCTCCCTTAGAAACAGCTGCTGCCATGTAATCAGGGAAAGTCCAAATAAAAGAGGAGGCGTACAATCTTTCGGCAGAGCGTGGGACGACACTGTAGTCTACGCGTTTCTCCTCAATTGAGCTGAATTGAATTCTGTCTCTGTTCAATTCCTTGCTTCTTGTCTTGTTTAATAGATGTCATCATTGTTTGAACCTGACAAGTTATTAAGTGTTCCGGTCGGGCGTTTTTTCACGGGCCACATTTCCAGCGGATGAGGAGATGCTGCTCCGTTGCTGATTTAAGTAAAGTCTGAGTGTCAATAAAGCAGTTAGCTTCATCTTTTGACACTTCTTCCATTCGCAAAGAACCACCATTACATGTTATGTAAACCACAAAGAAGTGTTTTCAATTTGGAAAAAAACAATAATATACTGTATATGCTTTAATAGCATGTAACATGCACCTGCCTTGAATTACTGTCGGGTCAAACTCGCTCCCCAAATTTATTAGCGCATGCTTACTTTTACCATCGGGTCAAATTCGTGACGTCACGAGTGACGCTTCCCCTGTCGTCAGTTTCAAATCGGCGGAGGAGTTTTTTTTTTTTGCTTTTACTATGTGTAAACCAGGGGTCTTGTTCCGCAGCCATACAGATCACACTGATGGTTGTGATATAAAACAACTTTAACACTCTTACTAATATGTGCCACACTCTGTGAACCCACACAAAACACATTTCGGGAGAACATCGGCTCTGTAACACATTATAAACGCAACATAATAATTACCCACAATGCCATGCATCCATGACTCTTAGCTATATTATACACCCCCCCCCCCCCCCCCCCCCCACTCTCCATGCCTCGGTTGAGGTGCGCGGGGTTGGGGGCGCGTGTATAATATAGCCAAGAGTCATGGATGGATGTCAATGTGGGTAATTCTTATGTTGCGTTTATAATGTGTTACAGAGCCGATGTTCTCCAGGAATGTGTTTGGTGTGGGTTCACAGAGTGTGGCACATATTAGTAAGAGTGTTAAAGTTGTTTATATCACAACCATCAGTGTAAAAGTTATGGCTGTTGACCAAGTATGCATTGCAATCTCGTATGAGAAGCAGCGAAATGCATGCGTTCGGACGGCACGCAGATAGCGTTGTGTAAAGGCGGTCGCGATGACATGTCGTAAAGCAGCAGTTGCCAACCACCGGGCCGCGGCCGCAGAATAATTTTTTTTAATTTTCTTTTTTATATCACACTCAATTTTTTACTGCATGCCATTGGTAAGCGCAGGGGTGAGAATAAGTTTTGGAATGATTAGCGCCTGCTTATTTTTACCGCATGCCTTGAATAAGCGCAGGAGTGGGAAGAGGTTTTAAAATAATTAGCGCCCCGGCGGCT
>NC_084630.1:12192930-12307930 GCF_033978795.1 Nerophis ophidion | reverse complement strand
GGGACCGAAAGTAATGGATGTCGAGCGGGTCTAACATGATACTGTGGAAGTTCTATCCATAGTGGCTCCAACACAGCCGCGAGAGTTCAGTTCAAAGCGGATCCAAGACAGCAGCGAGAGTCCCGTCCACAGGAGACCATCTCAAGCGGAGGCGGATCAGCAGCGTAGAGATGTCCCCAACCGATACAGGCGAGCGGTCCATCCTGGGTCCCGACGAGCGGTCCATCCTGGGTCTCGACTCTGGACAGCCAGTACTTCATCCATGGTTATCGGACCGGACCCCCTCCACAAGGGAGGGGGGGACATAGGAGAAAGAAAAGAAGCGGCAGATCAACTGGTCTAAAAAGGAGGTCTATTTAAAGGCTAGAGTATACAGATGAGTTTTAAGGTGAGACTTAAATGCTTCTACTGAGGTAGCATCTCGAACTGTTACCGGGAGGGCATTCCAGAGTACTGGAGCCCGAACGGAAAACGCTTTATAGCCCGCAGACTTTTTTTGGGCTCTAGGAATCACTAATAAGCCGGAGTCCTTTGAACGCAGATTTCTTGCCGGGACATATGGTACAATACAATCGGCAAGATAGGCTGGAGCTAGACCGTGTAGTATTTTATACGTAAGTAGTAAAACCTTAAAGTCACATCTTAAGTGCACAGGAAGCCAGTGCAGGTGAGCCAGTACAGGCGTAATGTGATCAAACTTTCTTGTTCTTGTCAAAAGTCTAGCAGCCGCATTTTGTACCAACTGTAATCTTTTAATGCTAGACATGGGGAGACCCGAAAATAATACGTTACAGTAATCGAGACGAGACGTAACAAACGCATGGATAATGATCTCGGCGTCTTTAGTGGACAAAATGGAGCGAATTTTAGCGATATTACGGAGATGAAAGAAGGCCGTTTTAGTAACGCTTTTAATGTGTGACTCAAAGGAGAGAGTTGGGTCGAAGATAATACCCAGATTTTTTACCGAGTCACCTTGTTTTATTATTTGGTTGTCAAATGTTAAAGTTGTATTATTAAATAGAGGTCGGTGTCTAGCAGGACCGATAATCAGCATTTCCATTGTTTAATTTCATTAAGACACGCTTCCAACTGACTACAGTCCGGCGTGTTGGTCAGCTTTAGGGGCATGTAGAGTTGGGTGTCATCAGCATAACAGTGAAAGCTAACACCGTATTTGCATATGATGTCACCTAGCGGCAGCATGTAGATGCTGAAGAGTGCAGGGCCAAGGACCGAACCCTGGGGAACTCCACACGTTACCTTAACATAGACCGAGGTCACACTGTTATGGGAGACACACTGCATCCTATCAGTAAGATAAGAGTTAAACCAAGACAGGGCTGAGTCTGACATACCAATTCGTGTTTTGATACGCTCTAATAAGATATTATGATCGACGGTATCGAAAGCAGCTTTGGAAATCATTTGTACCCCTTTCAGATATCGCATTTAGTTCCCATTAAAACATTCATATGTTCTACAATGAGATGTAAGCACTGGATCATGTGTACATTCCAGTAACTTTCCGTTTGTAAAATATATATATTTTTATTAGTATTTGTTTAATATAATATCTGCATTTCATGATTAATATTTATAAATAAAGATTCTTAATAAATGACAGTAGAACGAGCACACATTCAATTGGTAAATCATAGTGTAACGACCTGGAATGACACATAATGTGCGGTGTTGGAAAGGTCCGACTTTTTGTGTGGCTTTAAACGCACCACTGGCTCAGTGCCATGTGTGCATGTGTTGGCACAAGTGAGAAAGAGCGATTGCGGCTGCTGTTGATATGACAGATGGCAAAGTTGGTTTTGGTCTGCTTTGTACGGCAGAAAATGACCAGATTTGCTAGATGGAAATTGTTTAGCGTTTATAAAGAGCATTGCCCAATAAAGTGATCGATGGAATTCTTGTCCTCCTTAAAGCGTCTCGACAGACGTTACAATAATTGAACAGTGATAACGAAAACTGTTGTCTCTGTGGCTTCTTGTCGTCAGTTACTTTGAAAATTGCTTTTTTTTTTATTGGATTTTGTCCGCGGCGTAGAATTGCTGTGAGCACAGGACGCGTGAGCAGTGCGCAATTGCACAGGCGCGCACCTTAGAGGGAACGTTGGTTAAAGGGGAACATTATCACAATTTCAAAAGGGTTAATAACAATAAGAATCAGTTCCCAGTGGCTTGTTTTATTTTTCTAAGTTTTTTTCAAAATTTTACACCTCCCGGAATATCCCTAAAAAAAAGCTTTAAAGTTCTTGATTTTCGCTATTTGCGATGCGACTGTCCATTTCCCTGTGACGTCATACAGGGCTGCCACTACAAACACCATGGCGGTTACCACGGCAAGATATAGCGACATTAGCTCGGATTCAGACTCTGATTTCAGCGGCTTAAGCGATTCAACAGATTACGCATGTATTGAAAGAGATGGTCAGAGTGTGGAGGCAGATAGCGTAAACGAAATTGAAAAAGAAACCGAAGCTATTGAGCGAATAGCTATTGACGCTATTCGGCCATAGCATGGGTGTACCTATTGAAGTGGCCCATAGCATGGCTGCCTTATTAGCATCGCCGGTAAAATGTGCGGACCAAACGATCAGGACTTTCGCATCTTGTGACACTGGAGCAACTTAAATTCGTCGATTGGTAAGTGTTTGTTTCGCATTAAATGTGGGTATCTAGTTTCAAATGTACATACAGCTAGCGTAAATAGCATGTTAGCATCGATTAGCGTAGCATGTTAGCATCAATTAGCTGGCAGTCATGCTGCCACCAAATATGTCTGATTAGCACATAAGTCAACAACATCAACAAAACTCACCTTTGTGATTTTGTTGACTTTATCGTTGCAAATGCCTCTGCAGGTTATCCATACATCTCTGTGCCATGTCTGTCTTAGCATCGCCGGTCGAATGTGAAGACACTCTGGTACATTCAATTGGGTTTGGCGGCAGATTTCTTGCCAGTGGTGCAACTTGAATCCCTCCCTGTTAGTGTTGTTACACCCTCCGACAACACACCGACGAGGCATGATGTCTCCAAGGTTCCAAAAAATAGTAGAAAAAACTGAAAATAACAGAGCTGAGACCCGGTGTTTGCAATGTGAAAATGAATATGGCGGGTGTGTTACCTCGGTGACGTCACGTTCTGACGTCATCGCTACAAGACCGATAAACAGAAAGGGGTTTAATTCGCCAAAATTCACCCATTTAGAGTTCGGAAATCGGTTACAAAAATACATGGTCTTTTTTCTGCAACATCAAGGTATATATTGACGCTTGCATAGGTTTGGTGATTATGTTCCCCTTAAACCATTCAAAGCTCTCACTGATGGAAGGAGGTTTTGGCTCAAAATCTCACGATACATGGGCCCATTCATTCTTTCCTTAACACGGTTCAATCGTCCTGTCCCCTTAGCAGAAAAAACGCCCCAAAGCATGATGTTTCCACCCCCATGCTTTACAGTAGGTATGGTGTTCTTGGGATGCAACTCAGTATTCTTCTTCCTCCAATCATGACGAGTTGGGTTTATACCAAAAAGTTCTATTTTGATTTCATCTGACCACATGACAGTCTTTTTTCTGCAACATCAAGGTATATATTGACGCTTGCATAGGTTTGGTGATAATGTTCCCCTTTAAGGTTACGGTTAGGGTTATTGTAGTTTTGTTATGTAAGAACAGACCATATCCATTAAGTGATATTAAAGGGAGAATCATATACAATAACTTCCTTACTTAGCACTAATAAACAATAATTCTGAGGTCATTGTGGGAAGACTCTTAGTTAATAGCTTACTGGTTGTATATTAATGCCATGCAGAATAAGGCATAAATAAGTACTGAATAATGACTAATTAAGAGCCAATATATTACTAATTTTCATGTGAATAAGCAACTAATTTACTCTTAGTTACTGGCTTACCGGTTGTATAACAAGGCCATGCTGAAAAAGGCATTAATAAGTACTTAATAATGACTAATTAAGAACCAATATGGTACTAATTTTCATGTTAATAAGCAACTAATTGACTCTTAGTTACTGGCTTACTTGTTGTATAACAAGGCCATTCTGAATAAGGCATTAATAAGTACTTAGTAATGACTAATTAGGAGCCAATATGTTACTAATTTGCACGTTAATAAGCAACTAATTAATGTTCCCCATACTAAAGTGTTACCATATATATATATAGATTACATATATATATTTTTTTTAAGACTGTTGCTACACCGATCACGACACCCACACATTGCCCACCGATCTCATATGCGCTTTAAAATATGTCTGCATATGTAAAGTTCAGTTTGTATTAGTTACACTTAAACAGTTAATTAAAGCACCAGAAAACAAAATCAAAATTGAATGGATTAAATCGTTGCAAGCCTATATATACACCATATTGGTTACTCTCTGAAGGTAAAGTCGAATGATTCATTTGCTGGTTATTGGCTGACACTTTTATTCTGTGAGTGCGGAAATATTTGCAGGCTATACTACGTGAGCTAAAGTTAGTTTCTATAGACACACACCTGTCTAAGTAGAACAGGTGGGCTTTTAGTGCGTTTCAGTCAAGTGTTCGTCAGTGTTTTATGTGTGTGTCCACAATGAAAGGCACATTCCTTTACCACAATAGTCGGCAACATTTAAAATACATTTTAAATGAACATAGCACTAGAATGAACCAGTTAACCCCCTAGTTGCCCTGAATTTACAACATGAACACTGTACTGTGCACAATCTTTGCTTTGAAGTTTAATTTCTAGCAGTGAACTATAGAACGGTAGCTTCAAGGAAAGAAAAACAGATCACAAAAAAAAGATCAACAGAGGATTACGGTTTAATGCCGTTAGCAGCACAGACCCGACGACACACGGGCAGCTGTGTAAAGCTACAAAGCAAAGCAGACCCTGGTAAAGTGATCCCCAGGATCAGAATATGATGGAGTGTGTGTGTGCGCGAACAGTGGCAGGAACTGTGACTGACCCACTCCTTGGACTGTACGACATGGATCCTGCCCTGTATAAATAAACACTCATGTCTCTGGACAGATCCCAGTCGGTGTCGGCCAGCATGCCACAAAGCGTCATGGTAAATAGTTGTTTACCATTAGGCATCAGTCGAGTTCAAGTTTTGAGGAACAGTGCAAAGTACTGATTGTTATGCTAATTTATGTGTTCAGAAAACACTACAATACATTTAAGGGGTCGTATTCTGCTTTTTTTTCCACATGTAAAACACTTCCTTCTAATGATTTGTTTTGGATTAAAATTTTGCATGGATTATGTTTTAAAGACCGTCATCAAGCCGCTTTCTGACCGTCTCAGGTCGTCAGGATAAGCAATTTTGTGGGTGGTCTTATTTACGTGCCTCCACTTCAACTGTGTCTTCTCCCTATCTTCTATGTCGTAGTTTTTAGCCCTTCCATATGGAGTCTATAAGTCTACAAATATAAGTTGGAACTATACGCGACTTTGTATTAGAGATAACAACAATTCAGCAATTCTGTGCATGTACGAGCCAGTCTGCCCCACAACAAGAGGATAGAGGGGGGGGAAAGGAACCTATTGACTACAGCAGAGGTTTCCCAAACTTTTTGACTCAGGGGCTGCATTGGGTAAGAAAAATTTGACCGGGGGCCAATATATCTATCTATCTATCTATCTATCTATCTATCTATCTATCTATCTATCTATCTATCTATCTATCTATCTATCTATCTATCTATCTGTATATATATGTATATATGTATACATATATGTATATACATCCAACACAATTCCCCAACTCACATGGAAACATAGTTTGTAAATACAATTCACTTCACTTCACCCATTTGTGTGCAGAGGAGTGCATCTCTTAGGTGAACAGAATAAGGAGCGCAATCCATTTTAGAGAGTTTTTTTTTTTATTATTTTTTTTTTTTATTAAATCAACACAAAAACACACAAGATACACTTTCCATCAGTGCATCAACCCCCCAAAGAAAACCCCTCCCTCCCCCATTCACACCCAGCCACACCCACTCACACAAAAAAAGGGTTGTTTCTTTCTGCTACCAAAATTCTGGTTCCCACAGCATATATAACACAGTCTGCAAGGGACACAGTCCCTGAAACACACATGATTGTGTGTGTCGCCGGTCCACTAACACTATCATTAATTACTATTTTTTATGTAATTGTTTTATATGATTTTACTTTCATTTTTATCCCAAAAAAAGTCATTGTTTTCCTTTTTTTTAATGTCATTTTATTTTATTAAAAAAATAAAAAATAAAAAAATAACCTTATCTTCATCAGACCAGGTTGTTAATGGAATTAGACTTGTCTAAAAGGTTTTTAAAACCAGGTCCAGTCCAGACAATGTCAAAGTGGGCCTCAGCAACACACACCCTCATCCATGTGCAACAACAAAAATTAGGGAAACAACAGATTGCATATAAGTTATAAACAAAATTAAATTTTCATAAAAAGCATTTGTGTATAGTCCATATTATGTCCAAGTCAGATTCAACACACACCTTCATTTTGTACACTCAAAAATAGGGAACACAACAGATAGCATATATGTTGCTGTTGTTGCATATCTATAAACATTATTACATTTTCATAATAAGCCTTTAAGGATTTCCCATCTTTTTTCATGTTTTTTGGCATCATTATCGTTGTCAATCATGTATCTTTCTAAAGTTAAAAAATACTGAATAAATGTTTTAAAGAAAGTAATACTAAGTGAATATATATTTTTGGCCTTAAAAATAAACCTTTTTCCAAGTACTATAATTACATTGACTAAGTCATGCTTGTCAATAAACTCTCCTAAAATAACAGAAACTATATCAAGCTTCATAAACAAACCAATCCTTGAACACGTTTTTTCAACTTCCACCCAAAAAGAAGACACAATATGACAATACCAAAACAAATGCAGGGTGGATTCAGATTCCTGACAGCAAAAGCGGCAATCATCTGACTCAGTCATATTCCATAGTTTTAACATTTTCCCCGTGGGTAAGAAGTTATAAATAATTTTAATTTGAAAATAACGGTTTTGCACATCGATGGTAGTTTTGTAGATTAGTTTGAATATGGCATCCCATGGCAACGGGCAGTCAAAAAAGTCCTCCCATTTTCCATATGTTTTATATGGGACAGCCTTCAAAGATTTCTTTATTAAATAAAAATGATATATTTTTTTTTATTAATTTTAGTTCCTTTTTGCCAACTACAATTTCTTATTAGAGGTTTACAAACTAGTAATTTAGTAGTTCCATAATTAATTATTTTTTTCCATCTTTTCCTAATTACTCCAGTTAGTTGATTAAAAGAGAGCATCACCATACATAGTTCTAAATTCATCATACTTCATAATTTTACCATTCTCATTGATAATATCATTGACAAAAATTATTCCTCTTTCAAACATATTTTTCCAAAAGAAAGGCTTTCCATCTATTAAAATATTAGAGTTCATCCATATTATCTGCTGCAAAATATCATCTCTTTTTTTTGGCACATGAGTGGATTGTTTCCTTTATGAACCCCTCCATGTTTCCCAGCAGATTCTCTACATAAGAAAAATGGGAGGGGATCACTTGTAAAAAAGGATACAATTTTCTTTGATACATTACATGTTTACTGTCCAACAGGACACTTGCGTACCACTCAGTATTTAAGTACATCTTTGGAACAATTGATGCTTTTAAAGAGAGACACATAGCTTCGAGGTTGAGAAGTTTTAGGCCCCCATATTCATACTCATTGTACAAAACCTTTCTTTTAATCTTTTCTGGTTTGCCGTCCCAGACAAAATCAAAGACCCTCCGTTCATAAACCTTAAAGAAGTTTTGTGATGGAGCTGGTAATGACAAAAACAAAAAAATAAACTGAGGAATAATTAACGAGTTGACAATAGATATTTTACCATATAAGGTTAAGGATTTCCCTTTCCATAGTTGCATAATTTTGTCCAGCTTTCTTAGTCGATTATCATAATTTACTGAGCATAGATCTTCCAGATTCTCTGGTACAACAACACCAAGTATGTTAACAGGTCCATCTGTCCACAAAACAGGCACTTTGCATTCCATTCGGAAGGATGTTCCCTTTAGATTTCCGATCCTTAAAATTTTACATTTATCATAATTAAGCTTAAGCCCAGATTGCTGTGAAAATATATCCAAAAGATCAAGGAGGTTCCGCAAACAATGAGGATTGGGGCTGATAAAGAAGCAGAGGTGGGTAGAGTAGCCAGAAATTGTACTCAAGTAAGAGTACTGTTACTTTAGAGATTTATTACTCAAGTAAAAGTAAAGAGTAGTCACCCAAATATTTACTTGAGTAAAAGTAAAAAGTATGTTGTGAAAAAACTACTCAAGTACTGAGTAACTGATGAGTAACCTGATTACGGCAACAAATAATGCACAAAAACATAAAAATAGCAATGAGCAAATTCAGAGCCAGGAATATCTCTTAAGCAACTAAAACAATAATATATATTAAATAATAAAACATGAAAATAGAAAAAATTCAGGCAAATTGAGCCACAATAACTTAACAGCACCTTAGGATCAGTAGGCATTCATTGATTTGATTGATTGATTAAAACTTGTATTGTTAGATTGCACAGTACAGTACATATTCCGTACAATTGACCACTAAATGGTAACACCCCAATAAGTTTTTCAACGTTAATCAATTACTTAATAAATGACCAAGTCGAGGTGATCTACCTCATATTCATATTCATATATATATATGTATATATATATATGTGTGTGTGTATATATATATATATAGTTTATAATTTGTAGTTATCTATTTTGCCGTTTTTGTTGACATGTTAAAGGTGTTTTAATGAATATACATGCATGTTTAACATATAGATTCCTATCTTTCATGAAGACAAGAATATAAGTTGGTGTGTTACCTGATTCTGATGACTTGCATTGATTGGAATCAGACAGTAGTGCTGATAATGTCCACATTTTCAAATGGAGGAGAAAAAAAATCCTCTTTTCTGTCTAACACCACGTGAAAGTCGTTGGTTTTTGGCATCTTATCTGTCCAGCTTCCATATTCGTTTTTATACACTTTACAAGAAATACATTGGCGGCAAACTCCGTAGTTTGCTAGCTTGTTTACGCTGGCTTTCGGAGACTCTTATTTTGTTAACGCAAGCGCGATGGAGCGGCGCTTTTATTGTGAAGACAGGAACTGTGCGATCAGTCTTTAGGCTTTTGACGGGAAGTACGGTTGAAATAAAAAGTGTCTTTTTTCCTTTACACTTTTGATTGATTGATTGACACTTCTATTAGTAGATTGCACAGTACAGTACATATTCCGTACAATTGACCACTAAATGCTAACACCCCAATAAGTTTTTCAACATGTCGGGTTCTACGTGAGACGGTCACGTGACCACCTGGCTCTGTTTGATTGGTCCAACGTCACCAGTGACTGCATGTGATTGGTGAAACGCAGGCATGCGTAGTTCCTACTTAGAATGCGTGTCTGACAAAATCAAAACAAACAAAGCGTGCATCAACAAATCGATAAAAAAAAGTAGCGAGTAGCGAGCTGATTGCAGACAAATGGAATGGAGTAAAAGTAGCGTTTCTTCTCTATAAATATACTCAAGTAAAAGTAAAAGTATGTTGCATATAAACTACTCTTAGAAGTACAATTTATCCCAGAAATTACTCAAGTAGATGTAACGGAGTAAATGTAGCGCGTTACTACCCACCTCTGTAAAGAAGCTTGTATTGTCTACATACATTGTTATTTTACTTTCAATATTATTATTGCTGAGCCCTTCAATATTTCGATTCAATCTAACTTTAATCGCTAATATTTCCATAGCAATAATAAATAGGTATGGAGACAAAGGGCACCCTTGTTTTAGACCTCTTAATAGAGGTATTGTCCCAGAGATGTATCCGTTATTGATAATTTTACAGTTAGTTTTATTATATAGTGTCTTGATCCAATGTAATAGAGAGTTGCCAAAATTTAAAAAAACTAAGCTTTTACAAATAAAATCTAAGCTAATTTTGTCAAAAGCCTTCTCCAGGTCGGCTACAAAAATGAAGCCTCTTTTATTCTCCATATTATAATTTTCAATAATTTCTAATAACTGTCTAATATTATTTCCTATGTTTCTTCCTTGTAGGAAACCTGATTGATCTTGGTGAATAATATTTGACAAAACAGACTTAAGTCGTGTAGCCAAACATTTTGCCAGTATCTTAGCATCATAACACTGAAGTGTTACTGGTCTCCAATTTTTAAGATAAACTGGGTCTTTATACTGACCATTTATTTCCTGTTTCAACAATAAAGTAATAATACCTTCTGTTTGAGTGTTAGACAAAGAACCTATTTTATATGAGTAATTAAAACTAGAAAGCAATGGTTTCTTAATCTCTTCATAAAATACTTGATAAACCTCAATAGGTATTCCATCTAATCCTGGGGTTTTTCCTGGATGAAAAGATTTAACAGCTTCCACAAGTTCTTCCTCTCCAATGAGGCCTTCACATAAAAGGCTTTCCTCAGAATTCAATGTTCTTTCATAATTTTCTGGAAAAAATTTTGTAGTTTTAGGAGGAATTACCGGATTAGAAAAAATATTTTTAAAGTAATTTTCCATTTCTTTCAACAATGTGGTGTGCGTATTCAATACCTTTCCATTTGTTTTAATAAGCTTGGAAATGTTCTTTTTGGAACGATTTTTTGTTTGGATATTTAAGAAGAATTTAGAACACTTCTCACCTTTTTTCATCCAGATTGCTCTGTTGCAGTCATAACTTTTCAATAATTTTTTTTCAACTAAGTCTGCTAACTCTTCTTGTTTGGCTGTAAAGGAATTTAGTTGCTCACTAGTTGGATTATCATTACCATCTATATTTTTTTGTAAGTCCTCAATGTCTTTCTTTAATTCCTGTTCTGCCATTTTAAATTGTTTTTTTTTTCCATGAAGAGTACGCAATTGCGTATCCCCTAAAACAACATTTGAAGGCTTCCCAAACTGTTTGAGGGTTTGATGATCCTACATTGTTTTTAAAAAAGTCAGTAATAAATTGCTTTGTTTTTGCAATAAATTTATCATCCTGTAGAAGCATTTGATTAAACTTCCAATATCCGGGTCCACGTGTATTATCTTCAATTGAAATAGTTAATCCTATACAATTATGATCCGAACGCAATTTATCATCGATTGATATTCCAGTTACTTTGTTTAGCAATGAAAATGATATCAAAAAATAGTCAATACGACTTGCCTGGTTTTGTCTTCTCCATGTATACCGTACTAACCTAGGATTTTTTAATCTCCAGATATCAATTAAATCAAATGCATCCATAACATTTTGAATCTTTTGTAAAGATTGAGGATGATAATCCATCGAAAAATTCCCTTTTCGGTCCAAAACTTTATCCAAAGCAACATTAAAGTCCCCCACAGTAATAATTTCTCCTTGTTGTTCTTGCAACATATCATTTATTTCTTCAAAAAAGGAAGGTTCATCAACATTTGGCCCATACAGATTCAAAATGCACATGTTTTGATCCTGAATAATCATATTTAATATTAACCAGCGTCCTTGTGAGTCTTTTTCCATAGAATTAAATTGAAAATTAAATGTATTTGTAATCAAAATCATAACACCTTTTGAGTTTCTGTGACCATGTGAAAAGAAAATCGGACCATCCCATTCTTTTCTCCATTTAGGTTCATCTAAATTTGTTGAATGTGTTTCTTGAAGACAAAAAATATCTTGTTCTTTTGCCTTCAGCCACATAAATATACGTTTTCTTTTTCTGTTGTCTGCAAGACCATTACAGTTATAACTAATTATTCCAACTTCATTATCATTCCTATAAACCATATGACCTAAGTAAATACATAATATCTTTGATTGATTCTCTTAATAACATAAGTTTCATAGACATGAAAATCTTGTAACTAAAAATTGCATTATCATCTGCTATTTCTAAGGAAAACAATACCCCCATTAATAAACCCACAGACACACCATTCACACCACAGCACACAAGACAAACAAACACATACCCCCCAAAATATATTATTCGCTGACCGTTTCCCAACATCTAACTACATTGTCCAGTCCCAAAATTTTAGAGAGTTTGTTTTCATGAATATGCAGAATATCTGCTCATCATCCCAACGCCCACATCACCTTGAAGAGGAAATGCAAACATAGACATTCAGCACGCGCAGTGTGAACGTTGATAATTTTCTTGCAAGTATTGCGTTAAGACTGACTACACAAACACGCACCCGACCCCCGTCCTACGCTCCAGTGCGACATGCCGCGGTCTCAAGTTTTATGTTCTTATGTCTGCTTTTAGGGTGAGCCGTCCATGTGGTGTTTTAATGTGTTTCTAGTGCTTGGACTTTTTTGACTGCACACAAATCCCATTGACAAATATTATATAACGAGAAATACAACTAACAGTGGGTCCAGTGAGGTGAGTAGAGATCTACTGCAAAATAACCACCTTGTGACGGACTTCCTGCCAACACCGTGTGGGTTGCGGGGACACTTGACACACGAGGCATCGTAACAGGTTTGATTCAGATTTATTCTTTCAATAAATCTTCTGTTTTCTGACCCTTTGGTTGCGTCACTTTTCAGTGCGCGTTTCCTGCCTGTTTGCTGTCGTTGCACGCCTTTCGGCGTCCGCTGCGACATCTGGCTCTCGGTGTCGTTTGTCGCGCTCTTGGTCTGCTGGCCGTGGTTTCATCCTCCGTGCTGCCTCTTGCTCGTGCCCCCCTTCGCCTCTCTTCAATCAACCAATCAATTAATGTTTACTTATATAGCCCTAAATCACTAGTGTCTCAAAGGGATGCACAAACCACTACAACATCCTCGGTAGGCCCACATAAGGGCAAGGAAAACTCACACCCAGTGGGACGTCGGTGACAATGATGACTATGAGAACCTTGGAGAGGAGGAAAGCAATGGATGTCGAGCGGGTCTAACATGATACTGTGAAAGTTCCCAACACAGTCGCAAGAGTCCAGTCCAAAGCGGATCCAACACAGCAGCGAGAGTCCCGTTCACAGCGGAACCAGTAGGAAACCATCCCAAGCGCAGGCGGATCAGCAGCGCAGAGATGTCCCCAGCCGATACACAGGCGAGCAGTACATGGCCACCGGATCGGACCGGACCCCCTCCACAAGGGAGAGTGGGACATAGGAGAAAAAGAAAAGAAACGGCAGATCAACTGGTCTAAAAAGGGAGTCTATTTAAAGGCTAGAGTATACAAATGAGTTTTAAGGTGAGACTTAAATGCTTCTACTGAGGTGGCATCTCAAACTTTTACCGGGAGGTAAACGCTCTATAGCCCACAGACTTTTTTTGGGCTCTGGGAATCACTAATAAGCCAGAGTCCTTTGAACGCAGATTTCTTGCCGGGACATATGGTACAATACAATCGGCAAGATGGGCTGGAGCTAGACCATGTAGTATTTTATACGTAAGTAGTAAAACCTTAAAGTCACATCTTAAGTGCACAAGAAGCCAGTGCAGGTGAGCCAGTACAGGCGTAATGTGATCAAACTTTCTTGTTCTTATCAAAAGTCTAGCAGCCACATTTTGTACCAACTGTAGTCTTTTAATGCTATTCATGGGGAGACCCGAAAATAGTACGTTACAGTAATCGAGACGAGGCGTAACAAACGCATGGATAATGATCTCAGCGTCTTTAGTGGACAGAATGGAGCGAATTTTAGCGATATTACGGAGATGAAAGAAGGCCGTTTTAGTAACGCTTTTAATGTGTAACTCAAAGGAGAGAGTTGGGTCAAAGATAACTCTTCTAGTCCGGCAGCAGATGGAAAGATTGTGAGCAGGTGTGTGGTGTACGCACCTGACTTAAATTGCAGCTCTCGTGGCGCTCCGCGTGCGTCACGCCTCTCCTCGCCGCCTCCTGGCCTCCATCTTGGCCAGGGCTGTCTCTCGGCCCGCTGTCGGCCCGTCGGCTGCGTCTCTCCACACACCTCCCCCGCCAGTTCGAGGCCGGGCTCCAGTCCGGCTGAGCGTACTCCCCCCCCCCCCACCTTTTCTTCCAGGAGCGGGAAAAAAATTGCCGCAGCCTTCTGACTTCTTTGCCTTTGTCTTTCTTTTCTTCGTCTTCTGTGAGTCTTTCCTTGTCCTCTTCGTCCTCTTCTTCCTTTTCTTGCATTTCTCCAAGAATTTCTTTGTCAATTTCTTGAGCTTTTCCAACTTCTTCTTCATACTCAATTTCTTCCTCTTCTTGTTCGTCTTCATCATTTTCCAGCAATTCTTCAATTATTTCTTCTTCAATTTCTTGAGTTACTTCTTCTAGTCTGGCAGCAGATGGAAAGATTGTGAGCAGGTGTTTGGTGTACGCACCTGACTTAAATTGCAGCTCTCGTGGCGCTCCGCGTGCGTCACGCCTCTCCTCGCCGCCTCCTGGCCTCCATCTTGGCCAGGGCTGTCTCTCGGCCCGCTGTCGGCCCGTCGGCTGCGTCTCTCCACACACCTCCCCCGCCAGTTCGAGGCCGGGCTCCAGTCCGGCTGAGCGTACTCCCCCCCCCCCCACCTTTTCTTCCAGGAGCGGGAAAAAAATTGCCGCAGCCTTCTGACTTCTTTGCCTTTGTCTTTCTTTTCTTCGTCTTCTGTGAGTCTTTCCTTGTCCTCTTCGTCCTCTTCTTCCTTTTCTTGCATTTCTCCAAGAATTTCTTTGTCAATTTCTTGAGCTTTTCCAACTTCTTCTTCATACTCAATTTCTTCCTCTTCTTGTTCGTCTTCATCATTTTCCAGCAATTCTTCAATTATTTCTTCTTCAATTTCTTGAGTTACTTCTTCTAGTCTGGCAGCAGATGGAAAGATTGTGAGCAGGTGTTTGGTGTACGCACCTGACTTAAATTGCAGCTCTCGTGGCGCTCCGCGTGCGTCGCGCCTCTCCTCGCCGCCTCCTGGCCTCCATCTTGGCCAGGGCTGTCTCTCTCGGCCCGCTGTCGGCCCGTCGGCTGCGTCTCTCCACACACCACCCCCGCCAGTTCGAGGCCGGGCTCCAGTCCGGCTGAGCGTACTCCCCCCCACCTTTTCTTCCAGGAACAGGAAAAAAAATGCTGCGGCCTTCTGACTTCTTTGCCTTTGTCTTTCTTTTCTTCGTCTTCTGTGAGTCTTTCCTTGTCCTCTTCGTCCTCTTCTTCCTTTTCTTGCATTTCTCCAAGAATTTCTTTGTCAATTTCTTGAGCTTTTTCAACTTCTTCTTCATACTCAATTTCTTCCTCTTCTTGTTCGTCTTCATCATTTTCCAGCAATTCTTCAATTATTTCTTCTTCAATTTCTTGAGTTACTTCTTCTAGTCTGGCAGCAGATGGAAAGATTGTGAGCAGGTGTGTGGTGTACGCACCTGACTTAAATTGCAGCTCTCGTGGCGCTCCGCGTGCGTCACGCCTCTCCTCGCCGCCTCCTGGCCTCCATCTTGGCCAGGGCTGTCTCTCTCAGCCCGCTGTCGGCTCGTCGGCTGCGTCTCTCCACACACCTCCCCTGCCAGTTCGAGGCCGGGCTCCAGTCCGGCTGAGCGTACTCCCCCCCCACCTTTTCTTCCAGGTGCAGGAAAAAAAATGCCGCGGCCTTCTGACTTCTTTGCCTTTGTCTTTCTTTTCTTCGTCTTCTGTGAGTCTTTCCTTGTCCTCTTCGTCCTCTTCTTCCTTTTCTTGCATTTCTCCAAGAATGTCTTTCTCAATTTCTTCAGCATTTCCAACTTCTTCTTCATACTCAATTTCTTCCTCTTCTTGTTCGTCTTCATCATTTTCCAGCAATTCTTCAATCATCCATCCATCCATTTTCTACCGCTTTATTCCCTTTTGGGGACGCGGGGGGCGCTGGCGCCTATCTCAGCTACAATCGGGCGGAAGGTGGGGTACACCCCGGACAAGTCGCCACCTCATCGCAGGGCCAATTCTTCAATTATTTCTTCTTCAATCTCTTGAGTTACTTCTTCTAGTCTGGCAGCAGATGGAAAGATTGTGAGCAGGTGTGTGGTGTACGCACCTGACTTAAATTGCAGCTCTCGTGGCGCTCCGCGTGCGTCACGCCTCTCCTCGCCGCCGCATGCCCCGCCTCCTGGCCTCCATCCTGGCCAGGGCTGTCTCTCTCAGCCCGCTGTTGGCCCGTCGGCTGCGTCTTTCCACACACTTATTTCCCAATTTTGACATAATATTATGTTTATGGAAAAAATATCTTTTAAGAGAAATTCGAAAACAACCAAAGACAATATTTTTACTTTGCTTGTTTCATGCTTAAAAGCATCATATCTCCCTGTCTGTTTGCCATTGCCCAAACGTGTCTCTGGTAGGCTTGTACGGTGTATCGGTATTGGTATAGTACCGCGATACTAATGAATCATATTTGGTACTATACCGGCTCCAAAAAATACCCCCCGTCCTCGTCACGTTTTACGAGCAGAGGAGCATGTTCGGCAGCGCACAATCACGGAGTACTTACAAGCAGACACAGTGTGTAGACAGAAAAGGGAGAATGGACGCATTTTGGCTTAAAAACGAATGATAAAGGTGAAGTTATAACACTGAAACGCCCCCGGGAAGAGGGACTTTAAGGTATGGCTAGGTAGCTAAAGTAAGGTTCTTACAAGTATCATCCCTGCAGGACAAGGAATAGCTAAACATGCTTCACTACACACCGTAGCTCACCGGCGTCAAAATGTAAACAAACGCCTTTGGTGGATCTACACCTAACATCCATTGTAGTGATACCAATTACCGCAGGTAATCTAGTCGATACTACTATGATTACATCCATATTTTTTATCGTAACTAAATCTTGTTCCTTTTTTTAAATTAATATTATGTTTATAAACTCAGGAAATACGTCCCTGGACACCTGAGGACTTTGAATATGACCAATGTATGATCCTGTAACTACTTGGTATCGGATTGATACCTAAATTAGTGGTATCATCCAAAACTAATATAAAGTATCAAACAACAGAAGAATAAGTGATTATTACATTTTAACAGAAGTGCAGATAGAACTGTCATGTTCT
The DNA here is from genome assembly GCF_033978795.1 of Nerophis ophidion. NCBI lineage: Eukaryota > Metazoa > Chordata > Actinopteri > Syngnathiformes > Syngnathidae > Nerophis > Nerophis ophidion. The sequence continues at coordinate 12,290,850 of NC_084630.1, read as the reverse complement.
ATGGTCTGGATTATGTTTTGTTATTTTCTGCTAGTTTTTTGGACTCCTTTACTATCTGTTTACGCTCCCTTGTTTAGTTTCCCTGACGACTTATGATTTTCACCTACCTCTTGCATTCGGGACACACCTGTCTCTAATCAAGAGACCAGTATTCAAACCTTTCTTTGTCTGTCAGTCGGTCTGGTGACATTGCTAGTTTTTTCACGCCATAGTTCATGCTGCTCCTTCATGCCATAGATTCATGCTCGCTTTTCTCTCAAGTGAGTTTTGTTTATTGTCCATAGTTCTGTCTAAGTTGTGTTTTCGCCTCGTGCGCCTTTTTTGTTTGTTCCTTTTTTTTTGAGATTCTGTCACGCCTATGGATCATGTTTTTGTTTGGGTTTTGTTTTTTGGACCCTTGTTTCCTGTTTGACACTTCCTGGTTTGTTTTGTTACCATGCCAACTCATTGGTTTCAGCTGTCATGTCACGCACCTGTCCAATCACTGATTATGTCACTGCTATTTAAGCCATTCTGTTTCTGTTCTTTTTCCTGGCAACTTTACCTACTTACACCTCCTCCTCATGCCTACCACCTGCTACGCACCATGCAAAGATCCATGTCTCGTTCTCAGTTCCATGTCATGTAAGTTTTTGTTCATAGTCCATTGTTATTCATGCCATTGAGCAAGTGTTTTGGTTTCGTGTTTATAGTTATAGACTCTGTGCTAGTCTTTTGTTTTCATTAGTCAAGTTTGTTCTCCGCCATTGTGCACGCCATTTGTTTTCCTTTGCTGTAGTTTGTTTGTGTAGTAATAATTAAAAATGTACTCACGTTCACGCCTGGCTCGTGCCAATCATCCTTTGCGTTGGAAAAACCAAATATCCCATAGTCCAAGTCCATGCTTGACGGATTCAAGATTAAATCATGTTTTTACCTGCACGCCGTGTCCGAGAAAGTAAGCAGGTATTAACAATAAATGAACAAGTAGATTAATAATTCATTTTCTACCGCTTGTCCTTAATAATGTTGACAAAACAAGAGAATGATAAATGATACAATAAATTAGGAGTCTTTGTTTGTTTACTTACTAATAAAATACAAGTGTTCTTGTATGTTCACTATTTTATTTAAGGACAAAATTGCAATAAGAAACATATGTTTAATGTTCACTATTATATATTTTTTCAAATAAAGCCAATAATGCCATTTTTTTGTGGTGCCTTTTATGTAGAAATTGAAAAGTACCTAAAAGTATCGAAATACATTTTGGTACCAGTACAGTTATCAAAATATTGGTACTAGTCTCTGGTGTGCGTGAGGGACAGGAAGAAAAGCTCTGACCTTACTATGGACTGGACTCTCTCATTATTAACCGTATCCACACGGCATCCATTGGTTTGAGTTTTTTTTTCTTGCCCTGATGTTAAGGATGTCGTTGTGGCTTGTGCAGCCCTTTGAGACGTTTGTAAATAAAGGGCTATATGAGTAAACTTTGACTGATTGCATGAATCTTTGACTTCCTAATGAAGAAGTCTGTTGGTTTGCGTGCACAATATAAATCTTTAGACCGCGACTGTTGGTCTGCGGTCTTTGCTACTCTTCATCGGGGGTGTCCAAAGTGCGGGCCGCAGATAATTTTTTAACTGCCCCACGGCACATTTTAAAAATACGATTGAAATTTTTTAAAAACGTAATAAGTGATATAAAGGAGCAAACGGGTGAAATGTAGCAAGAAAATGTTGCAATGTTTACTCTAATAATACAAAGCTGCCATGCAGGCTGTTTCTTTCTTTAAAAAATAATAATGAATCAAAATCAATGTCTCTATGAATTATTGACCTATTCAAGGCTCCAATTACGTCACGTAAAATTTTTCACTTTGAGATATTTTTTGGGGAAAAATGTTCCACATTTTGTGTTTGCCATATAAAAAACTGAGCTGTTTTTTTTTAAAAGGAGGGCCTTAAACGAACAAACAAAAAACACAAACAACGATAAAACTTATAATTGACGGATAGATCTGAAGTTGATCTCGAGATTATCGTGTTAAAAGTAAACACTAAAAAAAATGTATAATTAATTTTTTAACACTTTAATGAGTAGGACCCTTTGGGATCCCCAATCATTTTAGTGTGATTTGTTTTCAAGTGTCATTGCTCAAAAAATAGTAATGAATTAAAATCAATGGTGTTATTAGTTATTGACTTTTTTTCAAGGCGCCAATTATTACATAATCTCAAATATTCCACTTAAAAAAATATTGGGTGATAATATTGTATATTTTGTGTTTTTTTTTTTCAATCTAAAAACGGTTTCTTTGAGAAAAAGAGCATACAACTTAAATATTTAAAATAGATGGATAGATAGATAGATAGATAGATAGATAGATAGATAGATAGTACTTGATTGATTCCTTCAGGAGAGTTCTTTCAGGAAAATTAAAATTCCAGCAGCAGTGTACAGAGTTGAGATCAATTTAAAAAAAAAGTAAAAAGTAAATAATGGGGGTTTAAAAGGAAACAAAATAGAGAAATATTACAAAAAGAATAAAAACAATGGGAATAACAATATAACAGTAAAATAAGAATATAACAAGACAAAGTAGGCAGTAGTGACCATGTTATGAAAACGTATTGCACTGTTAATGTTTTGCATCCCCTGTCATCCGAATACCCCCCGTCCCCCGTCCCAGAGAGGAGTTGTACAGTCTAATGGCGTGTGGGACAAAGGAGTTCTTGAGTCTATTAGTCCTGCACTTGGGATGAAGCAGTCTAGCACTGAACAGGCTCCTCTGGCTACTGATAACGCTATGCAGAGGGTGACTGGCATCATCCAGGATGCTCACTAGTTTAATATTTAAAATCATTATATTAACAGATGGACCTAATGTTGATCTGGAGATTTAAAACTTGAGTAATAATAACACAAAATAATACTGAATAATGACACATTTTTAATATTTTTTTTGGCCAAAACCCTTTGGGGTCCCCCGGGATCAAGCCTGAATGGAGGCTTGAATGTATATTGGTTATACATATATTGTATTGGTTTTTAAAATAAAAAAAAGTGTCAAAATCGCCCCTGCTTGCTTTGATTTTTCAGTCTGCGGCCCTAAGTGGAAAAAGTTTGGACACCCCTGGCCTAAGTCAACCTCACAGCCATCCGAATGCTGTGGTCTAACCGCCTGGGCACCGACATGACATTTACAAGTCAAGCCCCACCAGCGCCCAAGATTCTTGTTCTCTCCAACATTCGGAGACCATTAACAGCTTATAACGGGATCTGTTTATTGAGCCCGGTGTACGTTGACCTTTATGCGCCCTGAGAGTGACAGTGGTACTGACACAGAGCTGGTAATAGAGTTATTGCTTTTGTACGTCTCAAGTTGCCAATACCACCGCGCTGGCTACAAACCATTAAAGGGGAACTGCGCTTTTATTTTGGAATTTTGCCTATCGTTCATAATCCCTATATGAGAGACATGAATACATATGTTTTTATGTTGTTTTTTTTCATTCTAGTTTGTAATAATCAGCTTGTTCCATGTAGCGAGCAATGAGAGCAATTCGTTCTGCCTCTAAGTCACTTTAAAAATGCATCCAAAAACCGCCAACATTACTTAATTTACGTTCTGTAACCTGTATTCAAGTTTAAAGTTAAAGTACAATTGATAGTCACACACACACTAGGTCAGGGGTGCCCACACTTTTTCTGCAGGCGAGCTACTTTTCAATTGACCAACTCGAGGGGATCTACCTCATTTATATATATCATTTATATTTATTTATTTATGAAAGAGACATTTTTGTAAACAAGTTAAATGTGTTTAATGATAATACAAGCATGTGTAACACATATAGATGTCTTTCTTTCACAAAGACAAGAATATAAGTTGGTCTATTACCTGATTCTGATGACTTGCATTGATTGGAATCAGACAGTAATGATGATAACGCCCACATTTTCAAATGGAGGAGAAAAAAAGTTGTCCTTTCTGTACAATACCACATGAAAGTGGTTGGTTTTTGGCATCTAATTCATCCAGCTTCCATACACTTTACAAGAAAAACATTGGCGGCAAATTCCGTAGCTTGCTTGATTGACATTCACGGCACCCGAGGGTCTTGTGAGATGACGCTGGCTGCTGCCAGTTCATTATTATGAAAAAATGACAGAGAGGAAGGCGAGAAACACTTTTTATTTCAACAGACTTTCGCGCCGTCCCTTCCGTCAAAACTCTAAAGGCCGACTGCACATTTCCTATCTTCACAATAAAAGCCCTGCTTCATGCTGCCTGCGCTAACAAAATAAGAGTCTCGGAAAGCTGGCGTGCACAAGTGATATGCACGCCAGCTTTCTGAGGGATCGCTTGTGCACGCCAGTTTTCCGAGACTCTGTATTTAGTTAGCGCAGGCAGCATGAAGCAGGGCTTTTATTGTGAAGATAGGAAATGTGCAGTCGGCCTTTAGAGTTTTGACGGAAGGTACGGCGCGAGAGTCTGTTGAAATAAAAAGTGTTTCTCGCCTTCCTCTCGGTCATATTTTCATAATAATGATCTTGCAGCAGCCAGCGTCATCTCACAAGACCCTCCGGTACCGTGAATGTCATTTAAGTGACATTTTGGTGAAGATTGATGATCACTAATTTTTAGGTCTATTTTTTTTAAAAGCCTGGCTGGAGATCGACTGACACACCCCCCGCGGTCGACTGGTAGCTCGCGATCGACGTAATGGGCACCCCTGCACTAGGTGTTCCACCCCCTGGGAGGTGAGGAGAGCAGTGAGCAGCAGCGGTGGCCACGCTCAGAAATCACTTTGGTGATTTAACCCCCAATTCCAACCCTTAATGCTGAGTGCCAAGCAGGGAGGTATTGGGTCCCATTTGTGTAGTCTTTGGTATGACTCGGCCGGGGTTTGAACTCACGACTTACCGATCGCAGGGCGGACACTCCAACCACAAGGCCACTGAGCAGTATAGTAACCAAGGTAGCGACATTGTTTTGTAAAAGCAAACACTGAGGAACTCTTTTTCTAGCGTAGTTACACATCGCCTTGCGACGGCATGCTAAGATATTAGCCCTTAGCCAGGTTCTGCTTTTCAATCAATCAATCAATGATTCTTTTTTTATAGCCCTAAATCACCAGTGTCTCAAAGGGCTGCACAGACCACAACACAAACCACAACGACATCCTCGGTAGAGCCCACATAAGGGCAAGGAAAACTCACACCCAGTGGGACGTCGGTGACAATAATGACTATGAGAAACCTTAGAGAGGACCGCATATGTGGGCAACCCCCCTCCCTCCCACCCCCCTTTAGGGGACCGAAAGCAATGGATGTCGAGCGGGTCTAACATGATACTGTGAAAGTTCAATCCATAGTGGATCCAACACAACCGTGAGAGTCCTGTCCAAAGTGGATCCAACACAGTAGCGAGAAAAAGAAAAGAAACGGCAGATCAACTGGTCTAAAAAGGGAGTCTATTTAAAGGCTAGTATACAAATGAGTTTTAAGGTCAGACTTACATGCTTCTACTGAGGTAGCATCTCGAACTGTTACCGGGAGGGTATTCCAGAGTACTGGAGCGCGAACGGAAAACGCTCTATAGCCCGCAGACTTTTTTGGGGCTCTGGGAATCACTAATAAGCCAGTTTGTAAGCTCAACAATGAGATAGGACACCAATCTGTACTGACTGAAAAACATCATCAGTCTTAATACAGTATCTGTAAACTATTAGCCCACATTTCATGTTTTGTTTGTACACCGCTAGCTTGACAGCTGTGTACAAACAGCTGTAATTTACGGTTGACTTTAGGTAGGTAGAAAAAGTGTTTACCACTGCAGGTATTTCGTTGCGATGCCGTTTCTTTGAGCAGTGTCCGTCAGGTTCGAACACCGATGACATCTATTGAACAGTTTCTAAGAGAGGGGGGTCGTAAACAGCCATCAAAACAGTTCAAAGAAAAGGTTGGTTCAAAGAAACGGTCGTAAAAGAGTTCAAAGAAGAGGTGGTAAAACAGTTTAAAGAAAAGGTGCCTGCTTTGTATATCTCGGGTCAAGACAAAATCCTTCTGTGGATTACAATACATCAAAGAAACACAACACTTTCATGTTGCTTCCCATACTACACAGTGGAGTTTTACAAGCCTTCTTCTTGGTAGGATCAAAGACAGCTTTTGTCTGCTTGCCGAGAACTCGTTGAAACACAAAGTTTTGTGATAACGTAGATACAATTATTCTGACAACCTGCTACCTGTGTGGTCGACTCTGTTCATACCTTTTGCAGTAAAGATAGAAAAGCTCACAAAAATCCCTTATTAAAGTGGAAACCAACAAAAGTAATAGTTAAATATAGGGGTTGATTTTTGCCTCTTTAACTGATTGGTGATCGGCTGATAAGCTACCGAGCATTCCACTGTCAAAAGGAATGCACACGCAGGGAGAGACAATTACATTTCCATACTCCTTCTTACACACATGCAGGTGTTGTATTCATTCCAGGAGGGTGCATGTCTTACCAAAACACGGGCTCGAATTTGAGAACAAGCTGCGACTAACGCGTTGTCTCTATCCACAGTGCGAAGCCGCTTCTAATATATGAATCCTTACCACCATGGCGGAAAATAAACCAAGTTTCTTACACGTGTCTTTTTCACTGGGAGAGTAGAGGAAAATAAATTGCTAAGTATGTTACACAAGAAACTAACCACTAAAACTTCTAAGTAAAGAAGGATCCAGATGTGGATACTGTTGATACCTAGTATGGTATTACTACAAAACCCGTTTCCATATGAGTTGGGAAATTGTGTTAGATGTAAATATGAACGGAATACAATGATTTGCAAATCCTTTTCAACCCATATTCAATTGAATGCACTACAAAGACAAGATATTTGATGTTCAAACTCATAAACTTTTTTTTTGTGCAAATAATAATTAACTTAGAATTTCATGGCTGCCACACGTGCCAAATTAGTTGGGAAAGGGCATGTTCACCACTGTGTTACATCACATTTTCTTTTAACAACAATCAATAAACGTTTGGGAACTGAGGAAACTAATTCTTGAAGCTTTGAAAGTTGAATTCTTTACCATTCTTGCTTTGCTGTACAGCTTAAGTTGTTCAACGGTCTTGTTGTCGTATTTTAAGCTTCATAATGCGCCACACATTTTCGATGGGAGACATGTCTGGACTGCAGGCGGGCCAGGAAAGTATCCGGACTCTTTTACTACGAAGCCACGCTGTTGTAACACGTGGCTTGGCATTGTTTTGCTGAAATAATGATAATGTTGCTGGGATGATAACATATGTTGCTCCAAAACCTGTAAGGACCATTCAGCATTTATTGTGCCTTCCCAGATGTGTAAGTTACCCATGCCTTGGGCACTAATACACCCCCATACTATCACAGATGCTGGCTTTTGAACTTTGTGCCTATAACAATCCGGATGGTTATTTTCCTCTTTGTTCTGGAGGACACCACGTCCACAGTTTCCAAATATAATTTGAAATGTGGACTCGTCAGACCACAGAACACTTTTCCACTTTGCATCAGTCCATCTTGGATGAGCTCGGGCCCAGCAAAGCCGGTGGTGTTCCTGGGTGTTGTTGATAAATGGCATTCGCTTTGCATAGTAGAGTTTTAACTTGCACTTACAGATGTAGCGACCAACTGTAGTTACTGACAGTGGTTTTATGAAGTGTTCCTGAGCCCATGTGGTGATATCCTTTACACACTGATGTCAGTTTTTGACGCAGTACCGCCTGAGGGATCAAAGGTCCGTATTATCATCGCTTACGTGCAGTGATTTCTCCAGATTCTCTGAACTTTTTGATGATTTTACGGACCGTAGATGGTAAAATCCCTAAATTCCTTGCAATAGCTCGTTGAGAAATGTTGTTCTAAAACTGTTCGACAATTTGCTTACAAATTGGTGACCCTCGCCCCATCCTTGTTTGTGAATTACTTAGCATTTCATGGAAGCTGCTTTTATACCCAATCATGGCACCCACCTGTTCCCAATTAGCCTGCACACCTGTGGAATGTTCCAAATAAGTGTTTGATGAGCATTCCTCAACTTTATCAGCATTTATTGCCACCTTTCCCAACTTCTTTGTCACGTGTTGCTGGCATCAAATTCTAAAGTTAATGATTATTTGCCAAAAAAAAAAAATGTTTATCAGTTTGAACCTGAAATATGTTGTCTTTGTAGCATATTCAACTGAATATGGGTTGAAAAGGATTTGCAAATCATTGTATTCCGTTTATATTTACATCGAACACAATTTCCCAACTCATATGGAAACGGGGTTTGTACAACAATACTAGCACATTTTACATTTAAGAAGTTAGGCCTGGTAAAAACATGTTATTTTGTTCACTTTTGTGACTTACTTTAGTTACTTGCTATACAACATTTTCAATTTTCTTATCAACGGTCAAAGTATTGGATCGGGATTTGAAATCGTATCAGACCTGAGGCCAAAATAATCAAATGTTGATCGGAGATCCCAATTGATTATAAAGAAAAATGTACTAGGTATTTACAGATGGTAATCATATGTTTGACTGGTTTAAAACCCCCCAAAATAGTGAAACTGACATTCAACATAGGGGTGTCCATACTTTTTCCACTAAAGGGGCCGCACACTGAAAAACAAAAGCACACGTGGGTCATTTTGATACATTTAATTTTCAAAACTGATACAATATATATTGTAACCCTTAGGGCTGGGGTAGGGAACCTATGGCTCTCGAGCCAGATGTGGCTCTTTTGATGACTGCATCTGGCTCTCAGATAAATCTTAGCTGAAGTTGCTTAACATAAGTAATTAATTATTCCGCTGGTAATCACGGTGTTAAAAATAACGTTCAAAATATAAAACATTCTCATGCATTTTAATTCAACCATCAGTTTTTTTTTACCGCACCTGTTCAAGAAGTTAATGGTAAAAAGAATTGTATTTATTATTGGTTAGCTTCAGAATAACAATGTGATTAAAAACAATAAGAGACTTATTGTACTCTAAAAATGTTGGTCTTACTTAAAAATGCACATATTTAGTTGTATTCAGGGCGGTATAGCTCGGTTGGTAGAGCGGCCGTGCCAGCAACTCGAGGGTTGCAGGTTCGATTCCCGCTTCCGCCATCCTAGTCACTGCCGTTGTGTCCTTGGGCAAGACACTTTACCCACCTGCTCCCAGTGCCACCCACACTGGTTTTAAAATGTAACTTAGATATTGGGTTTTACAATGTAAAGCACTTTGAGTCACTTGAGAAAAGCGCTATATAAATATAATTCACTTCACTTCACTTCAGTGTTAAAAAATATTATATGGCTCTTATGGAAATACATTTCTTAAAATATTTGGCTTTCATGGCTCTCGCAGCCAAAAAGGTTCCCGAACCCTGCCTTAGGGCTTCCCTCAATTTTGGTGAATGTTAAAGGTCCCTTGGGCCCCAAAGGGGTCTCAGTCAATAAAGTGTTAAAAATAAGTGCCAAGCAGGGAGTTATTGGGTCCCATTTTAACAGTCTTTGGTATGACTCGGCCGGGGTTTGAACTCATAACCTGCCTATCTCAAAACGCATACTCTAACCACTACGCCACTGAGTAAGTAAGGCCATGAGGAATAAGGCATTAATAAGTACTTAATAATGACCAATTAAGAGCCAATATGTTACTAATTTGCATGTTAATAAGTAACTAATTAATGGTGACTATGTTCCCCATACTAAAGTGTTACCTAATTTATTCATCCAGATTGAAAATTGACAACAATGTGTTGACTGATGGACATTATTGTCAGGCTTGTCCCTGACAGTGTGGCCACGTTTTAGTTTTTCCTCTCCTGTCTTTAGTTCCTGTCAGCACTCTTATTTTGTTTCTGTTTCCTGTTTGTCTCCCTGAGTGCTGTGTCCCCTCAGCTGATTGGCACCTGGCCACACCTGGTGTCAATCAGCCAGACACTATTCGAGCCTGTTTTGTCCTCCAGTCAGATGCTGGATTATTGTCGTGTGGTGTGGTGTGGTGTCGATGTCACCACTACCTATATACACTATATTGGGGACGGCGTGGCGCAGTGGGAGAGTGGCCGTGCGCAACCCGAGGGTCCCTGGTTCAAATCCCACCTAGTACCAACCTCGTCACGTCCGTTGTGTCTTGAGCAAGACACTTCACCCTTGCTCCTGATGGGTGCTGGTTGGCGCTTTGCATGGCAGCTCCCTCCATCAGTGTGTGAATGTGTGTGTGAATGGGTAAATGTGGAAGTAGTGTCAAAGCGCTTTGAGTATCTTGAAGGTAGAAAAGCGCTATACAAGTACAACCCATTTATCATTTATTTTTTTACCTGTCTTGTCGCCTGTAGCTTTGTCTACTTCTGTTCACTCTGTTCATGCCATAGTTCCGTCGTGTCACAGTAAGTGTTTTTGTTCTCAGCCACGTTTGTTATCCGCCTCGTGCTCGCCGTTTGTTTGTACCCTTCTGTTCGGTTTTGTCTTGGTGTCAAATTAAATGATGTTTTCTTACGCAATGTCTGCCTCCTTCCCTGCATCTTGGGGTTCGTCACCAACAAACTTTGACATTTATTCAGAAAATATAAATAACGACGAATAAAGATAGAATACAATTAACCGCGACATGTAAGAGTAAAAAAAAAACCCCGAACAACGTTATGATTTGTACATATTCAGAATGTGCTTGCTCCATTTCTAAACAAAGAAAACAATCATAAGTCATCTTTATTTTTAAGTTATCGTGCCGGGATTTCACCAGTCCGGCCCACTTGGGAGTAGATTTTTCTCCATGTGGACCATCCATCCATCCATCCATCCATCCATCCATCCATCCATCCATCCATCCATCCATCCATCTTCTTCCGCTTATCCGAGGTCGGGTCGCGGGGGCAACAGCCTAAGCAGGGAAACCCAGACTTCCCTCTCCCCAGCCACTTCGTCTAGTACGTTTTGGGAGATAACCAGACTCCATAGATACACTATATTGCCAAAAGTGTTTGGCCACCCATCCAAATGATGAGAATCAGGTGTCCTAATCACTTGGCCCGGTGTATTTAATCAAGCACTTAGGCATGGAGACTGTTTCTACAAACATTTGTGAAAGAATGGGCCGCTCTCAGTGATTTCCAGCGCGGAACTGTCATAGGATGCTACCTGTGCAACAAATCCAGTTGTGAAATTTCCCACCTTCGAAATATTCCAAAGTCAACTGTTAGCTTTCCGTCCATCCATCCATCATCTTCCACTTATCCGAGGTCGGGTCGCGGGGGCAACAGCCTAAGCATGGAAACCCAGACTTCCCTCTCCCCAGCCACTTCGTCTAGCTCTTCCCGGGGGATCCCGAGGCGTTCCCAGGCCAGCCGGGAGACATAGTCTTCCCAACGTGTCCTGGGTCTTCTCCGTGGCCTCCTACCGGTTGGACGTGCCCTGAACACCTCCCTAGGGAGGCGTTCGGGTGGCATCCTGACCAGATGCCCGAACCACCTCATCTGGCTCCTCTCGATGTGAAGGAGCAGCGGCTTTACTTTGAGTTCCTCCCGGATGGCAGAGCTTCTCACCCTATCTCTAAGGGAGAGCCCCGCCACACGGCGGAGGAAACTCATTTCGGCCGCTTGTACCCGTGATCTTATCCTTTCGATCATGACCCAAAGCTCATGACCATAGGTGAGGATGGGAACGTAGATCGACCGGTAAATTGAGAGCTTTGCCTTCCGGCTCAGCTCCTTCTTCACCACAACGGATCGGTTCAACGTCCGCATTACTGCAGACGCCGCACCGATCCGCCTGTCGATCTCACGACCCACTCTTCCCCCACTCGTGAACAAGACTCCTAGGTACTTGAACTCCTCCACTTGGGGCAGGGTCTCCTCCCCAACCCGGAGATGGCACTCCACCCTTTTCCGGGCGAGAACCATGGACTCGGACTTGGAGGTGCTGATTCTCATTCCGGTCGCTTCACACTCGGCAGCGAAGAGCTGAAGATCCCGGTCAGATGAAGCCATCAGGACCACATCATCTGCAAAAAGCAGAGACCTAATCCTGCGGTCACCAAACCGGAACCCCTCAACGCCTTGACTGCGCCTAGAAATTCTGTCCATAAAAGTTATGAACAGAATCGGTGACAAAGGACAGCCTTGGCGGAGTCCAACCCTCACTGGAAATGTGTTCGACTTACTGCCAGCAATGCGGACCAAGCTCTGGCACTGATCATACAGGGAGCGGACCGCCACAATAAGACAGTCCGATACCCCATACTCTCTGAGCACTCCCCACAGGACTTCCCGAGGGACACGGTCGAATGCCTTCTCCAAGTCCACGAAGCACATGCAGACTGGTTGGGCAAACTCGCATGCACCCTCAAGAACCCTGCGGAGATCCATGTGGATCCCGGTCTAAAATTAATTTGACACCCATTGGTGGGGACGAAAACCGACGTCAAACGCGACTTTTCCGACTTCATTTTGTACGAGCTCTCACTTGTGGGCCCGATAGAAGCGTTTCCTGATGAACACAGTTTGACGCTTGGCAGTCAGTGGACGCAGCAGCTGTATCGGTCACGTTTTTGTTTTTTTCTTAAAGTGACATTCGCACACACAGAGGCGTCAGGGGTCACGGTATCACTCCTTGTGTTTCATAAGGCATCGTTTCTTCAGTATCATTTGAAGGAAAATAGCTAGCAGTTTAATTAGGCTTGAATACAACACCCATGCGGGCACATAAGGCCCCGACTGCTGTGTTTATTAAGGCCTAATATGTCTTTCGGTTTCTAAAAGGAATGTCAATTAAATGCTGCTCCGTGTACTTTGCGGTGTCGGATGTTTGGAAATGTTTCCTGGCAGTAAACGAACAATTCTAAGCACTTTGCTTATCCCTGCTGCTATTATTAGGGCTGTCGTCGGATGAAGAAGATGCTGCATGTGCGATAGTAGTGTTGCATTGATAACAAGCAGAATCGCTTCAATGCAAGTAAGATGAAATATCTCAAATAAGGGTGATATTTGTTTATTTTCTGTCTGATAAGATAATTCTTCTCACTAAGCAGATTTTATGTTCGAGTGTTTTACTTGTTTTAAGGGTTTTGGTCCTAAATGATCTCAGTAAGACATTGCAGCTTGTTGCTGGGATGTTATGGAGTAAAACATGCTTGAAACTAGAATATCAAATGTTGCAAAGCTGTGTCATCAACACTCACAAGTATAAAACTATTTTTTTTTGAGTACCGTACTTTTCGGAGTATAAGTCGCACCTGCCGAAAATGCATAATAAAGAAGGAAAAAAACATATATAAGTCGCAAGTTGCATTTTTTGGAGAAATTAACACCAAGAATCGACATTTGAAAGGCAATTTAAAATTAAAGCTGCAAGCAGCGTTGGTCGGGTCCGCCTTTGGCTGCTGCCCCCGAGACCCACGGCCGGTTAAGCGTTAGAAGACACATTGGAGCCACTATACTGAGAATCTAATGCATTGTGAAAGTAATGCAGTTGTTTATTGAAGTGAAAATATCAAACTTCCTGTTGATATTTCCTAAAGTATGTTAATTATTAAAATGTAGGTCTAAGTGAGACCTACATAGTGTTTTTTGTTTCATGTCTCTCTGACATTCCTACCGGAAGTTACAAGCAGTTTTGTCTGTGTTTTCTTCCTAGGAGCAGTTTGTCCGTGTTGTATTCCTAGGGGGCGGTAGAGCGCAATTCTGAGTTTTGAGGTTAGGTTTTTTCATCAGATCGCAATTTTTGCCAGACCTGATGTGTGTGTCAAGTTTGGTGAGTTTAGAAGCATTTTAAGGGGGTCAAATAACAGCTCAAAGAGGCAAAAATTAAATTTTTTAGGAGACTTTGCACAGGGGTTCTTTGAAGGCGCGTAAAATCAAAACCTGAGAACTTATCAAAACTCTGTTCCATACTTTTAATCAGAAGGGTTCAATCTCTCTCCTGTGCGAGTTTGAAGCCAAAACAACAAACGCACTCAGAGGAGATAATGTTTGAAGAAAGGTGACCGGTTTTTACAAAACTTTTGTTTTGAAAGGGGGATTGCAAACTTCCTGTTGATTTTCTTTGGGGGTTGTCAATCTATGAAATGTAGGTCTAAGCGAGACCTACACAGAGGTTTTTGTTTCATGTCTCTCCGACATTCTTACCGGAAGTTACAAGCAATTTTTTCTGTGTTTTCTTCCTAGGAGCAGTTTTTTCAGTGTTTTATTCAAAAATAGCGCTAGAGCGGAATTTTGAGTTTTGGGGTTTGGTTTTTTCATTAGATCGCAATATTCGCCAGTCCTTATGTGTGCGCCAATTTTGGTGACTTTTGAAGCATTTTAAAGGGGTCAAATTACAGCGCAAAGAGGCAAAAATAGCATTTTTTGCGAACATTTTATTTTGAAGGGGTTTTTGCCAACTTCCTGTAGATTTTTGCTGAAAGAAGTGAGTGTATGAAAATTGGGTCTAAGTCAGACCTACATAGGAGTTTTTGTTTCATGTCGCTATGACATTCCTAACAGAAGTTACATGCAGTTTTGTCTGTAATTTTTTCCTAGGGGGCGCTAGAGCGCAATTTTCATTTTGGGGGATTGGTTGCTTAATATGTTGGGAAGGTTTGCTGTACCGACGTGTGTGTCAAATATGGTGAGTTTTGAAGCATGTTAAGGGGGTCAAATTACAGCGCGCAGGTGTGGAATAATTATGAAACACAGCAGTTTCAATAGGGTCCTTGGCCCATGGCAAAGGACTCCACAGGAGTCCTTAGCCATGGGCCTGCGGACCCTAATAAATAAAGAATAGTGAACAACAGGCTGAATAAGTGTATGTTATATGAGGCATAGATAACCAACTGAGAAGTTGCCTGGTAAGAGTCATTCAAATAACTATAACATATAGAACAGGGGTCGGCAACCCGCGGCTCCGGAACCGCATGCGGCTCTTTGGCAACTCTGATGTGGCTCAGCTGCATAATCGCCCACCCCCTAGACTGTTACGGGGGGGATTCCGATGCCTCTCCCGGACATCACCCGGGGTCAACGTTCTCCGATTTTCACTAGGACTCTAACATTGAGAGCGTGCCATGATGGCTTTACTTTTAACGTCCTCTACAACATGTCATCGCGCCCGCCTTTACGCAAATAATATAATTTCGCTGCTTCTATCGTCACATGTACGAGATTGCGAGGCATCCCGGGTGATACAGGTTACACTGAAGGTTGTGATATAAATAACTTTAACACTCTCACTAATATGCGCCACACTGTGAACCCACACCAAACAAGAATGACAAACACAGTTCGGGAGAACATCCTCACAGTAACACAACATAAACGCAACACCACAAATACCCAGAATCCTTTGCATCCATGACGTTTCCTGACTATATTATACAACCCCGCGCCCCGAACCCCACCCACCCCAACTGATACGGAGATGGGGTTGAAAGTGGGGGTTTGGTGCTATACCAAACAAGCTGTCACTCCTAATCGCTAAATCCCATGAAATCTTATACGTCTAGTCTCTTACGTGAATGAGCTAAATAATATTATTTGATATTTCACGGTAACGTGTCAATAATTTCACACATAAGTCGCTCCTGAGTATAAGTCGCACTAAACTATGAAAAAACTATGAACTATGAACTATGAAAAAAATGGGACATATAGTACGAAAAATACGGTAATAATTTCTTATTTCAAGCATGAACAAAAAAAAAAATTCATGATTTTGACACAAACGTGTCTCATAATTAAAACAGATGACAGCCAAATGGACTTTGCGGTTTTATTTTCAATGAAACAAGAGAAAATAGGTACTCCTAAAGTAGTGCAGTTGGCACAGTAGAGTAAACTGACAATTAATATTTAAACATTGTAATATGTGTCATTTTGTAACAATTTTGAACAGAAATAGTTCATGCACATTCAGATAAATTCTTCCAAATTACAATAAAAAAATTTTTGGGCTGTATGTATGCGCACTAGTTGACTGAAAGAGCGCACACTTGGCACGATAATGTCATGTTGTCGATGGAAAAATGCATTTTTCGACCATGTGATTTGCCTGAGCGGCTAGGAGACCCCGAGAGTAACATGCAGCAAATTAGTTTTTAGTATAAGTTTGCTAGTTTCAAGAAAAGTATTGCCGAGCGCATATCATTATGTCAAGATAAAGGCACTGGCATTTACGTAATTTAAGAATATTTTTCAACAAATTGAGCAAAAAGGTCTCTCTTTTTTTCTACCAAGAAAAGTGCACTCGTTATTAATGAGAATATACTTATTTTAAGCTATTTTTGGGTTCTTTGAAGTTAGCTAATTTTACTTGTTTTGGAAAGTCTTGACATGCCACATTTTTATGTTCTATTGCAGTGGTTCTTAACCTTGTTGGAGGTACCGAACCCCACCAGTTTCAAATGCGCATTCACCGAACCCTTCTTTAGTGAAAAATAAAATGATATTTTTTTTTTCGGCTTCAAACTCGCACAGGAGAGAGTTTGAACCCTTCTGATTAAAAGTTATCGAAAGAGTTTTGGTTACTTCTCCGGCTTTGATTTTACGCGCCTTCAAAGAACCCCTGTGCAAAGTTTCCTACAAAAATTCATTTTTGGCTCTTTGAGCTTTAATTTGACCCCCTTAAAATGCTTCTAAGTGCCAGTTAAAGCTCTACTATGCAAAGCGAAAGCCATTTATCAACAACATCCAGAAACGCAGATCTGTAATTTGACCCCCTTAACATGCTTCAAAACTCACCAAATTTTGCACACACATCAGGACTGGCGAAAATTGCCATCTAATAAAAAACCAAACCCTAAAAGTCAAAATTGCGCTCTAGCGCCCCCTAGGAAAAAACCCAGACAAAACTGCTTGTAACTTCTGTTAGGAATGTCGTAGAGACATGAAACAAAAACCTCTATGTAGGTCTGACTTCGACCAGGGCTTGGGTTGCAGGGGCGGCAGCCAAAGGTGGACCCGACCAACGCTGCTTGCAGCTTTAATTTTACTTGTTTTGGAAAGTCTTGACATGCCACATTTTTATGTTCTATTGCAGTGGTTCTTAACCTTGTTGGAGGTACCGAACCCCACCAGTTTCAAATGCGCATTCACCGAACCCTTCTTTAGTGAAAAATAAAATGATATTTTTTTTTTCGGCTTCAAACTCGCACAGGAGA
Source organism: Nerophis ophidion (assembly GCF_033978795.1). Classification (NCBI taxonomy): domain Eukaryota; kingdom Metazoa; phylum Chordata; class Actinopteri; order Syngnathiformes; family Syngnathidae; genus Nerophis; species Nerophis ophidion. Next base: position 12,273,706 of record NC_084630.1, on the reverse strand, counting down.
GAGTTTGAACCCTTCTGATTAAAAGTTATCGAAAGAGTTTTGGTTACTTCTCCGGCTTTGATTTTACGCGCCTTCAAAGAACCCCTGTGCAAAGTTTCCTACAAAAATTCATTTTTGGCTCTTTGAGCTTTAATTTGACCCCCTTAAAATGCTTCTAAGTGCCAGTTAAAGCTCTACTATGCAAAGCGAAAGCCATTTATCAACAACATCCAGAAACGCAGATCTGTAATTTGACCCCCTTAACATGCTTCAAAACTCACCAAATTTTGCACACACATCAGGACTGGCGAAAATTGCCATCTAATAAAAAACCAAACCCTAAAAGTCAAAATTGCGCTCTAGCGCCCCCTAGGAAAAAACCCAGACAAAACTGCGTGTAACTTCTGTTAGGAATGTCGTAGAGACATGAAACAAAAACCTCTATGTAGGTCTGACTTCGACCAGGGCTTGGGTTGCAGGGGCGGCAGCCAAAGGTGGACCCGACCAACGCTGCTTGCAGCTTTAATTTTACTTGTTTTGGAAAGTCTTGACATGCCACATTTTTATGTTCTATTGCAGTGGTTCTTAACCTTGTTGGAGGTACCGAACCCCACCAGTTTCAAATGCGCATTCACCGAACCCTTCTTTAGTGAAAAATAAAATGATGGTTTTTTTTCGGCTTCAAACTCGCACAGGAGAGAGTTTGAACCCTTCTGATTAAAAGTTATCGAAAGAGTTTTGATTACTTCTCCGGCTTTGATTTTACGCGCCTTCAAAGAACCCCTGTGCAAAGTTTCCTAAAAAATATGATTTTTGGCTCTTTGAGCTTTAATTTGACCCCCTTAAAATGCTTCTAAGTGCTAGTTAAAGCTCTACTATGCAAAGCGAAAGCCATTGATCAACAACATCCAGAAACGCAGATCTGTAATTTGACCCCCTTAACATGCTTCAAGACTCACCAAATTTTGCACACACATCAGGACTGGCGAAAATTGCCATCTAATAAAAAAACAACCCCCAAAAGTCAAAATTGCGCTCTAGCGCCCCCTAGGAAAAAACCCAAACAAAACTGCTTGTAACTTCTGTTAGGAATGTCGTAGAGACATGAAACAAAAACCTCTGTGTAGGTCTGACTTCGACCCGGGCTTGGGTTGTGGGGGCGGCAGCCAAAGGCGGACCAGACCAACGCTGCTTGCAGCTTTAATTTAACTTTTTTTGGAAAGTCTTGACATGCCACATTTTTATGTTCTATTGCAGTGGTTCTTAACCTTGTTGGAGGTACCGAACCCCACCAGTTTCAAATGCGCATTCACCGAACCCTTCTTTAGTGAAAAATAAAATGATGTTTTTTTTCGGCTTCAAACTCGCACAGGAGAGAGTTTGAACCCTTCTGATTAAAAGTTATCGAAAGAGTTTTGATTACTGCTCCGGCTTTGATTTTACACGCCTTCAAAGAACCCCTGTGCAAAGTTTCCTAAAAAATTTCATTTTTGGCTCTTTGAGCTTTAATTTGACCCCCTTAAAATGCTTCTAAGTGCTAGTTAAAGCTCTACTATGCAAAGCGAAAGCCATTTATCAACAACATCCAGAAACGCAGATCTGTAATTTGACCCCCTTAACATGCTTCAAAACTCACCAAATTTTGCACACACATCAGGACTGGCGAAAATTGCCATTTAATAAAAAACCAAACCCTAAAAGTCCAAATTACGCTCTAGCGCCCCCTAGGAAAAAACCCAGACAAAACTGCTTGTAACTTCTGTTAGGAATGTCGTAGAGACATGAAACAAAAACCTCTATGTAGGTCTGACTTCGACCAGGGCTTGGGTTGCGGGGGCGGCAGCCAAAGGCGGACCCGACCAACGCTGCTTGCAGCTTTAATTTGACTTGTTTTGGAAAGTCTTGACATGCCACATTTTCATGTTCTATTGCAGTGGTTCTTAACCTTGTTGGAAGTACCGAACCCCACCAGTTTCAAATGCGCATTCACCGAAACCTTCTTTAGTGAAAAATAAAATGTTTTTTTTTTTTAATTCAAGACAAAGTTTAATGGTTTTTTTTTACTGGTGCAAAAAATGAACCGTGGATGAACATCGCCTTGTTCAAAGAACAAAACCAACACAAAGCATGAACTCACAACAAATGACACACCTGCAAATTTCTCATGTTCTGTGGTCACGTTTTGTTTAGTTATGTTCTGTTGGTTTAAGACTCTTTTTAGTCATAAATCAATCAATCAATGTTTACTTATATAGCCCTAAATCACTAGTGTCTCAAAGGGCTGCACAAACCACTACGACATCCTCGGTAGGCCCACATAAGGGCAAGGAAAACTCACACCCAGTGGGACGTCGGTGACAATGATGACTATGAGAACCTTGGAGAGGAGGAAAGCAATGGATGTCGAGCGGGTCTAACATGATACTGTGAAAGTTCAATCCATAATGGATCCAATACAGTCGCGAGAGTCCAGTCCAAAGCGGATCCAACACAGCAGCGAGAGTCCCGTTCACAGCGGAGCCAGCAGGAAAACATCCCAAGCGGAGGCGGATCAGCAGCGCAGAGATGTCCCCCTCCACAAGGGAGAGTGGGACATAGGAGAAAAAGAAAAGAAACGGCAGATCAACTGGTCGAAAAAGGGAGTCTGTTTAAAGGCTAGAGTATACAATTGAGTTTTAAGGTGAGACTTAAATGCTTCTACTGAGGTGGCATCTCAAACTGTTACCGGGAGGGCATTCCAGAGTACTGGAGCCCGAAATGAAAACGCTCTATAGCCCGCAGACTTTTTTTGGGCTTTGGGAATCACTAATAAGCCGGAGTCCTTTGAACGCAGATTTCTTGCCGGGACATATGGTACAATACAATCGGCAAGATAGGCTGGAGCTAGACCGTGTAGTATTTTATACGTAAGTAGTAAAACCTTAAAGTCACATCTTAAGTGCACAGGAAGCCAGTGCAGGTGAGCCAGTACAGGCGTAATGTGATCAAACTTTCTTGTTCTTGTCAAAAGTCTAGCAGCCGCATTTTGTACCAACTGTAATCTTTTAATGCTAGACATGGGGAGACCCGAAAATAATACGTTACAGTAATCGAGACGAGACGTAACAAACGCATGGATAATGATCTTAGCGTCTTTAGTGGACAGAATGGAGCGAATTTTAGCGATATTACGGAGATGAAAGAAGGCCGTTTTAGTAACGCTTTTAATGTGTGCCTCAAAGGAGAGAGTTGGGTCAAAGATAACACCCAGATTCTTTACCGTGTCGCCTTGTTTAATTGTTTGGTTGTCAAATGTCAGAGTTGTATCATTAAATAGAGGTCGGTGTCTAGCAGGACCGATAATCAGCATTTCCGTTTTTTTGGCGTTGAGTTGCAAAAAGTTAGCGGACATCCATTGTTTAATTTCATTAAGACACGCCTCCAGCTGACTACAATCCGGCGTGTTGGTCAGCTTTAGGGGCATGTAGAGTTGGGTGTCATCAGCATAACAGTGAAAGCTAATACTGTATTTGCGTATGATGTCACCTAGCGGCAGCATGTAGATGCATGTAGTCCCTGTTTACGCTCCTTTATCTTGTCACCATGATGACCGATTAGTTCACCTGTACTCATTTAGACGCACGCACCTGATTTGTTTCGGACTCACGCACCTGTGTTAATCATGTCACTATTATTTAAGCTTATAGTTGCCAGGCGTCATTGTTGTTGTTTCGCCATGCTGTGTTCGCTCTGGTTATGTATCGCTCTGCCCATTTCCTTCCAAGTAAGTTTTGTTTATTCATGTCACGTTTAGCGAGTCCTTTGTTTCATATCCACAGTTTTGCCTTTGTGGTAGTTTTTATTTTTTATTTTTTAGCCAGGTTTGTTCTACGCCTTATGCACGCCTTTAGTTTGCACTTTTTTTTTTTTAATAGATAAATTCAAATATGTATTTACCTTCACGCCATGTCCCGTCACCTTCCTTTGCATTCTTGGAAAACAAACCACACCATAGCCCCCGTTCTGACAAAATTAGTGGGACCCCTGAGACCAACTCACCGAACCCCTAGGGTTCGTTCGAACCCAGTTTAAGAACCACTGTTCTATTGGCAGAAAATTTCACTTAGTTCAAGTAAAATACTCCTCATTTTTGTAATTTTTTTGTCTTGTTTTTCAACACTGACTTTTTGCAGTGTTCCTGCAGGACCTGTATGTGATTCACCAAACATGACACGTGCATTTTAATATTTTTTGTGCATTGATCGTTATTATACAGGCATTTATTTGCTCGGCTGCCCGACAGCCAGAGAACACATGGTCACACCGCCTCCAGGGAAGAGGTGGAGGCTTCGTTTTGAACACCTGCTTTATGTTACCAATTAAAGTAACTTTATACTCTACAGGGGATTTTTTCTCTTCACACTTTCAAGGAGAAATGTCAGAGTCAGGGCGCAGTGCAACTATGTCAGGCCCCCTGGGCAGTTGGGGGGAGTTCATCATGACTTTGCTTATGGGCACCCGGGCTGTGCTCCTGGCTTCTCTCCAGCAACCTGTCCCAATGGCCAAATCTGTAAAGATTTAGCTACAGCTGTCATGTCTTGATCCGACCCCCCCTCTCACACAAATGCTGACTATGTTGTTATATTATTTTTTAATTGTTTTTAGCCTTTTCCACCGAGAAAGGCAACCACAGGACGTGTGGTTCACATCTGCAACCTCCCCGAGGGCAGCTGCACAGAGAATGATGTCATCAACCTGGGAATTCCTTTCGGCAAAGTAACCAATTACATCCTGATGCGTTCTACCCATCAGGTATGGCGACAGCACAATTCTTTTCTTATCCATCATTATTGGTGCTTAGCTACGTTGGATCTGCATACAGTTTTTTGTACACTGCTACTTGTCGAGATTTAACTTTTTTTTCTACAAACCCCGTTTCCGTATGAGTTGGGAAATTGTTGTTAGATGTAAATACAAACGGAATATAATGATTTACAAATCATTTTCAACCCATATTTAGTTGAATGCACTTCAAAGACAAGATATTTGATGTTCAAACTCATACATTTTCTTTTCTTTTGCAAATAATAACTAACGTAGATTTTCATGGCTGCAACATGTGCCAAAGTAGTTGGGAAAGGGCATGTTCACCATTGTGTTACATCACCTTTTCTTTTAACAACACTCAATAAACGTTTGGGAACCGAGGAAACTAATTGTTGAAGCTTTGAAAGTGGAATTCTTTCTCATTCTTGTTTTATGTAGAGCTTCAGTCGTTCAACAGTCCGGGGTCCACTTAAGACTTGTTCGAGAGCAGGGGTGTCAAACATACAGCCTGCGGGCGGGCCTGAACAGGTTTTATCCGGCCCGCGGGATGAGTTAAAACTAAGTATAAAAATGAGCCGAAATTTTTGAATGAAAGAAAGTGCTGTTCTAAATGTGTCTACTAGATGTTGCAATAGCAATTATTTGCATCTTTGTAGATGATGCTACATATGTACAAAAAAAAAAAAAAACATGATGTTAGTGCACCAGTCGAGGAAAATGAGCAAACTACAAACCCTGTTTCCATATGAGTTGGGAAATTGTGTTAGATGTAAATATAAACGGAATACAATGATTTGCAAATCCTTTTCAACCCATATTCAGTTGAATATGCTACAAAGACAAGATATTTGATGTTCAAACTCATAAACTTAGTTTTTTTTTTGCAAGTAATAATAAACTTAGAATTTCATGGCTGCAACATGGGCTAAAGTAGTTGGGAAAGGGCATGTTCACCACTGTGTTACATCACCTTTTCTTTTAACAACACTCAATAAACATTTGGGAACTGAGGAAACAAATTGTTGAAGCTTTGAAAGTGGAATTTTTTCCCATTCTTGTTTTATGTAGAGCTTCAGTCATTTAACAGTCCGGGGTCCCCACTGTCGTATTTTACGCTTCATAATGCGCCACACATTTTGCATGGGAGACAGGTCTGGACTGCAGGCGGGCCAGGAAAGTACCCGCACTCTTTTACTGTAAAACCACACTGTTGTAACACGTGGTTTGGCATTGTCTTGCTGAAATAAGCAGGGGCGTCATGACAACATATGTTGCTCCAAAACCTGTATGGACCTTTCAGCATTAATGTTGCCTTCACAGATGTTTAAGTTACCCATGCCTTGGGCACTAATACACCCCCATACCATCACAGATGCTGGCTTTTGAACTTTGCGCCTATAATAATCCGGATGTTTATTTTCCTCTTTGTTCCGGAGGACACCACGTCCACAGTTTCCACATATAATTTGAAATGTGCTATCGTCAGACCACAGAACACCTTTCCACTTTGCATCAGTCCATCTAAGATGATCTCTGACCCAGAGAAGGCGGCGGCGTTTATGGATGTTGTTGATAAATGGGTTTTGCTTTGCATAGCAGAGTTTTAACTTGCACTTACAGATGTAGCAACCAACTGTAGTTACTGACAGTGGTTTTATGAAGTGCTCCTGAGCCCATGTGGTGATATCCTTTACACACTGATGTCGTTTTTGATGCAGTACCGCCTGAGGGATCAAAGGTCCGTAATATAATCGCTTACGTGCGGTGATTTCTCCAGATTCTCTGACCTTTTGGAGATTTTACGGACCATATATGGTAAAATCCCTAAACTCCTTGCAATAGCTCGTTGAGAAATGTTGTTCTAAAACTGTTCGACAATTTGCTTACAAATTGGTGACTTTTGCCCCATCCTTGTTTGTAAATTACTTAACATTTCATGGAAGCTGCTTTTATACCCATACATGGCACCCACCTGTTCCTAATTAGCCTGCATACCTGTGGGATGTTCCAAATAAGTGTTTGATGAGCATTCCTCAACTTTATCAGTATTCATTGCCACCTTTCCAAACTTCTTTGTCACGTGTCGCTGGCATCAAATTCTAAAGTTAATGATTATTTGCAAAATAAAAATGTTTGTCAGTTTGAACATCAAATATGTTGTCTTTGTAGCATATTCAACTGAATATGGGTTGAAAATGATTTGCAAATCATTGTATTCCGTTTATATTTACATCTAACACAATTTCCCAACTCATATGGAAACGGGGTTTGTAGAAAATTCCCTAGTTTTACGAGCTATATACCAATTTGTAGTAAATGACTTTACATCTTGATCTTAATTTTAGCATGAATATTTATATTTTTTCTATTGTAGTTTGAAAAAAAAATTAAAAATTGAAAATAACTACCGGTATTCAAGTAAAATATTTTCCCCACATAAAAAAAAAAGTTTAAAGATTCTGCAACATCTCAAGGTTGATTAATTTAAGAATTCCAAGTTGAATAATGCTTGTCTTTCTTCTTATCTTTTTTATCTTGAACATTGTGCTAATTTCTAGATTTATGAATTAATTAATTAATGTATTTATTAATTAAATGCATGGACAAATAATTCCACTAGTTTTTTTTAGTATTTTTTCTATTTTGTCAGCTCTTTTTTAAAGTGTATATATACACAGTATTCTCAGAAGATATTAGTATAGTAAAGAAAATATAGCGCTGTCCACACTAGGAAGGGCCAAATGGCACAAAATTTAATAATTAATTTTTTTTTAATAATTACTTGAATGTGTCATTAATTATTTAGGGACCGAACAGCGGAGCAGATGCAATACAAGGACCCTATTGAAACTGCAATGTTTTTTTAATATTATTCCTATTATTATTATTATTATTATTACTATTATTATTATTATTATTATTATTATTATCATTATTATTATTCACCCCGTTTGGATGTCTGTTTGAAGCCCTTAACATCCGTGAAAACTCCCCAAATTTTGCAGGCTCATTATGTTCTTTAAAAAAAAATTGAATTTGGGAATCCCGAAAATGAAATTTCAAAACTGTTTCTCTAGCGCCACCTTTAAAAATAGTTATATTTGTTATAAAATTGTTGTTATTGGATGTATCATTAATCTATTTTAAGTCAAATAAAAGTGTTCCGTTTAATTAATTATGTAATGGTTTAAATAGCTGCGATGAGGTGGCGACTTGTCCAGGGTGTACCCCGCCTTCCGCCCGATTGTAGCTGAGATAGGCGCCAGCGACCCCAAAAGGGAATAAGCGGTAGAAAATGGATGGAGAAAAAAAAATGGATGGTTTAAATAATTATTTCATGATTTAATTATTTCACGACTTAATCATTTGCTTAAAGATATAATTAAATAATGACACATTTAAGTAATTGTTTTAAAATGATTTATTTGTTAGGTTTTTTTAGGTTTTTTACCCATAAATAATTAATTGAATAATTAAGTAAATATTTAATTAAGTTATTAAATGTAAATGTATATTGAATAAATTCTTATGTATTTATTTCCAATTAAAATTAATAAATAGCCCCTATAAGTAATTGTTTAAATATATATATATATATTTTTTTAATTTATGTCCCATTTGATCCTCATTTCCGCTTAATGAACTCATTTAACACGTCAAACACTACCAGTGGGCGAATCCTCACACCTGGTGACTTACCGGGCATGAGTCTCAATATAAATAGTTAAATCACAAAACAATGAAATCAGTAGTTAATGAAAATGTGAAATAACTAGTGAAATCATAAAATAATTCAACAAATAACTAAATGAAGAAATCAATTTGATTGATTGATTGATACTTTTATTAGTAGATTGCACAGTACAGTACATATTCCGTACAATTGACCACTAAATGGTAACACCCGAATAAGTTTTTCAACTTGTTTAAGTCGGGGTCCACGTTAATCAATTCAATAGTTAATAAATGAAGAAATACTTGTTATTTATATGTTTAAAATATTTAACAAAAAATTGGGTAAATGATTCTAATTCCAATGAATTAATGAGGCATTTAAGTAAATATTTAAAGATTTAATAATTCATTCAATTTGTACAGCTTCTGACCTTGCATTCACATGGAACTTTTTCTTTCAAATATTTTTTTTAATATTGGCATGTAATATTTACACAGACGCTTGTGTTCATTTACACATTTTATAAAAGACAGTGTCTCTGACTCGGCACACACCAGCCTACTTTAGTTTTTTGTTTTTTCGGGGCCGGATTGATCAGCTTTGATTTTGGGACTGCGTTGTGTGCATTTCTTCATGTTTTCGCCACAATTAGGGGTGAGTCTATAACACACTAAATGGCTGACTGATTGTTTTTGATTACCAAAATGGTCTTTGATCTGCTTTACCCACGCTGACCACAAGTTGGCGGCTGATTTGCAGCAGTCAGATTGGCAAATCCATCCATCCATCCATCTTTTTCCGCTTATCCGAGGTCGGTTCGCGGGGGCAACAGCCTAAGCAGGGAAACCCAGACTTCCCTCTCCCCAGCCACTTCGTCCAGCTCTTCCCGGGGGATCCCGAGGCGCTCCCAGGCCTGCCGGGAGACATAGTCTTCCCAACGTGTCCTGGGTCTTCCCCGTGGCCTCCTACTGGTTGGACGTGCCCTAAACACCTCCCTAGGGAGGCGTTCGGGTGGCATCCTGACCAGATGCCCGAACCACCTCATCTGGCTCCTCTCGATATGAAGGAGCAGCGGCTTTACTTTGAGTTCCTCCCGGATGGCAGAGCTTCTCACCCTATCTCTAAGGGAGAGCCCCGCCACACGGCGGAGGAAACTCATTTCGGCCGCTTGTACCCGTGATCTTATCCTTTCGGTCATGACCCAAAGCTCATGACCATAGGTGAGGATGGGAACGTAGATCGACCGGTAAATTGAGAGCTTTGCCTTCCGGCTCAGCTCCTTCTTCACCACAACGGATCGGTACAACGTCCGCATTACTGAAGACGCCGCACCGATCCGCCTGTCGATCTCACGATCCACTCTTCCCCCACTCGTGAACAAGACTCCTAGGTACTTGAACTCCTCCACTTGGGGCAGGGTCTCCTCCCCAACCCGGAGATGGCACTCCACCCTTTTCCGGGCGAGAACCATGGACTCGGAGTTGGAGGTGCTGATTCTCATTCCGGTCGCTTCACACTCGGCTGCGAACCGATCCAGTGAGAGCTGAAGATCCCGGTCAGATGAAGCCATCAGGACCACATCATCTGCAAAAAGCAGAGACCTAATCCTGCGGTCACCAAACCAGAACCCCTCAACGCCTTGACTGCTCCGAGAAATTCTGTCCATAAAAGTTATGAACAGAATCGGTGACAAAGGACAGCCTTAGCGGAGTCCAACCCTCACTGGAAATGTGTTCGACTTACTGCCGGCAATGCGGACCAAGCTCTGGCACTGATCGTACAGGGAGCGGACCGCCACAATAAGACAGTCCGATACCCCATACTCTCTGAGCACTCCCCACAGGACTTCCCGAGGGACACGGTCGAATGCCTTCTCCAATACCACGAAGCACATGTAGACTGGTTGGGCAAACTCCCATGCACCCTCAAGAACCCTGCCGAGAGTATAGAGCTGGTCCACAGTTCCACGACCAGGACGAAAACCACACTGTTCCTCCTGAATCCGAGGTTCGACTATCCGGCGTAGCCTCCTCTCCAGTACACCTGAATAAATCTTACCGGGAAGGCTGAGGAGTGTGATCCCACGATAGTTGGAACACACCCTCCGGTCCCCCTTCTTAAAGAAAGGAACCACCACCCCGGTCTGCCAATCCAGAGGTACCGCCCCCGATGTCCACGCGATGCTGCAGATTGGCAAATATATAAAACTAATTTGAAAACACCAGCCAGATTCCTTACTAAACTCATGACGTTTGCAGGCCAAACTGATTATGCCTGCGGGGCAGAACTTACCTTGCGGGCCATCATTTGGACACCCCTGGTCTGGTCCAGATACAGCGAATGCATTTTACTTGCCTCAATTTGACTGTTGATTGACGTACGACTCGTTCAAAATAAGAACCACACAGTGTAGAATTGATGTCTGGTTATTATCAATTTCAATGTAGATGCAGCTTCTTCTGGGTCTTTCGAACGGACAGTCTTAGAAGAGACATAACAAGTTGTTTTTTATTATGTTGTCTCAAATCAGGCCTTTCTCGAGATGGCCTACATCGAAGCAGCTCAGGCCATGGTGCAGTACTACCAACTGACGCCAGCTTCCATAAACAATCAGAAACTTCTCATTCGAATGTCTAAGAGGTACCAGGAGCTGCAGCTTAAGGTAAGACACCATGTGTGCGTAATATTTTTAACTACTCTGCCTGGCTTAAAAAGGTTCACCACCAATATTTAACTAACTTAACGAAATATCAGTTTCTCATCTGTGGTCCGTATGAACCGCAGCAGTACACAGTCACAATACGCTTTTCCACCACTCGTGGCAGTAATGAATATCTCGGAAAAACCTAAGAAGTCTGGAGCGAAACTCATAGTTTCTTAAGCGCAGAAATTATGACTAAAATGGTAAAACTATATTTTCTTTTAGTCACTTTTCTTTCAGATTAGTTAAGAAACATTCATTATTTTTATTTTAGCAAAACATATTAGTATGTACATTTATTTTTAATTAATTATATATGAGATTTGTGTGTTAAATGAATAATAATATGTGTGATTAACACATTCGACATATTTGTAAATTCCAAGTAGGTTAGATATTATTATTGAATATAATTAAAATCAAGTCGGATTAATAATTTAGTGTAAAAATTTGAGTATGTTTGTACTGGAAAATTTGGGCCCCGACGTCAAAATGGTTAAGAAATATTGTTCTGTTGAATTTTACTGCATGGGGAGAAAAGAAAGAAGCAGGGAAAACCTCTAAGAATATTGACCAAACTGTTAAAATAGGATTAAGTTTGATTAACTGTCTAACACGTTTTAAACAGTGTGAAAACAGTTTATTACCGCATCAATAAAATAGTATGAATATAAATGTTGGAAAGAAATAGGATGCTATTTATTCAATGATAAGTTCCAATAAATACTGCATGCATTTTAGGTCCTTAGAAACCCTCCATACACTGTATTAAGCTTCCACACACTCCTAAACCACTAGGTTCTTAAACATTTTCTACCTTTTATGTAATTTTATCATATAAACCAGGGGTGCCCATTACGTCGATCGCGAGCTACCAGTCGACCGCCGGGGGTGTGTCAGTCGATCTCCAGCCAGGCTTTTAAAAAAAATAGACCTAAAAATTAGTGATCATCAGTCTTCACCAAGACGTCACTTAAATGACATTCACGGTACCGGAGGGTCTTGTGAGATGACGCTGGCTGCTGCAAGATCATTATTATGAAAATATGACCGAGAGGAAGGAGCGAAACACTTTTTATTTCAACAGACTCTCGCGCCGTACCTTCCGTCAAAACTCTAAAGGCCTACTGCACATTTCCTATCTTCACAATAAAAGCCCTGCTTCATGCTGCCTGCGCTAACTAAATACAGAGTCTCGGAAAACTGGCGTGCACAAGCGATCCCTCAGAAAGCTGGCGTGCACATCACTTGTGCACGCCAGCTTTCCGAGACTCTTATTTTGTTAGCGCAGGCAGCATGAAGCAGGGCTTTTATTGTGAAGATAGGAAATGTGCAGTCGGCCTTTAGAGTTTTGACGGAAGGGACGGCGCGAAAGTCTGTTGAAATAAAAAGTGTTTCTCGCCTTCCTCTCTGTCATTTTTTCATAATAATGAACTGGCAGCAGCCAGCGTCATCTCACAAGACCCTCGGGTGCCGTGAATGTCAATCAAGCAAGCTACGGAATTTGCCGCCAATGTTTTTCTTGTAAAGTGTATGGAAGCTGGATGAATTAGATGCCAAAAACCAACCACTTTAATGTGGTATTGTACAGAAAGGACAACTTTTTTTCTCCTCCGTTTGAAAATGTGGGCGTTATCATCATTACTGTCTGATTCCAATCAATGCAAGTCATCAGAATCAGGTAATACACCAACTTATATTCTTGTCTTCGTGAAAGAAAGACATCTATACGTGTTACACATGCTTGTATTATCATTAAACACATTTAACTTGTTTACAAAAATGTCTCTTTCATAAATAAATAAATATAAATGATATATATAAACGAGGTAGATCCCCTCGAGTTGGTCAATTGAAAAGTAGCTCGCCTGCAGAAAAAGTGTGGGCACCTCTGATATAAACTGTTAATTAGGAAGCACTTTGTTCAGCTCATTGAAAGAAATCGCAGGTGTTGCGTGTTGTTTTCTACATTGTGTTTTTTTGTCGTCACCATCATCGATCTCTTCCAGTGTTCGAAGCAATGTGTGTATTAAAAGTGACCAGTTTCTAAAGGATTAGTTCCATCTCAAGCATTAAAAGTGTTTGTTGTCATTGTTTACTGCATGTTTACAACCGCTGTTACGCACATGAAAAAAATTTGGGTTGTGGAAAAAAAATTGATGGTCGGGTACTCTGTAATTGGTCCACCATCAACTAAATGTTTCTAAAAAATACCTATTTTCAATTTTAAAATCAGTAATACACTGACACCATGGTAAGCTATAATTGTTAGTAATAACAATGAATCATTCCTGACACTGGTTGTGATATTGCAGAAGCTTGCAAAATCAAAGCTAAAGGCAAACCAATACAAACTTAGAATGTGTGTGACCTTTTCTAACCAGGCAGTGCAAGAACCAAAGCATTGGCTAAGTTACATATTTTCTGTTTTACAGAAACCAGGTAAAAATGTTCAGGCAATCATCCTGGACATTGCCACTCAACGGGAAAGAGACGAAACACATGAACTTGAGAAGTAAGGAAATGTTTTCAATATTATTACTTATAAGTAACTTCATCTACAGACGGGAAATAATCTGATTATTGCCTTTCATGTCTTAGAGCAAGGTCAGATATTTCACTAAAATAGAAATAGAACACTGCTTTAAGCCAAATTACCTTTAGATGGTCTATACGACCGGAATGAGAATCAGCACCTCCACTTCGCCCGGAAAAGGGTGGAATGCCATCTCCGGGTTGGGGAGGAGACCCTGCCCCAAGTGGAGAAGTTCAAGTACCTAGGAGTCTTGTTCACGAGTGAGGGAAGAGTGGATCGTGAGATCGACAGGCGGATCGGTGCGGCGTCTTCAGTAATGCGGACGTTGTACCGATCCGTTGTGGTAAAGAAGGAGCTGAGCCGGAAGGCAAAGCTCTCAATTTACCGGTCTATCTACGTTCCCATCCTCACCTATGCTCACGAGCTTTGGGTCATGACCGAATGGATAAGATCACGGGTACAAGCGGCCGAAATGAGTTTCCTCCGCCGTGTGGCGGGGCTCTCCCTTAGAGATAGGGTGAGAAGCTCTGCCATCCGGGAGGAACTCAAAGTAAAGCCGCTGCTCCTTCACATCGAGAGGAGCCAGATAAGGTGGTTCGGGCATCTGGTCAGGATGCCACCCGAACGCCTCCCTAGGGAGGTGTTTAGGGCACGTCCAACCGGTAGGACGCCACGGGGAAGACCCAGGACACGTTGGGAAGACTATGTCTCCCGGCTGGCCTGGGAACGCCTCGGGATCCCCCGGGAAGAGCTAGACGAAGTGGCTGGAGAGAGGGATGTCTGGGTTTCCCTGCTTAGGCTGTTGCCCCCGCGACCCGACCTCGGATAGAGATGATGGATGGATGGATGGTCTATACGTGTAACATGTCTATGTGCATTTATAATCAGATACCTATAATGGGACATGGGTCGGAACAAATTAGATCAGCTTCCTCCTATACTTTTGGACTTGTTAAGCTATTTAACTTAAAGTGTAATTATTTTATTGTGCTTGTAAACTTTTAATAATTGATTGATTTACTGGCCGTCCTGCAGCTACATGCCAGAGAGAGCCCGTTCCCGCAGCCCCATCAGCCGCTCCCTGAGCCCTCACTCACACAGTCCCAGTTTTACCTCATGCAGCTCAGCCCACAGCCCCCAGGCGGCCCCATGCAGAGGTCAGGAAAGAGGCAGCAATGGCATAGGCCCTCGCCAAGGTTCTTGGGACTGGTCGTCACACTTTAGACGGGCAGAAGATGGAAAGGAGAGGGATGATATCAGGCGGAATGGCAGCAACATCGATAGTGACCGGCCCAATGATCGGCCAACTGACCGCTGGAAAGCCTATGGGAAACCCTTGGATTATGGCATCTCTCGGTCTGCAGATGAGCGAGGAGGAGATGAAGGGATGAGGAGAAACAGAGACTTCCCACGAGGCAACCCTCAAGGCATGGCCTTTAACTCCTACAGAAACATGGAAGACAACTTCTACATGAGGTCTGACAAGGTGATCAGATCTCCATACCTAAGACGCGATACCAAGTCAAAGAGGAGGAACGGCAGTGACTACCAGAGTAGGTCGAGGCATCCGGAGAGCGAGATGAATGATGAACCATTTCGCAGAACCCCAGATGACAAGAAGCAGAGTTCTCCCTGCAGAGGGAGTAGAAAGTCCAGCAGAAGGTGCACCAATGCAGAGAAACATGACAGCCCAACAGGACATACTGTGAGTTATGAACAAGTGGAAGGCCCAGCAAAGTACCTTCACCTATTTCTTTTTTATTTTCCAGGATTGCCGTTCTAAAGAGCAGGCGTCACCCCAGAGCAGTAACAAGCCGGAAGATGCTATTGAGTGTTCTGAACTCAAGGAAAGTGTACGTAGAAGGAAGAATAATAACATTTGAATTTATCATATTCTACTCTGAAGGTAAACTGCAGAAAATTAACAGCCTTTCTCTTGATCTGTTTGTCAGGAGAAGAGATTGGATGGTGGCGAAAACACGGATGATGAATGCTGGTACCCTAAGAACATGGAGGAATTTCTCACAGTTGATGAAGTAGGGGGAGAAGACGATTCCATTATTGAACCCGACCTTCCTGAGCTGGAGGAGGATTTGACTGGTCCTAAAGAATCTGCAGAGGAGCAAACACTTGCAATAGAAGAGCCAATACCGTTGCCTGCACCATCTTTGGAGGAGCAGAAGATGTGCTTGGAGGAATCAGTTCAGACGCAGATATGTAACGATGCTGAAGTCCCAACTGAAACCTTGGAAGTTGAAGATTTTTCAACAGAGACCAATGAAGATGATGGAATGCAGTGTCCTTTGACTCTTGAGCCACCTATGAAACACATTCAGTGTCCTATGACCCCTGAACCACCTATCATGAAAGAGACTCGGTGTCCTACGATTCCTGAGCCACCTGTCATTAACCAAACTCTGTGTCCTATGACTCCTGAACCTCCTATCATAAAACAAACCCCATGCCCTACGACTCCCGAACCACCTATCATGACACAAACTCAGTGGCCTACGACTCCTGAACCACCTGTCATTAAACAAACTCAGTGTCCTACGACTCCTGAACCACCTGTCATTAAACAAACTCAGTGTCCTACGACTCCTGAACCACCTGTCATTAAACAAACTCAGTGTCCTATGACTCCTGAGCCCCCTTTCATGAAAAAAATTCAGTGTCCTACGACTGCTGAACCACCTATCATGGAACAAACTCAGTATCCTACGACTCCTGAGCCTCCTATCATGAAACGAATTCAGTGTCTTACAACTCCCGAACCACCTACAATGAAACAAACTCTGTGTCCTACGACTTCTGAGACCCCTATCATGAAGCAAATTCAGTGTCCTATGACTCTTGAGCAGCCTGTCACTAACTTAAGTGGTTTTCCCAAAGAGGATGTCAAGGTTGCACTGGAAGAACCGTCCACTGAGGACAAAATCCCTGACAGCGGTTCCTTAAAGGAGCCAGTAAAGAACCACATTGATATAACCGAGCAAGACAACAAGGTCCAGGATGTAGTTCAGTTCAAAGAGACCAGCTCTGATGTGACACAACACAAAGACAGCAATGATAAAAAAGGTACTTCACAGAAAATAAAAAGTGTCTCATACAGAGTATGCAACAGAAAATTAGAGGTTACAAGTGTAATGTGATATCATTTATTCCGTGTCAACTGCCGCAAACCGGATAAAACATAGATAAATTTGGGTTTAACATTACAGCTTCTGACCCAACATAACCATTGAACTTTTTCTTCCAAAGATTTTTAACGTTTTGTCAATTATAAATTAGAATGTTTATTTTTCTTATTTGTATGTTAATTGTCACATAATTGATTTGTTGACTACCAACAAAAGGGAAAATCCAGGTTGGTAAATCAAAAACTTCAAACAGGAAGTTGCGAACAAAAAAATACAGGTAAACCTCATGGCATAATTTAATAAATTAAATACTTATACTCCACAAGCACCTAATTTTTAGACAAATGTTATTTAGTAAAAATACTGGCATGTCTCAGCTGTTCACACTGAAACATTAAATATTCACACAGGCGTTTGTGTTCATTTACAAATTTAACAAAAGACAGTGTCTGTAACACGGCATACTCTAGCCTATACCTTACCCGTGCCATGCAGCGACAGTTTCATTTTTACGTTGCCTGAGTTTATCATCTTTGGTTTTGTTGAGTGCATTTCTTCGTGTTTTCGCCACAATGAGGGTGAGTCCATAACACACTAAATGGCTGACTGATTGTGTGAGTCTGTTTGATATAATGTACACAATTTTAGTGGTCCACCGTGACCGGCTTGGCAACTTCATTGGCCTGATGTGACAACGAAAAATTTATCGGCGGCATGGGAAGCTTGTGAACCCGGAAAAATCCTTCAATTATGCAGCATTGTATAAAGCACTGGTTTCAAAGAGTGGAGGAAAAGTAGCGGAGGAAATTACGGTATATTATAAGGTTTTTGTTCATGACTATTTTGACTTTTTTTCTCATACTTTGATGTTTGTAGATATTGAAGCCCCCTCGTCGTCCATCGAGCAGGACAGGGTCGTCATTGAACACATCATCCCTTTGGGTAAGCACAATACATGATATTGTAGCACTGACTTTTTGTATAAAATTGACTATAAGTTTTGCCAAAATGTTTCTACGGCTTTTGTTTACTGTCTGAGTATTGTATAGCTGATCATTGGGCTAACAAACTGGTTCATATTCCTGCGTATCAATCTGCGGACTCAAGTACCTAAACAAAGAATCCCACTTGTTGGTCAGTAGGTCACTGTGCCTTGGGAGCCCTGCTGATTTAAGAATCAGAATCAGAATCAGAAAAACTTTATCAATCCCTGAGGGGAAATTAGGATTTCCGCCACAATCCCATTCAAGAGCAGACAAACATTACAGGGAGACAGAACAGGATCGCTGACGGGTCTGCCAACTTCCGGCGTCCCTTACAAAAAAGGTGAAAAACAGGTAAACGCTGGGGAGGCGATTGAGGAAAACAATAAAATAAAATAAGTCTAAGCCTGGGCCCCTGGAGAGTATGTCCAGACTGAGGCCAAGGGAAAAAAAACCTCATTGCCATAGCACACGTAAACATGCGTGTAAGAGGGAAACTTC
This sequence comes from Nerophis ophidion, assembly GCF_033978795.1. Taxonomy (NCBI): domain Eukaryota; kingdom Metazoa; phylum Chordata; class Actinopteri; order Syngnathiformes; family Syngnathidae; genus Nerophis; species Nerophis ophidion. Next base: position 12,255,384 of record NC_084630.1, on the reverse strand, counting down.
AAAGAACACAAAGGTCATTACAAGACGGATCTAGCTGCTACTTCTACACACAAAAGTCAAACAACAACAACAAAAATTATAATCAACCAATAATATACATTGCGCACACACAATTGCACCATGCATAAACAAGCAACCAAACAAAAGCATAATGTCAACACCCACACACCTTGTGGTGTCCTGTGAGGTGTTCCACGCCACGTCTGCTGGGGTGGGAGGGAGCAGACCCAACAAAGCAACCAAGAGAGACGACTCTACCCTCGGCCACCTACCAATTTAAGAAAGTACTCTTCACTCAGTGATGTCTTTGCCAACAAGGGTCTTTGATAAAGTATGAGCGATGTTAAATTTTCATTCATCTATTTAACTTCTGCATGTAAAATTAGAAATATTCTCTATGACATGTGTTTTGAGTTGATGTTTGTCGGTGTCTGAAATGAAATAATCGGATTGATCGTCATCATTTCCTACGGGAAACATTTTGAATCATGCAAATTGTTTTTTGTCCAACCTTGTGGACTGAAATACTTACAGAAACTGAGGAACCACTGAAGACTTGTTCGAGAGCAGGGGTGTTAAACATACGGCCTGCGGGCCTGAACAGGTTTTATCCGGCCCGCGGGATGAGTTAACTAAGTATAAAAATGAGCCGAAATTTTTGAATGAAAGAAAGTGCTGTTCTAAATGTGTCTACTAGATGTTGCAATAGCAATTATTTGCATCTTTGTAGATGATGCTACATATGTACAAAAACAAAACAAAACATGATGTTAGTGCACCAGTCGAGGAAAATGAGCAAACTACAAACCCCATTTCCATATGAGTTGGAAAATTGTTAGATGTAAATATAAACGGAATACAATGATTTGCAAATCCGTTTCAACCCATATTCAGTGGAATATGCTACAAAGACAAGATATTTGATGTTCAAACTCATAAACTTCTTTTTTTTTTGCAAGTAATAATAAACTTAGAATTTCATGGCTGCAACATGTGCTAAAGTAGTTGGGAAAGGGCATGTTCACCACTGTGTTACATCACCTTTTCTTTTAACAACACTCAATAAACTTCTGGGAACTGAGGAAACTAATTGTTGAAGCTTTGAAAGTGGAATTCTTTCCCATTCTTGTTTTATGTAGAGCTTCTGTCGTTCAACAGTCCGGGGTCCCCGCTGTCGTATTTTACGCTTCATAATGCGCCACACATTTTCGATGGAAGACAGTTCTGGACTGCAGGCGGGCCAGGAATGTACCCGCACTCTTTTACTACGAAGCCACGCTGTTGTAACATGTGGCTTGGCATTGTCTTGCTGAAATAAGCAGGGGCGTCCATGACAACGTTGCTTGGATGACAATATATATTGCTCCAAAACCTGTATGTATCTTTCAGCATTAATGGTGCCTTCACAGATGTGTAAGTTACCCATGCCTTGGGCACTAAGGCACCCCCATACTATCACAGATACCGGCTTTTGAAGTTTGCGCCTATAACAATCCGGATGATTATTTTCCTCTATGTTCCGGAGGACACCACGTCCACAGTTTCCAAATATAATTTGAAATGTGGACTCATCAGACCACAGAACGATTTTCCACTTTGCATGAGTCCATCTTAGATGAGCTCGGGCCCAGTGAAACGGGTGGCGTTCCTGGGTGTTGTTGATAAATGGCTTTCGCTTTGCATAGTAGAGTTTTAACTTGCACTTACAGATGTAGCGACCAACTGTAGTTACTGACAGTGGTTTTATGAAGTGCTCCTGAGCCCATGTAGTGATATCCTTTACACACTGATGTCAGTTTTTGATGCAGTACCGCCTGAGGGGTCAAAGGTCTGTAATATCATCGCTTACGTGCAGTGATTTATCCAGATTCTCTGAACCTTTTGATGATTTTACGGACCGTAGATGGTAAAATCCCTAAATTCCTTGCAATAGCTCGTTGAGAAATGTTGTTCTAAAACTGTTCGTCAATTTGCTTTAAAATTGGTGCCCCTCGCCCCATCCTTGTTTGTGAATTACTTAGCATTTCATGGAAGCTGCTTTTATACCCAATCATGGCACCCACCTGTTCTCAATTAGCCTGCACACCTGTGGAATGTTCCAAATAAGTGTTTGAAGAGCATTCCTCAACTTTATCGGTATTTATTGCCACCTTTCTCAACTTCTTTGTGACGTGTTGCTGGCATCAAATTCTAAAGTTAATGATTATTTGCAAAAAAAATGTTTTGTATCAGTTTTATCATCAAATATGTTGTCTTTGTAGCATATTCAACTGAATATGGGTTGAAAATGATTTGCAAATCATTGTATTCCGTTTATATTTACATCTAACACAATTTCCCAACTCATATGGAAACGGGGTTTGTACATAAATAACATCCTGTAATTTCATCCATCCATCCATTTTCTACTGCTTATTCCTTCGGGGCAGCGGGGGGCGCTGGAGCCTATCTCAGCTACAAATGGGCGGAAGGCGGAGTACACCCTGGACAAGTTGCCAACTCATCACAAGGCCAACACAGATAGACAGACAACATTCACACTCATTTTCACACTCTAGGAACCATTTAGTGTTGCCAATCAACCTATCCCCAGGTGCATGTCTTTGGAAGTGGGAGGGAGCCGGAGTACCCGGAGGGAACCCACGCAGTCACGGGGAGAACATGCAAACCCCACAATGAAAGATCCCGAGCCCGGGGATCGAACCCAGGACCTTCGTATTGTGAAACAGACGCATTAACCCTTGTCACACCGTGCTGCACATCCTAATTTTGATATTATTTTTTTATCTTTATATAGATTGAAAATTAACACCAATGACTTGAAGGGAATTAGCGGTAGAAAATGGATGGATGGATGGACTTGGTTGACTGATGAACATTATCCCATAAATTATTCAGAAAGAATAAATAACAAATAAAGTATGTATATATACATATATATATATATATATATATATATATATATATATATATATATATATATATATATATATATATATATATATATGTATATATATGTATATATACGTGTATACATATATATATATATATATATATTAATATATACGTATATATATATATATATATATATATATATATATATATTAATATATATGTATATATATATATATATATATATATATATATATATATATATATATATATATATCTATATGTATATGTAGGTGTGGGAAAAATCACAAGACTACTTCATCTCTACAGAACTGTTTCATGAGGGGTTCCCTCAATCATCAGGATATTTTAATGGAAGCTTTCACATACAATGGTTTATATAGAGCACAGAGTGGGTGGGTACAGGCAGGCTTAGGGTGTGGTGATTGGCTCATGTGTTACCTAGGAGGTGTTTCCGTCTGTGGCGGCATGTTGAAATGATTTCACTGCGCTTGTTGAGGGATGACAGGTCTGGATGATATATAATAAACAGTTTCTCTTTTAAGCATAGGTTGCATCTTTTATTACCACTGTTGTAAGGTGTGCTGGATGCAAGAATTTGCCATGTTATTGAATATTCAACATTATTGTCTTTGAGGTTCCAAATGTGTTTGCTGAGTTCTGTAGAATTCCGCAAAGTCTGGTTTCTAAAGGAGGCCTTGTGATTATTCCATCTTGTTTTTAACGCTCCTTCGGTTAATCCTACGTATGTGTCGGATGTGTTAATGTCCTTGCGTGTTACCTTTGCTTGGTAAACGACTGATGTCTGTAAGCACCCTCCGTTGAGAGGGCAATCAGGTTTCTTGCGACAGTTACATTCCTTATTGGTTTCAGAGTCGTTTAGTCTGGGGGTAGGCAGTCCTTTTGCAATTGCTTTGTTGTGGTTCTAAACGATTTGTTGTTTGTTATTCAAACAGCTGTAGCTCAATTTAATGTTGTTCTTGTTGAATATTTTTCTTAGGGTGTTGCCTTTGGGGAAGTGTTTGTCGATCAGAGTGAGGAACTTGTGGCCGATATTGGTTGAGACGTTTTTGCTGAATGGCGGATTGTACCAGATGATGTTGTTTCGTCTTCTGCTCTTTTTTGGTTGGTTTCCTGGAGTGGGTTCATAGGTGAGGGTGAAGTTGTATCCGCTTTCATCAAGTGCTTTCTGGTACGGGGGGGTTGCTTGGTCGAATTCAGCTTTGCTAGATGACAGCATCGATAGCCTTTTATTAATTCCGGTAGGTATTCTTTTCATGGTGCACGTATTGGAGTGTTGTGTTGGGTTTCGTGAATGGTCGGTAGCTGTTATTTCTCAGGTTGAACGTGACGTTGAGGAAGTTGACGGTTTGCTTGTTGGCTTCAATCGTGATCCGTAGGCCGTTTTCTTTGAAGATTTGGCATATGTGCTTCTTGGTGTTCTCGCTGCTCCTTGCCAATCCATCATCACGGTAAATACCAAGGTTCAGGTTGAGGCTAGCAAGCTGGGAGAGGAGGAAACTCCCAACGAGTTCACACGTTTCTGCTCCGTCAAAACTCCCCATAGTAACGTCAAATGTTGAATTGTTCTTTTTTTGCCATGGTGTACTGTTGCGGATGAGTATGGAGTTCTTTGCGTGGATGATGATTTTTCTTTCGTTGCCTGTGATTGAGTCGTAGTCCGAGGCGAAGTTTAGTGCTTGGGTCAGTAGGTCTTGCGTGATGGAAGGGTAAAATTCTTCGATGTCAAAGGAGATAAAGTTGTGTTGTTGTTTGTCTTGGATGTTGTTAAACCATTTGATTACTGCTGCTGTATTTCTCCATTGGTTGAGTGGTGTTTTGTCCTTGATTTTTGTGTTGATTCTGTCCAGGATTATTTTGCTGATTTTTCCTATTTCAGATTTAGTTGGGTTTATTAGTCGGCATGTTGGGTTATTTGCGAAGTTGGGTTTGTGGTCCTTCAATGTGATGAAGGCTTCTTTGTTGGCTGTGGCGTCCACCCTGTCCTCAATATCCAGTTCGGTTGCGATCCGCTTGTTTTCCAGGTGGATGTTTTATATATATATATATATATATATATATATATATATATATTTTGTATCGATCCGTTGTGGTGAAGAAGGAGTTGAGCCGGAAGGCAAAGCTCTCAATTTACCCGTCGATCTACGTTCCCATCCTCACCTATGGTCATGAGCTTTGGGTCATGACCGAAAGGATAAGATCACGGGTACAAGCGGCCGAAATGAGTTTCCTCCGCCGTGTGGCGGGGCTCTCCCTTAGAGATAGGGTGAGAAGCTCTGCCATCCGGGAGGAACTCAACGTAAAGCCGCTACTCCTCCACATCGAGAGGAGCCAGATGAGGTGGTTCGGGCATCTGGTCAGGATGCCACCCGAACGCCTCCCTAGGGAGGTGTTTAGGGCAGGTCCAGCTGGTAGGAGGCCACGGGGAAGACCCAGGACACGTTGGGAAGACTATGTCTCCCGGCTGGCCTGGGAACGCCTCGGGATCCCCCGGGAAGAGCTAGACGAAGTGGCTGGAGATAGGGAAGTCTGGGCTTCCCTGCTTAGGCTGCTGCCCCCGCGACCCGACCTCGGATAAGCGGAAGATGATGGATGGATGGATGGATATATATATATATATTTTATGAACCGCAACAGGTAATAGTAACAAAACAACAACATTATGATTTGTACATTTTCAGAATGTGCTTGTTATATTTTTAAACAAAAAAAAAAAAACAATCTAAAATTGCCTTTATTTTTAAGTTATTGTGCTGTGATTTTACCAGTCCGGCCCACTTGGGAGTAGATATTTCTCCACGTGGCCCCCGGTCTAAAACGAGTTTGACACCCCTGCTCTAGAGTCATTGAGGCAATTTATATTTCATCATTATAGCGGTCTCGGGATCACGGACCTCGGCATCATCCGTCTTTCGTGTGAACGTTAAAGCGTTATCATGTCCGCTGCTAATAACGGCACTGACATCCTGTTGCATTAGCACTTTAATTGACGGGAATTGGCCAGCCACTTGCTGACCTATTTTCCGTGAGCTCCTTGTGAACTGCACCCCTGAGGGATGAGTATTTATATTATTATTAGCCTTGGAATGACACGTCTGCAGCACATTGCCAGTGGCCGGCCTGCCGCATGGGGACTTGCATAAGCCGCTGCCGTGTGGCAACAATAGATCACGGCGCACACATGAGCGCCGTGTCTGCCATGAGTAATGGGTCTATTTTGGCTCAATGATGCCGCCGTGTCAGTGTTTTTGTCGAGACCAGGGGCGCTCACACTTTTTCTGCAGGCGAGCTACTTTTCAATTGACCAAGTCGAGGAGATCTACCTCATTCCTATTTATAATTTATATTTATTTATTTATGAAAGAGACATTTTTGTTAACAAGTTAATGGTGTTTAATGATAATACAAGCATGTTTAACACACATAGATTCCTTTCTTTCATGAAGACAAGAATATGAGTTGGTGTATTACCTGATTCTGATGACTTGCATTGATTGGAATTAGACAGTAATGATGATAACGTCCGCATTTTCAAATGGAGGAAAAAAAAAGTCCTCCTTTCTGTCCAATACCACATTAAAGTGGTTGGATTTGGCATCTCGTTCGTCCAACTTGCATACTCGTTTTTAAACACTTTGTTATGAGAGTAGCATATGTGTGTGGCCCTTTAATGTCTGGCAGCAGGTGAGTGACGTCAGTGACTGTGCGGGTGGGCAAGCAAGTGAGAAAGCGGTCGCTGAGGGCGGGGGAGAAATACATTGGCATCAAACTCCGTAGCTTGCTAGCTTGTGCACGCTAGCTTTCTGAGACTCTTATTTTGTTAGCACAGGCAGGATGAAACAGGTCTTTTATGGTGAAGACAGGAACTGTGCAGTCGGTCTTTAGAGTTTTGACAGTAGGTACGGAGTCTCTAGAAATAAAATGTGTTTCTCTGTGTCCGCCCTGTTAGTGATTTTTTTCTTAAATATGAGCTCGCAGCAGCCAGCGTCATCTCACAAGATCCTCGGGTGCCGAGAATGTCAAACAACTGACGAAAGTGAAGTCTTGGTATGATTGATGATTGCTCATTTTTATGTCTATTTTTTAATGCCTGGCTTGAGATCGACTGACACACCCTCCAAGATCGACCAGTCGATCGCGATCGACGTAATGCCCACCCCTTGTCTAGAACTAGATCAGCACAACTGAAATACCCTAGGCCAGTGGTTCTCAACCTTTTTTCAGTGATGTACCCCCTGGGAACATGTTTTTAATTCAAGTACCCCCTAATAAGAGCAAAGCATTTTTGGTTGAAAAAAAGTCATCAGTTTCTGATTTATTAAATTGTATAACAGTGCAAAATATTGCTCATTTGTAGTGGTCTTTTTTCAACTATTTCGAAAAAAGATATAAAGATAACTAAAAACTTGCTGAAAAATAAACAAGTGATTCAATTATAAATAAAGATTTCTACACATAGAAGTAATCATCAACTTAAAGTGCCCTCTTTGGGGATTGTAATAGAGATCCATCTGGATTCATCAACTTCATTCTAAACATTTCTTCACAAAAAAAAAAATCTTGAACATCAATATTTATGGAACATGTCCACAAAAAAATCTAGCTGTCAACACTGAATATTGCATTGTTGCATTTCTTTTCACAGTTTATGAACTTGCATTCCTAATTTGTTGAAGTATTATTTAATAAATATATGTATAAAGGATTTTTGAATTGTTGCGCTTTTTAGAATATTTAAAAAAAAATCTCACGTACCCCTTGGCATACCTTCAAGTACCCCCATTTGAGAATCACTGCCCCTAGGCCAGGACCTGGGCAATTATTTTTGACTCGGGGGCCACATTTAGAGAAAAAAAATGTGTCTGGGGTCGGTATATCTATTTTTATGAACACTAAAACAAAACCTGGGCTTCACGGTGGCAGAGGGGTTAGTGCGTCTGCCTCACAATACAAAGTTCCTGTACTCCTGGGTTCAAATCCAGGCTCGGGATCTTTCTGTGTGGAGTTTGCATGTTCTCCCCGTGAATGCGTGGGTTCCCTCCGGGTACTCCGGCTTCCTCCCACCTCCAAAGACATGCACCTGGGGATAGGTTGATTGGCAACACTAAATTGGCCCTAGTGTGTGAATGTGAGTGTGAATGTTGTCTGTCTATCTGTGTTGGCCCTGCGATGAGGCGGCGACTTGTCCAGGGTGTACCCCGCCTTCCGCCCGATTGTAGCTGAGATAGGCGCCAGCGCCCCCCGCGACCCCAAAAAGGGAATAAGCGGTAGAAAATGGATGGATGGATAAAACAAAACCTCACAATAATGTCTGAGTCGGCTGTCCTGGTTGCTTTGTTGGGTCTGCTCCTGTCTCTGGCCATGCTCCCTCCACCCCAGCGGACGATGGCGTGGAACACCGCAGAGGCCACCACAGTGGATATGTTTCTTTTACTTTTTATTCATAGCTGTATGTAGAAGTGTCTGGTTGTATCTGCTGCTTTAATGTCTTTAATGTCCTCTGTGTTCTTTGATGTTTGATGTTTCCCTCTTACACACATGTAAGAGGGATGTGTACTATGGCTATGAGTTGTTGTTTTTTTCCCTTGGCCTCAGTCTGCACCTCCTCTCCAGGGCCCAGGCTAAGACCGATTTTTTATTTTTATTTTAATCTTCTATTTTTTTCTCCCCCCCCGTTTACCTGTATCTCATCTTTTTTTTGTAAGGGGCGCTGGAAGCCGGCAGACCCGCCAGCGAACCTGTTCTGTCTCCCTTTAATGTTTGTCTGATTTTGAATGGGATTGTGCTGAAAATTGTAATTTTCCTGAAGAAACTCTCCTGACGGAATAAATAAAGTACTATCTAATCTAATCTAATCTGATTCAAAGCTAAAAAGGTTATGACAGACAGCCTTAAAAACAAAATCGAATTTTAAAATTTTCTATGAAGGATGAAACATTGAATATTGACAACATATGAACGTCACGCCCCTTTTCGATCGGCACATGTTACAAACATGTGAAACACAACAAACAGTGTAATATGAACGTGAATTGTACAAAATAAACCCACTTACAATCTGATATATCAGATGCATTCTGTCTGTCCCTCTGTCTGTCCGTCCGTCCATGTCTATCCGACTGTCAGTCTATCTATCTGTCTGTCTGTCTGTCTGTCTGTCTGTCTGTCTGTCTGTCTGTCTGTCTGTCCGTCCGTCCGTCCGTCCGTCCGTCTGTCTGTCCGTCTGTCTGTATATCATTCTATCTATCCATCTATCCATCTATCTATCTATCATTCTGTCTGTCTGTCTATCATTCTATCTATCAATCAATCAATGTTTACTTATATAGCCCTAAATCACTAGTGTCTCAAAGGGCTGCACAAACCACTACGACATCCTCGGTAGGCCCACATAAGGGCAAGGAAAACTCACACCCAGTGGGACGTCGGTGACAATGATGACTATGAGAACCTTGGAGAGGAGGAAAGCAATGGATGTCGAGCGGGTCTAACATGATACTGTGAAAGTTCAATCCATAATCTATCCATCTATCGTCTATCTATCCATCTATCATTCTGTCTGTCTGTCTATCTGACATTCTGGTCTGACATTATGACATTCTGATGCCATACCACATGTGACACTACACAACAAATTCACCAAGTAGTACCTCAGAAATCACTTGGCTCTCCAAGTACCAACATCATGACAAACATTAAACGACAGTAGCGTGGTAGGCTTAAGTATTCTTCAAAAACATTATCAACAATAATACTCCATATACCACGGGTCCCCAAACTTTTAGACATGGGGGCCGCCTGCATTGGGTTTAAAAAAAAAATATGGCCGAATACCAGGCTGGTTTGGACACACCTTCTCCTCATTCAATGCATTTTCTTTATTTTCATGACTATTTACATTGTAGTTTGTCACTGAAGGCATCAAAACTATGAATGAACACGTGGAGGTATGTACTTAACAAAAAAAAAGGTAAAATAACAGAAAATATGTTGTATATTCTAATTTCTTCAAAATAGCCACCCTTTGCAATGATTACTGCTTTGCACACTCTTGGCATTCTCTCGATGATCTTCAAGCACACCTGTGAAGTGAAAACCCTCTTAGGTGATTACCTCTTAAAGCTCATCAAGAGAATGCCAAGAGTGTGCAAAACAGCCATATAAGGTACATACTTCCTGGACATACCACTAGATGGACACACATTGAGACTCACTGACCTCATATTTGTGTTGTGACTTGAGAGTCAAGGTAAATAACGCTGAATTGTAAATGAATCCATCAACATTGGACTACAGTGAATTGGAGTTCCCTTATGTTTTTCCACATGTTTTTCTGGAACTTTGCAGGAGTGGAGTTTATCGAGCCGAGGACTGGTTTCTTCTGTAAACTTTGCGAACTGTTCTACACCAGCGAGGAAACGGCAAAGATGAGTCACTGCCGCAGCACGGTGCACTACAGGAACCTACAGGTGTGTGCAAGGAACTGTACCCACAGCCGCTTTACCTCATATTAGTGCCAACGATGAAGTGGCGACTTGTCCAGTGTGTACATCGCCTTCCGCCCGATTGTAGCTGAGATAGGCACCAGCGCCCCCCGTCACCCTAATGGGAATAAGCGGTAGAAAAATGGATGGATGGATAGTGCAAACGTGTGCATGAGTGATGACACTGAAATATCGACACAGCCGATACCAGATCTTAATGAGTCACCCAATATTATAAAAGAGCAAGTGCATGTGTATTTGTATTGTAGACTACTTGGAGACACCACATACAGAATTGGATACAATAACGCCATCATTTGTTTTGCACCGTGATTTTATATTGTTTGGATATGATTCCAGCAACACTTAAAATACACTACTTTTTAAATTGTGCCTTTAAATTTGACCATTAGGTATATTTGCACAGAGAATCTGTATCCGATCTGTATTGTCCATACTATTCTGAATTCTATTCAGTACGGTAAGTAGTAGAGTGGCCGTGCCAGCGACTTGAGGGTTGCAGGTTCAATTCCCGCTTCTGCCAACCTAGTCACTGCCGTTGTGTCCTTGGGCAAAACACTTTACTACCCACCTGCTCCCAGTGCCACCCACACTGGTTTGAATGTAACTTAGATATTGGGTTTCACTATGTAAAGCGCTTTGAATCACTAGAGAAAAAGCGCTATATAAATATAATTCACTTAATTCACATCACTAGTGTGAATCCACCGGACCAATTCTGAGTCATTCTAATGGACTCACTTTGACTTCGTTTTTTTTTTGTTAGTCTAAACCACCTGTGTCAAACTCAAGGCCCGGGGGCTATATCTGGCCCGCCACCTCATTTTTTTCTAGCCTGTAATGACCATGCGTCTATTAGTTTTCTACATGCAGTCAACTTTCTATTTTTGACAGAAAACAATACAAGTACTGTATGCAATTTCATATATTTTATACTTCATTTAATATTGCAGACACATATTATATCATCACACATTCCAAACATCAAAATAAGTACTTAAATATCTGCTTACTCATGACTTTGAAGCAACTTATCCATCAAATTATTTTTTTTTTTTTCCCCTCGGCCTCAGTCTGCACCCCCACTCCAGGGCCCAGGCTAAGACCGATTTTTATTTTATTTTATTTTATTTTATTTTATTTTATTTATTATTATTTTTTTTATTTTTTTATTTTAATCTTCTATTCTTTTCATGTTTACCTGTATGTCATCTTTTTTGTAAGGGGCGCTGGAAGCCGGCAGACCCGTCAGCGATCCTGTTCTGTCTCCCTGTAATGTTTGTCTGATCTTGAATGGGATTGTGCTGAAAATTGTCATTTTCCTGAAGGAACTCTCCTGACGGAATAAATAAAGTACTATCTAATCTAATCTAATCTAAATTGTACAATGTAAAAATACATTTTCAGTAAAAAAAAATGGTAGCTCAGTTGCCAGAATTTTACCCTTAAAACACAAAACCAAAATATGTGTAGTAAAGTCACCAACGCGGTGCCCACAAGCACCAGGTATTCCGTAAGGACCAGATTAGTAAGCCGCTGGCCTGTTCCAAAAATAGCTCAAATAGCAGCACTTACCAGTGAGCTGCCTCTATTTTGTTTAATTGTATTTATTTACTAGCAAGCTGGTCTCGCTTTGCTCGACATTTTTAATTCAAAGAGAGACAAAACTCAAACAGAATTTGAAAATCCAAGAAAATATTTTAAAGACTTGGTCTTCACTTGTTTAAATAAATTCATTTCTTTTTGTACTTTACTTCTCATAACTTTCAGAAAGACAATTTTAGAGAAAAAATACAACCTTAAAAATGATTTTAGGATTTTTAAACACATATACCTTCTTACCTTTTAAATTCCTTCCTCTTCTTTCCTGACAATTTAAATCAATGTTCAAGTAAATTTATTTTTTTCACTGTAAAGAATAATAAATACATTTTAATTTAATTGTTCATTTTAGCTTCTGTTTTTTTGACAAAGAATATTTGTGAAATATTTCTTCAAACGTATTATGATTAAAATTTCCCAAAAATTATTCTGGCAAATCTAGAAAAATCTGTAGAATCCAATTTAAATCTTAATTCAAAGTCTTTTGAATTTCTTTTAAAATTTTTGTTCTGGAAAATCTAGAAGAAATAATGATTTGTCTTTGTTAGAAATATAGCTTGGTCCAATTTGTTATATGTTCTAATAAAATGCAGATTGGATTTTAACATATTTAAAACATGTCATCAAAATTCTAAAATTAATCTTAATCAGGAAAAATTACTAACGATGTACCATATTTTATTTATTTATTTATTTTTTTTAAGATTCGAATTAGCTAGTTTTCCAATCCAATCCAATCCAATCCACTTTATTTATATAGCACATTTAAACAACAATAACGTTTCCAAAAATAAAATAAATACAAAAAAAGTATATATATATATTATGCTCCACCAATGACTGAATAAAAACAGAAAATAAATAAATATAAAAACAATAAAAACAATATAAAAACAAATATAATTAAAAACTATTTTAACTAGTTTTCATTTATTTTCGTGTAAAAAAAAAACACACACATTTTTAAGGTGTGGCGACATTTATTTTATTTTGTAGTAGTCGTAGCAACTTCCTTATTCATTTATGAACTGCTCATGCAAGGGGCGTGGAGGCCACATTGGGGCCACATTGGGGCCACATTGGGGCCACAATTTAGCTTGTGATCACATTATAGTTGCAGCGTAAACAGCTGGAAAAAAATTTAATTTCGAAAAAAAAAAATGGATTCATGTAAACGTTAGACAATGTGGCAGTAAATCTAAAATAAGGCAAAAAAATACTAAAAACACAAACACGGCCTGTTCTCTTCAGTCATAACCACTGCTTGAGTGTGTGTTTGTGTGTTAATTTTACACGATTGGACATCTGGCACCAAGTTTCAAATTTCTCTGTTGGCCAGCAGCTGGTGCAGATTGGACGAGAAACCATTCCCTGCCATTCAATGTGTGACATTCCCCAAAGAAAAATGGTCCTCACACTTGTGCTGTCAGTCAAAGCTGAATGTGTATGTGTACTGTACTGGTAATGCAAAATCAACACTGGATGTTGGTCAATGAAACCATTGATTGTAAATTACACCGATTGTAGAGCAAAGTATTGTTACAAAATGTACCACCAGGAAATAGCTCATTGGAATAATAACTAGTGCCCTCTAGTGGGTTCTTCGGACCACCACACACTGCCATGAGAGCCCGGATTTCAGGGTACAACACTGTTTTATTTGCATAAATGTGGAGAGGCGTTTGCTTTCTAGCAAAATGTCTTTCTCTTTGTTCGTCTCTCTCTCTCTCTAACTCTCTGTCTGGCTCCAACTCCAACTACATGTCTTATACCGGCTGCTGCTAATAAAGGCGACAGGTGATTAGATAACAAGGCCCACCTGGGCCATCTACCATACTTGCCAACCCTACCAATTTTCCCAGGAGACTCCCGATTTTTAGCGCCCCTCCCGATTTCCACCCCGGACAACAATATTGGGGGCGTGCCTTAGAGGCACTGCCTTTAGCGTCCTCAACAACCTGTTATCACGTCCACTTCTCTTCCATACAAACAGCGTGCCGGCACAGTCACATAATACACACACACACACACACACACACACACACACACACACACACTAGAGGGGGGGGGGGTCCTCTCCAAGGTTTCTCATAGTCAGCATCGTCACTGGCGTCCCACTGGATGTGAATTCTCCCTGCCCACTGGGTGTGAGTTTTCCTTGCCCTTTTGTGGGTTCTTCCGAGGATGTTGTAGTCGTAATGATTTGTGCAGTCCTTTGAGACATTTGTGATTTGGGGCTATATAAATAAACATTGATTGATTGATTGATTGACACACACACACATACAGGTCACACACTGAGGGTGGCCGTATAAACACTGTTACAAATATGCACCACACTGAGAACCCACACCAAACAAGAATGACAAACACATTTCAGGAGAACATCCGCACAGTAACACAACATAAACACAACAGAACAAATACCCAGAACCCCTTGCAGCACTAACTCTTCCGGGACGTTACAATATACACCACCTGCTACCACCAAACCACGCCCCCCTCCAACCTCAACCCCGCCTCCTCCATCCCCCATGTCCCATATTCGGAGGACTTAAGGTTGGCAAGTATGCCATCTACTCACCTGTCGCTGTCTTCAAGGCCGGTCCTGGCACACCCCGTTCCGCGACAGGCCCGCAGGCCACGCCCCCCTCCACACAAAGTTATGTCCATCTCTAGCTATAAGCAAATGCTCGCCAGTTACTGTGGCTTTTGCGACAAGGGCGGGGATGCTTTTAAATCAAATTCTTTAAAGGAGAACTGCACTTTTTTGTGCAATTGAGACAAGCACTCAAATGTTTTCTTTTTTTTTTTTTTTTTTTTTGCATTTTACCTTGTTAATAAACGCTGGTAAAAGTCAGCCAACTATGGAGGTTATGGGAGTCACGTGGCGTTTGTTGCCTCAAAGGGTCGTATTCAGCCGACGTCACGTGCGGCTCATTAGTCAAGTCAATTTTAATGATATAGTACGTTTACAACAACTTTTAAATTAAACCAAAGTGCTTTACAGGTAAAAAAAAAAAAAAGCAAAGAGCAACAGAAACAGAAAACAAACAAAGAAAATAAACAAAGAATAAGCTGAACAAAATAGTGCAAAAAGCAATGCGGTAAAAGGGGTCGAATAAAAAGTAAAACATTTGCTAAATAAAAATCATAGTAATAAATATGTGAGATTTGAAGTGGTGGCCCAGCGAGCTTCTATTGTTGAAGAACAATACCATATGCTTGTGTTGTTTTCGACTGAAGTTTTGATAAGACGAGGAGAAACGCACATCCTCATAAACGGCGCATACAACAAAAATAACAAGGCAACAAACATGGCTGTAGACGCAAAGTTAGATCCTTAAATGCAACCTTACCAGAGCAAAAACTACAGATGTCCGATAATGGCTTTTTTGCAGATATCTGATATTACGATATTGTCCAACTCTTAATTACCGATTCCGATATCAGCCGATACATACAGTCGTGGAATTAACACATTATTATGCCTGATTTTGTTGCGATGCCCCGCTGGAGGCATTGAACAACATAACAAGGTTTTCCTAAATAAATCAACTCAAGTTATGGTCAAAAATGGCTTAGCTGATTTCTTCACCTTATTCCCAATCGAAAAACATGTGAGTAGCTAAAACTTTGAGTTGCGCCACACATTTTCGATGCGAGACAGATCTGGACTGCAGGCGGGCCAGGAAAGTACCCGCACTCTTTTACTACAGAGCCACGCTGTTGTATCACGTGCTTGGCATTGTCTTGCTGAAATAAGCAGGGGCGTCCATGTAGAAGACGGCTCTTAGATGGCAGCATATGTTGTTCCAAAACCTGTATGTACCTTTCAGCATTATTGGTGCCTTCACAGATGTGTAAGTTACACCCGCCTTGGGCACTAATGCACCCCCATACCATAACACATGCTGGCTTTTGAACTTTGCGCCGATAACAGTCTGGATGGTTCGCTTACCCTTTGGTCCTGATGGCACAATGTCGAATATTTCCAAAAACAATTTGAAATGTGGACTCGTCAAACCACAGAACACTTTTCCACTTTGCATCAGTCCATCTTAGATGATTTTGGGCCCAGAGAAGCCGGCGTTTTGTGGATGTTGTTGATAAATGGCTTTCGTTTTGCATAGTAAAGCTTTAACTTGCACTTACAGATGTAGCGACAAACTGTATTTAGTGACAGTAGTTTTCTGAAGTGTTCCTGAGCCCATGTGGTGATATCCTTTAGAGGTTGATGTCGGTTTTTGATACAGTGCCGTCCAAGGGATCATTCAATGTTGGTTTCTGGCAATGCCGCTTACGTGGAGTGATTTCTCCAGATTCTCTGAACCCTTTGATGATATTGTGGACCAAATGTGTTGAAATCCCTGAATTTCTTGCAATTGCACTTTGAAAAAAGTTGTTCTTAAACTGTTTGACTATTTGCTCACGCAGTTGTGGACAAAGGGGTGTACCTCGCCCCATCCTTTCTTGTGAAAGACTGAGCATTTTTCGGGAATCTGTTTTTATACCCAATCATGGCACCCACCTGTTCCCAATTAGCCTGCACACCTGTGGGATGTTCCAAATAAGTGTTTGATGAGCATTCCTCAACTTTATCAGTATTAAATGCCACCTTTTCCCAACTTCTTTGTCACGTGCTGCTGGCATCAAATTCTAAAGTTAATGATTATTTGCACCAAAAAATATGTTTATCAGTTTTAACATCAAATATGTTGTCTTTGTAGCATATTCAACTGAATATGGGATGAAAATGATTTGCAAATCAATCAATCAATGTTTACTTATATAGCCCTAAATCACTAGTGTCTCAAAGGGCTGCACAAACCACTACGACATCCTCGGTAGGCCCACATAAGGGCAAGGAAAACTCACACCCAGTGGGACGTCGGTGACAATGATGACTATGAGAACCTTGGAGAGGAGGAAAGCAATGGATGTCGAGCGGGTCTAACATGATACTGTGAAAGTTCAATCCATAATGGATCCAACACAGTCGCGACAGTCCAGTCCAAAGCGGATCCAACACAGCAGCGAGAGTCCCGTTCACAGTGGAGCCAGCAGGAAACCATCCCAAGCGG
This sequence comes from Nerophis ophidion, assembly GCF_033978795.1. NCBI lineage: Eukaryota > Metazoa > Chordata > Actinopteri > Syngnathiformes > Syngnathidae > Nerophis > Nerophis ophidion. Next base: position 12,238,259 of record NC_084630.1, on the reverse strand, counting down.
AGGCGAATCAGCAGCGCATAGATGTCCCCAGCCGATACACAGGCAAACAGTACATGGCCACCGGATCGGACCGGACCCCCTCCACAAGGGAGAGTGGGACATAGAAGAAAAAGAAAAGAAACGGCAGATCAACTGGTCTAAAAAGGGAGTCTATTTAAATGCTAGAGTATACAAATGAGTTTTAAGGTGAGACTTAAATGCTTCTACTGAGGTGGCATCTCGAACTTTTACCGGGAGGGCATTCCAGAGTACTGGAGCCCGAAATGAAAACGCTCTAGAGCCCGCAGACTTTTTTTGGGCTTTGGGAATCACTAATAAGCCGGAGTCCTTTGAACGCAGATTTCTTGCCGGGACATATGGTACAATACAATCGGCAAGATAGGCTGGAGCTAGACCGTGTAGTATTTTATACGTAAGTAGTAAAACCTTAAAGTCACATCTTAAGTGCACAGGAAGCCAGTGCAGGTGAGCCAGTACAGGCGTAATGTGATCAAACTTTCTTGTTCTTGTCAAAAGTCTAGCAGCCGCATTTTGTACCAACTGTAATCTTTTAATGCTAGACATGGGGAGACCATTGTATTCCGTTTATATTTACATCGAACACAATTTGCCAACTCATATGGAAACGGGGTTTGTACGTCTCTTGACTTCTGGAATGTCATTTCTAACACTTTTCTTGTTTTTTTTATGTCCCCTCATGCAGAAGTATCTGTCCCAGCTGGCTCAAGAGAGTCTGCATTTTGGATTTTCCACGACACAGTGACATCATGTGGACATATCAACCTTGTACAGCAGGCGTAGCCTTGAAGATATCGGGGGGAGTAAAACTTGAATAACTGAAATATCACTGACAGCCTAAACAATAAATGTTGTACATAGTCAACTGTAATGTATATTTATGTATTTATTGTTAAACAACTGTTCCCGAACCGGAACCTTAGACCTGTGTTTTTGACTCGGCATGTCCTCACTAAATCAACTCCTTTAAAGACAAAATCTGACTCGCTGTCGAAATTACCAAAATGTGCTACGAAGTCACTTAAAAAAATGATGCCAATGAATGTTCTTACTCAGGGGAAACTGAGGCAGATTCTCAGGGTCGTTGAATTTGTTGGAAGAGATTTCAGTGTGTTGTATTTCCAACTTCTTGATAACTGGAGTCTTTGTGCTGCGCTTCTTGTTTTTCTTGTGTGCACTACTGTTGTCTTTCAGGTCCGAAGTCACATCATTTGTATGGCAGTTAATAAATGTCACGTTGAAATTCAGCCATCCATAGTCCCCAGTTTATCTGGCTCAGGCCTGGGCAATTATTTTGACTTGGGGGACAAATTTAGAGGAAAAAAAATGTGTCTGGGGGTCCGGTATATCTGTTTTTAGGAAAACTAATACCAAACCTAGGAAACCAACCCTGAATATTGAGAACATACCCCCCTCTCAATCGTCGTATTTTACAATCAAGCCCATTTTTAGGAAAACTAATACAAAACCTCACGATAAAGTCTGATTGAATTATAAAACTGTTTTGACAGACCGTCTTAAAAATGGAATGGAATTGTAATTTTTTTCTACGAACGATACAACCCTGAATATTGAGAACATACCCCCCTCTCAATCGTCATATTTTACAATCAAGCCCATTTTTAGGAAAACTAGTACAAAACCTCACGATAAAGTCTGATTGAATTATAAAACTGTTTTGACAGACCGTCTTAAAAACGGAATGGAATTGTAATTTTTTTCTACGAACGATACAACCCTGAATATTGAGAACATACCCCTCTCAATCGTCATATTTTACAATCAAGCCAATTTTTAGGAAAACTAACACAAAACCTCACTATAAAGTCTGATTGAATTATAAAACTGTTTTGACAGACCGTCCTAAAAACGGAATGGAATTGTAATTTTTTTCTACGAACGATACAACCCTGAATATTGAGAACATACCCCCCTCTCAATCGTCATATTTTACAATCAAGCCCATTTTTAGGAAAACTAATACAAAACCTCACAATAAAGTCTGATTGAATTATAAAACTGTTTTGACAGACCGTCTTAAAAACGGAATGGAATTGTCATTTTTTTCTACGAACGATACAACCCTGAATATTGAGAACATACCCCTCTCAATCGTCATATTTTACAATCAAGCCAATTTTTAGGAAAACTAATACAAAACCTCACGATAAAGTCTGATTGAATTATAAAACTGTTTTGACAGACCGTCTTAAAAACGGAATGGAATTGTAATTTTTTTTCTACGAACGATACAACCCTGAATATTGAGAACATACCCCTCTCAATCGTCATATTTTACAATCAAGCCAATTTTTAAGAAACCTAATACAAAACCTCACGATAAAGTCTGACTGAATTATAAAACTGTTTTGACAGACCGTCTTAAAAACGGAATGGAATTGTAATTTTTTTCTACGAACGATACAACCCTGAATATTGAGAACATACCCCTCTCAATCGTCATATTTTACAATCAAGCCCATTTTTAGGAAAACTAATACAAAACCTCAAGATAAAGTCTGATTGAATTATAAAACTGTTTTGACAGACCGTCTTAAAAACGGAATGGAATTGTAATTTTTTTTCTACGAACGATACAACCCTGAATATTGAGAACATACCCCTCTCAATCGTCATATTTTACAATCAAACCAATTTTTAGGAAAACTAATACAAAACCTCACGATAAAGTCTGATTGAATTATGAAACTGTTTTGACAGACCGTCTTAAAAACGGAATGGAATTGTAATTTTATTCTACGAACGATACAACCCTGAATATTGAGAACATACCCCTCTCTCAATCGTCATATTTTACAATCAAGCCAATTTTTAGGAAAACTAATACAAAACCTCACGATAAAGTCTGATTGAATTATAAAACTGTTTTGACAGACCGTCTTAAAAACGGAATGGAATTGTAATTTTTTTCTACGAACGATACAACCCTGAATATTGAGAACATACCCCTCTCAATCGTCATATTTTACAATAAAGCCCATTTTTAGGAAAACTAATACAAAACCTCACGATAAAGTCTGATTGAATTATAAAACTGTTTTGACAGACCGTCTTAAAAACGGAATGGAATTGTAATTTTTTTTCTACGAACGATACAACCCTGAATATTGAAAACATACCCCTCTCAATCGTCATATTTTACAATCAAGCCAATTTTTAGGAAAACTAATACAAAACCTCACGATAAAGTCTGATTGAATTATAAAACTGTTTTGACAGACCGTCTTAAAAACGGAATGGAATTGTAATTTTTTTCTACGAACGATACAACCCTGAATATTGAGAACATACCCCCCTCTCAATCGTCATATTTTACAATCAAGCCCATTTTTAGGAAAACTAATACAAAACCTCACGATAAAGTCTGATTGATTTATAAAACTGTTTCGACAGACCGTCTTAAAAACGGAATGGAATTGTAATTTTTTTCTACGAACGATACAACCCTGAATATTGAGAACATACCCTCCCTCTCAATCGTCATATTTTACAATCAAGCCAATTTTTAGGAAAACTAACACAAAACCTCACGATAAAGTCTGATTGAATTATAAAACTGTTTTGACAGACCGTCTTAAAAACGGAATGGAATTGTAATTTTTTTCTACGAACGATACAACCCTGAATATTGAGAACATACCCCCCTCTCAATCGTCATATTTTACAATCAAGCCAATTTTTAGGAAAACTAATACAAAACCTCACGATAAAGTCTGATTGAATTATAAAACTGTTTTGACGGACCGTCTTAAAAACGGAATGGAATTGTAATTTTTTTCTACGAACGATACAACCCTGAATATTGAGAACATACCCCTCTCAATCGTCATATTTTACAATCAAGCCCATTTTTAGGAAAACGAATACAAAACCTCACGATAAAGTCTGATTGAATTAAAAAACTGTTTTGACAGACCGTCTTAAAAACGAAATGGAATTGTAATTTTTTTCTACGAACGATACAACCCTGAATATTAAGAACATACCCCCCTCTCAATCGTCATATTTTACAATCAAGCCCATTTTTAGGAAAACTAATACAAAACCTCACGATAAAGTCTGATTGAATTATAAAACTGTTTTGACCGACCGTCTTAAAAACGGAACGGAATTGTAATTTTTTTCTACGAACGATACAACCCTGAATATGGAGAACATACCCCTCTCAATCGTCATATTTTACAATCAAGCCAATTTTTAGGAAAACTAATACAAAACCTCACGATAAAGTCTGATTGAATTAAAAAACTGTTTTGACAGACCGTCTTAAAAACTAAATGGAATTGTAATTTTTTTCTACGAACGATACAACCCTGAATATTAAGAACATACCCCCCTCTCAATCGTCATATTTTACAATCAAGCCCATTTTTAGGAAAACTAATACAAAACCTCACGATAAAGTCTGATTGAATTATAAAACTGTTTTGACCGACCGTCTTAAAAACGGAACGGAATTGTAATTTTTTTCTACGAACGATACAACCCTGAATATTGAGAACATACCCCTCTCAATCGTCATATTTTACAATCAAGCCAATTTTTTGGAAAACTAATACAAAACCTCACGATAAAGTCTGATTGAATTATGAAACTGTTTTGACAGACCGTCTTAAAAACGGAATGGAATTGTAATTTTATTCTACGAACGATACAACCCTGAATATTGAGAACATACCCCTCTCTCAATCGTCATATTTTACAATCAAGCCAATTTTTAGGAAAACTAACACAAAACCTCACGATAAAGTCTGATTGAATTATAAAACTGTTTTGACAGACCGTCTTAAAAACGGAATGGAATTGTAATTTTTTTCTACGAACGATACAACCCTGAATATTGAGAACATACCCCCCTCTCAATCGTCATATTTTACAATCAAGCCAATTTTTAGGAAAACTAATACAAAACCTCACGATAAAGTCTGATTGAATTGAAAAACTGTTTTGACAGACCGTCTTAAAAACGGAATGGAATTATAATTTTTTTCTACGAACGATACAACCCTGAATATTGAGAACATACCCCTCTCAATCATCATATTTTACAATCAAGCCAATTTTTAGGAAAACTAATACAAAACCTCACGATAAAGTCTGATTGAATTATAAAACTGTTTTGACAGACCGTCTTAAAAACGGAATGGAATTGTAATTTTTTTCTACGAACGATACAACCCTGAATATTGATAACATACCCCTCTCAATCGTCATATTTTACAATCAAGCCAATTTTTAGGAAAACTAATACAAAACCTCACGATAAAGTCTGATTGAATTATAAAACTGTTTTGACAGACCGTCTTAAAAACGGAATGGAATTGTAATTTTTTTCTACGAACGATACAACCCTGAATATTGAGAACATACCCCTCTCAATTGTCATATTTTACAATCAAGCCCATTTTTAGGAAAACTAGTACAAAACCTCACGATAAAGTCTGATTGAATTATAAAACTGTTTTGACAGACCGTATTAAAAACGGAACGGAATTGTAATTTTTTTTCTACGAACGATACAACCCTGAATATTGAGAACATACCCCTCTCAATCGTCATATTTTACAATCAAGCCAATTTTTAGGAAAACTAATACAAAACCTCACGATAAAGTCTGATTGAATTATAAAACTGTTTTGACAGACCGTCTTAAAAACGGAATGGAATTGTAATTTTTTTCTACGAACGATACAACCCTGAATATTGAGAACATACCCCTTCTCAATCGTCATATTTTACAATCAAGCCAATTTTTAGGAAAACTAATACAAAACCTCACGATAAAGTCTGATTGAATTATAAAACTGTTTTGACAGACCGTCTTAAAAACGGAATGGAATTGTAATTTTTTTCTACGAACGATACAACCCTGAGTATTGATAACATACCCCTCTCAATCGTCATATTTTACAATCAAGCCAATTTTTAAGAAAAATAATACAAAACCTCACGATAAAGTCTGATTGAATTATAAAACTGTTTTGACAGACCGTCTTAAAAACGGAATGGAATTGTAATTTTTTTCTACGAACGATACAACCCTGAATATTGAGAACATACCCCTCTCAATTGTCATATTTTACAATCAAGCCCATTTTTAGGAAAACTAGTACAAAACCTCACGATAAAGTCTGATTGAATTATAAAACTGTTTTGACAGACCGTATTAAAAACGGAACGGAATTGTAATTTTTTTTCTACGAACGATACAACCCTGAATATTGAGAACATACCCCTCTCAATCGTCATATTTTACAATCAAGCCAATTTTTAGGAAAACTAATACAAAACCTCACGATAAAGTCTGATTGAATTATAAAACTGTTTTGACAGACCGTCTTAAAAACGGAATGGAATTGTAATTTTTTTCTACGAACGATACAACCCTGAATATTGAGAACATACCCCTTCTCAATCGTCATATTTTACAATCAAGCCAATTTTTAGGAAAACTAATACAAAACCTCACGATAAAGTCTGATTGAATTATAAAACTGTTTTGACAGACCGTCTTAAAAACGGAATGGAATTGTAATTTTTTTCTACGAACGATACAACCCTGAATATTGAGAACATACCCCCCTCTCAATCGTCATATTTTACAATCAAGCCAATTTTTAAGAAAAATAATACAAAACCTCACGATAAAGTCTGACTGAATTATAAAACTGTTTTGACAGACCGTCTTAAAAACGGAATGGAATTGTAATTTTTTTCTACGAACGATACAACCCTGAATATTGAGAACATACCCCCCTCTCAATCGTCATATTTTACAATCAAGCCAATTTTTAGGAAAACTAATACAAAACCTCACGATAAAGTCTGATTGAATTATAAAACTGTTTTGACAGACCGTCTTAAAAACGGAATGGAATTGTAATTTTTTTCTACGAATGATACAACCCTGAATATTGAGAACATACCCCCCTCTCAATCGTCATATTTTACAATCAAGCCAATTTTTAGGAAAACTAATACAAAACCTCACGATAAAGTCTGATTGAATTATAAAACTGTTTTGACAGACCGTCTTAAAAACGGAATGGAATTGTATTTTTTTTTCTACGAACGATACAACCCCGAATATTGAGAACATACGCCCCTCTCAATCGTCACATTTTACAATCAAGCCAAATGCAAAAGACAGCGAAATATGAGCGCGAAGGGTAAAAAAAAAAAAAACCAACAACATCCACAACCTGATACATCACTAAGCTTTAGAACTTTGTTGTAAAAATTTCCTTCCACGTCTGTCCCTGACACTCGCATTTCAGGCTGGCCGCTTTGGAAACACTCCCCACCCACACTGCCTCGTCTGACCTGCTGTGACGTACATTACCATAGTAACTTGTAGGGTTGTACGGTATACGGGTATTAGTATAGCACCGCAATACTAATGAATCATATTCTGTACCATACCGCCTCTGAAAAGTACCGGTCCGTCACACTCTAAGTTTTTTTTGTTAAAATAAAGCCAATAATGCAATTTTTTCTGGTCCCCTTTATTTAGAAAAGTTTCAAAAAGTATCGAAATAATATTGGTATCAGGACAACCCTTGTCACTAAAATATCATGCAAAAGCGCAGATTCCAAACATTGAAATACGTTGTATGGTTGAAGACTTACGGTCATTAGAAAACATCACTGGACATCAAAATGGCAACTACACTTTCCATCTTAAAGATCTAAAAAAAAGGTTGCGGGAACTTCCGACGGGGCCAGATTGAAAAGCTTAACGGGCCGCACGTGGCCCCCGGGCCTCAATTTGCCCAGGTCTGATCTGGCTTGATGCCTTAAAAATGCCATACAGTGCCTTAAACTGGACCATTTATCGGAGTTAAAAATGTGTAACAGTTACTGTTCTACAGGATTTTCATGCCAGACTTATTTTGTATTCTGTCCAAGTTCATCCAGTTTTGATGATATCTGAAATGTTCATGTGAATAAATATTTCACTAGATCACGCCAGGTTTTTTTTTTTTTTTTTTTCAAATTAGTACTTTATAATGTCCAGTAACCACACATAATTGTGACGCGGGTGCGTTCTCTCGTTGATGCAGTCGGATAAGACACAGCGTGAAGGTAAGAAATGATGAATTAGTTATACTAAAGAACAAACTAAGAACAAAAACACTTGCTTAAGGCACTAGAGACAAAACGAACAGAACTAGCATGGGAGCTAGAAAGAACAAAAAGTGCTAGCATGAGAGCTAGGGACAAGCAACGGAATAGCGTGGAAGCTTACAGGTACAAAAAGTCTTTTACCACAAGCGGGAGTCAGCGACGTCACCTGTTGCATCGAATACAAACTAGACTGCGAGAGCGAATGAACAAAAAGGGCAGGCTTAAATAAAGGAGATAATCACGGAGCAGGTGCGCGTGAAAAACAAAAAGCAGGTGACACTAATGTGTAACTATGGCAACGGAACAAAACAGGAAGTGCCACCAGGAACTAAGGAAGTCAAATAACAGACCACGATATAAAGACGGAACAAAAACAGATTACATGATCCAAGTAGCGGATCATGACAATAATTAGCTATTGTTGAGCTTGCACCTTATGTATAAACAACCTGCGCACTAAAGCAGTGGTTTTCAAACTTTTTTCACCAAGAAAAAAAAAACTTGGCTCTCCAAGTAGTGAATATATATTTATATAGCGCTTTTTCTCTAGTGATTTGAAGTACTTTACATAGTGAAAACCAATATCTAAGTTACATTCAAACTAGTGTGAGTGGCACTGGAAGCTGGTGGGTAAAGTGTCTTGCCCAAAGACACAATGGCAGTGACCAGGATGGCGGAAGCGGGGATCGAAACTGGAACCCTCAAAATGCCTCCACGGCCACTCTACCAACCGAGCTATACCCCCCCCAAGTACCACCATAATGACCCAAAAAAATTTAAAAATACGGTAGTGTAGTAGGCCTAAGCATTTAACAAGTATGTTTATTTTTTTGGGCCATTGTAACACTACACACAGTTTGAACAGTAACACTGTGTTTGAATACAGGAAAATAAAACACTGTAATTTAATCGAGTGATTCTTTGACGTACCACTAGATGGAGCCTGCGTACCCCTAGTAGTACACGTGCCACAGTTTTGTAATAAATATTTAATTATTGATTTATTTATTCATATAGCACAATTTAAAAACAGCCCATTTTGCCCCAAAGTGTGTACGGATTAAAAACAGAAATGTAAAAGATTAAAATAATAATAATAATAATTAAAGCTGCTAGCAGCAATGGACGGGACCGACTTTTGCTGGTGTTTCCTGCCTTTACCCATTCAACATATCTTTACCTGCACATTACCTACCTTCTCTGCATCCTGGGGTCACCCTGGTGCTTCTTTCTGTCACCCATAAACGGTGGTGCTTCCAACATATCTTTACCTGCACAGTACCTACCTTCTCTGCATTGTGTGGTCACGCTGGTGCTTCCTGCTTTTAAGCGGCCATCTTGAGACGGCAGCAGCGCAGCAGCATCAGCGCAGCAGTTCTTTGAAGGCTCGTAAAATCAAAACCGTAGCAGTTATTTAAACTCTTTTCTTAACTTTTAATTAGAAGGGTTCAATTTCTCTCCTGTGCGAGTTTGAAGCCGACACAACAAACGCGCTCAGAGGAGATAATGTTTGAAAAAAGGTGACAGGTTTTTACAAAACTTTTGTTTTGAAGGGGTAGTTGCCAACTTCTGTTGATCTAAATGAATGGAATGTAGGTCTAAATGAGACCTACATAGATGTTTTTGTTTCATGTCTCTACGACATTCCTAACGGAAGTTACAAGCAGTTTTGTCTGTGTTTTCTTCCTAGGAGCAGTTTTGTCTGTGTTTTATTCCTAGGGGGCGCTAGAGCGCAATTTTTTATTTATTTATTTATTTATTTTTTTTAGATCGCAATTTTTGCCTGTCCTGATGTGTGTGTCCAGTTTGGGGAATTTTGAAGCATTTTAAGAGGGTCAATGTACAGCTCAAAGAGGTAAAAATTATTTTTTTTAGGAAAATGTAGTTTTAAAGGGGTTTTTGACAACTTCCTGTTGATTTTTGCTACCGGATCTAAATGAATGGAATGTAGGTCTAAATGAGACCTACATAGAGGTTTTCGTTTCATGTCTCTACGACATTCCTACCGGAAGTTACAAGCAGTTGTCTGTGTTTTCTTCCTAGGAGCAGTTTTGTCTGTTTTATTCCTAGGGGGCGCTAAAGCACAATTTTGAGTTTTTAAAATTTTTTTTTTTTTTTATTAGATCGCAATTTTTGCCAGTCCTGATGTGTGTGTGTCCAGTTTGGTGAGTTTTGAAGCATTTTAAGAGGGTCAAATTACAGCTCAAAGAGGCAAAAATTATTTTTTTTAGGAAAATGTAGTTTTAAAGAGGTTTTTGACAACTTCCTGTTGATTTTTGCTGAAGGAGGTTAGTGTATAAAATCTAGGTCTGAGTCAGACCTTAGAGGTTTTTGTTTCATGTCTCTATAACATTCCTGATGGAAGTTACAAGCAGTTTTAGCTGTGTTTTTTCCTAGGGGGCGCTAGAGCGCAATTTTGAGTTTTGGGATTTGTTTTTTGATTAGATCGCAATTTTCGCCAATCCTGATGTGTGTGTAAAATTTGGTGAGTCAAATTACAGCTCAAAGAGATGGCGGTATAATAATAATAAAACCTTGGAAATACAATAGGGTCCTCCTTCCTAAAGGGACATTCGGTCCCTAAAAATCACAACAAGTACAGAACATTCTGTATCAGGGATTCTCAAACTGTGGTACTGGTTCACAGGCTCCATCTAGTGGTACGCCAAAGGACCACTTGATTAAAGTACAGTTGTGTATTTTCCTGTATTTAAACACAGTATTACTGTTCAAAATGTGTGTAATGCACCGGTCGCTCAAGGGGGTGGGGGGTCCCCACTTCTGCAGTCCCCTCCAAGGTTTCTTATTGTCATCACATTGGGTTGAGTTTTTTCTTGCCCTGATGTGGGATCTGAGCCGAGGATGTCGTGGTGGCTTGTGCAGCCCTTTGAGACACTTGTGATTTAGAGCTCTATACCGTATTTCCTTGAAATGCTGCAGGGCATATAGTATGCGCCTGACTTGAATTACTGCCGGGTCAAACTCGCTTAGCAAAATAATTAGCGCATGCTTAGTATTAGTCAAACTCGTGACGTCGCGAGGGACACTTCCCCTGTCATCATTTTCAAAATAAAGGAGGCTGATTTCAATACCGATAATTTGAAATCGCAAAAAGGGAAGAAGATTAAGAGCAATTCAGTAGGATTTAAGGTCCAAGCTTACATCACACTCCAATTTTTACTGCATGCTTTTGGTAAGTGCCCCAGTGAGAAGAAGTTTTGAAATAATTAGCGCATGCTTACTTTTACCACATGCCTTTGGTAAGCGCAGGAGTGAGAAGAGGTTTTAAATTAGTTAGCGCCCCGGCGGCAATATAAGGAAATATGGTAAGTAAACTTTGACTGATTGATTAATGTTACACTGGCCAAACATTTTAAACGTATGTGTCGAATAAAACCTCTGCTTGTTTTTAATGAATACTTAGGCCTACTACACTGCTGTATTTTAATGTTGGTCATTATGCTGGTACTTGGAGAGCCAAGGTTTTTTTCTGAGGTGGTACTTGGGGAAAATATTTTAAAAACCACCCGGTCGGTAAATAAAAAAACACAGCTAAACACATACAATGATTAAAAAAAAATAAGAACTACATATAAACAACAAAAAAGCGCTATAAATAAAATTAAATAAGGAGTATGCATAAAATTAGTGAAATATCCATCCATCTATCCCATCCATTTTCTACCGCTTATTCCCCTTTTTGGGGTCTCAGCTACAATCGGGCGGAAGGCGGGGTACACCCTGGACAAGTCGCCACCTCATCGCAGGGCCACTAGTGAAATAGTATAACTAAAACATGAAAAAAGAAATAGAAATGTCCAACTCAGCTTGTGTTAAAATTATAAGTGTGTTTTTAAACAATATTTAAAAGTGTCGAGAGATGTCACAGCTGTGAGATTCAGAGGCAGAGCGTTCCAGTTCTTCAGTCTTGACCTTGGGCCCTCTGAAAACACTGGTCAGGTGACCTTAGATTAAGTGGGTCAGTGGTTCTCAAGCTGTGGTATTGGGCTCCATCTAGTGGTATAGCAAGGAACCACATGTTTGAAGTAAAAATGTTTAATTGTCTTGCGTTCAAACACAGTGTTACTGTTCAAGCTGTGTTTAATTTAACAGTAGCCCAAACTATCCATTTTCTACCGCCCGTCCCTTTCGGGGTCGCTGGGGTTGCTGGATCTCCGCTGCATTCTTGTTCATCCATCCATCCATCCATCCATCCATTTTCTACCGCTTATTCCCTTTCGGGGTCACGGGGGGTGCTGGCATCTATCTCAGCTACAATCGGGCGAAAGGCAGGGTACACCCTGGACAAGTCGCCACCTCATCGCAGGGCCAACACAGATAGATAACATTCACACTCACATTCACACACTAGGGCCAATTTAGTGTTGCCAATCAACCTATCCCCAGGTGCATGTCTTTGGAAGTGGGAGGAAGTAGGGAACCCACGCAGTCACGGGAAGAACATGCAAACTCCACACAGAAAGATCCCGAGCCTGGATTTGAACCCAGGATTGCAGGAACTTCGTATTGTGAGGCAGACGCACTAATGAAAAAAAAACAACTTTGCCTTGTATTTAATGAATACTTAGACCTAATACGCTACTGTATTTTTTAATGTTGGTCATCATGGTTTTACTTGGTGAAAAAAGTTTGATAACCACTGATGTGGCTCATGAGTGAAATGTACTTTTCGTAAAAGAGCGCCCCCAAGTGTTGAAGCAGAGCAGTTAAAAGTTGGGAAACTCAAATTTAGCTTGTGCAAAGTTGCAAACTCTATTCTCACAGGTGTTGCACACAAATAATCACTGACACAGGCCTAGTGGTTAGAGTGTCCGCCCTGAGATCGGTAGGTTGTGAGTTCCAACCCCCGGCCGAGTCATACCAAGGACTGTAAAAATGGGACTGATTACCTCCCTGCTTGGAACTCAGCATCAAGGGTTGAAATTGGGGGTTAAATCACCAAATGATTCCCCAGCGTGGCCACAGCTGCTGCTCATTGCTCCCCTCACCTCCCTGGGGGTGAACAAGGGGATGGGTCAAATGCAGAGGATAATTTCACCACACCTAGTGTGTGTGAGACTATCATTACCACTTTAACGATTATTTGATGTATTACCTTGATTTAAATTGAATACAAAAACATGTTTGCACACATTTTTTGGGTAACACTTTAGTATGGGGAACACATATTCACCATTAATTAGTTGCTTATCAACATGCAAATTAGCAACATGTTAGCTCTTAATTAGTCATTATTAAGTACTTATTAATGCCTTATTCTGCACGGCCTTATTATACAACCAGTCAGACATTAACTAAGAGTCAATTAGTTGCTTATTGAAATGCAAATTAGTAACATATCGGCTCTTAATTAGTCATTGTTGAGTACTTATTAATGCCTTATTCTGCATGGCTTTATTATACAACCTGTGCCCGCAAAGGATGCAAATACCTCATTCTGTTTTTAATTTGTTTTAGGAGTCTTTTTTTCTACATGTTTTTAAGAGTCTTTTTTACGTGTTTTAGGAGTCTTTTTACGTGTTTTAGGTGTCTTAAAGAAATTAAACAATGGATGTACGCTAATTTTTTACAACTCAACGCCAAAAAAACAGAAATGCTGATTATCGGTCCTGCCAGACACCGACCTCTATTTAATAATACAACTGTAACATTTGACAACCAAATAATTAAACAAGGCGACTCGGTAAAGAATCTGGGTATTATCTTCGACCCAACTCTTTCCTTTGAGTCACACATTAAAAGCGTTACTAAAACAGCCTTCTTTCATCTCCGTAATATCGCTAAAATTCGCTCTATTTTGTCCACTAAAGATGCTGAGATCATTATCCATGCGTTTGTTACGTCTCGTCTCGATTACTGTAACGTACTATTTTCGGGTCTCCCCATGTCTAGCATTAAAAGATTACAGTTGGTACAAAATGCGGCTGCTAGACTTTTGACAAGAACAAGAAAGTTTGATCACATTACGCCTGTACTGGCTCACCTGCACTGGCTTCCTGTGCACTTAAGATGTGACTTTAAGGTTTTACTACTTACGTATAAAATACTACACGGTCTAGCTCCATCTTATCTTGCCGATTGTATTGTACCATATGTCCCGGCAAGAAATCTGCGTTCAAAGGACTGCGGCTTATTAGTGATTCCTAAAGCCCAAAAAAAGTCTGCGGGCTATAGAGCGTTTTCTATTGGGGCTCCAGTACTCTGGAATGCCCTCCCGGTAAAAGTTCGAGATGCCACCCCAGTAGAAGCATTTAAGTCTCACCTTAAAACTCATTTGTATACTCTAGCCTTTAAATAGACTCCCTTTTTAGACCAGTTGATCTGCCGCTTCTTTAGTTTTTCTCCTCTGTCGCGGTCCGGTCCGATGACCATGGATGAAGTACTGGCTGTCCAGAGTCGGGACTCAGGATGGACCGCTCGTCGGGACTCAGGATGGACCGCTGACCTGTGTATTGGTTGGGGACATCTCTACGATGCTGATCCGACTCCCCTTGGGATGGTTTCCTGCGGATGGGACTCTCGCTGCTGTCTTGGATCCACTTTGAACTGAACTCTCGCGGCTGTGTTGGAGCCACTATGGATTGAACTTTCACAGTATCATGTTAGACCCGCTCGACATCCATTGCTTTCGGTCCCCTAGAGGAGGGGGAGGGTTGCCCACATTTGAGGTCCTCTCCAAGGTTTCTCATAGTCAGCATTGTCACTGGCGTCCCACTGGGTTTGAATTCTCCCTGCCCACTGGGTGTGAGTTTTCCTTGCCCTTAAGTGGGTTCTTCCGAGGATGTCGTAGTCGTAGTGGTTTTTACAGTCCTTTGAGACATTTGTGATTTAGGGCTATATAAATAAACATTGCCTGGGATAGGTTGATTGGCAACACTAAATTGGCCCTAGTGTGTGAATGTGAGTTTGAATGTTGTCTGTCTATCTGTGTTGGCCCTGCGATGAGGTGGCGACTTGTCCAGGGTGTACCCCGCCTTCCGCCCGATTCTAGCTGAGATAGGCGCCAGCGCCCCCCGCGACCCCGAAGGGGAATAAGCGGTAGGAAATGGATGGATGGATGGATGATTGATTTATGTGTTTTAGGAGTCTTGTTACGTGTTTTAGGAGTAATTTACGTTTTAGATGTCACTGTGCATCTCTTCGGAGTCATTTTATGTGTTTTAGAGTCATTTTTAATGTTTTAGAAGTTGGTTGTTGTGTTTTTAAATGTTTTACTAGTCATTTTAATGTGTTAAGTCATTTTATGCATTTGTGTTTCGCACAAGAGGTAGAACATCTCACTCTGTGTTTTCTGGAATCCATACAACCAGTAAGCTATTAACTAAGAGTCTTCCCTCAATAACCACAGAATTATTGCTTATTAGTAACCCTAACCCTAACCTTAACCCTCTTGTTCCCTATAGTGTCCAAATAACTTTAAATCAAGTCGTTGTTACTTAGAATATGTTACCATGTTTTGTTGTCAATGCATTGTTTAATGTTTCATTTATGTATACATTTTCTGACAATGATCCGTATTAACTTTACAGCATAATAATATGTTGTATTTATTCAATCAGACCCAGTAGGGGGCAGTGTTCAGGAAAACGTCACCGTTCATCTGGTGTTGCATTCTCATTGGCTGGCTGTTGTAAACCCCCACCACTCTTTCAGCCAATCAGATAACGGAACACGCGTCTACGTACTTGAGTTGCTGGGTAGATAAATTGAAAACGACGTCGTTCAGGCCAAGTTCGACTCTCACTTGAACACAGGGGACGACCAGTACGGAATCAGTTAGTAAGTTTTTGTTTTTAATTATTACTATTAATTATTATTTACTCATAGTAGATTCAAATGCATTGTTCGTATTTGAAATATGTTCGATTGGATACATTAAGGCACGGACTGACGCGTTTTAATCA
The DNA here is from genome assembly GCF_033978795.1 of Nerophis ophidion. NCBI lineage: Eukaryota > Metazoa > Chordata > Actinopteri > Syngnathiformes > Syngnathidae > Nerophis > Nerophis ophidion. Next base: position 12,222,168 of record NC_084630.1, on the reverse strand, counting down.
TACTCTCTTGTCTAATTCAAACGACGTGCCTCGGCTGCTAAGTGCGTATTTACGTTGCTCTTTACACCAGAATCATTGTAATAACGTTGCTGTTTTGTGTCAGTTTGCACTTTGTGTTGCTAAAATCTCTCTTCCGGTGACGGCGAGCAGCTAAGCTAATGCTAACGCTAGCCATTGTTTATCAACAGTGGGACTTTGAATGAGCAGAAGGGGAGGGGGCGGGGTTTTTGCGTGGATTCATGTCTGGGCGTGTTTTTTTTTTTGTCTGATGTCTGCATTTCGTCTCTAACATTGCAGGAATCCGCTAAATCCTCTTTTGCGTCGCAACATATATTTGATATTTGTTGGAAATGGCAGCGGACTGCGAGGCCTGGTTGAACGCGAACCCCGTTGGTGAGTGTGAAAGAATCCGAGGGCCTTTAAACGCACCATCAGCTGTGCGTCTTCAAACACGGAAGTGGTCGAATATCTTATTTTTAGTGCATAACAGGCACAATTAAAAGAATGCAATCCAAATGCAATTTACTTTATTTATATAGCACATTTAAAAATGTTTCCAATGTGCTGCACAAAAATATTATGTAACAGGATGCAAATACTATGCTTAGCTCCACCAATGACTGAATAAAAAACGAATAAATATATTTTTTAATTTTAAGGAAACTCAGTTTTTTATGGCAAAAGCACAAAATACCATTATTCTACATCCTTCCCCTCAAAAATGTCTAAGTGGAATATTTGATGTTGATCAGGGGTGTCAAACTCATGTTAGATGGGGGCCACATAAGGGAAAAATCTACCCCCAAGTGGGCCGGACTGGTAGAATCACGACACCATCCATCCATTTTCTACCGCTTATTCCCTTTTGGGGTCGCGGGGGGCGCTGGCGCCTATCTCAGCTACAATCGGGCGGAAGGCGGGGTACACCCTGGACAAGTCGCCACCTCATCGCAGGGCCAACACAGATAGATAGACAGACAACATTCACACACTAGGGCCAATTTAGTGTTGCCAATCAACCTATCCCCAGGTGCATGTCTTTGGAAGTGGGAGGAAGCCGGAGTACCCGGAGGGAACCCACGCATTCACGGGGAGAACATGCAAACTCCACACAGAAAGATCCCGAGCCTGGATTTGAACCCAGGACTGCAGGAACTTCGTATTGTGAAGGGTTAATGCGTCTACCCTTTTGCCACCGTGAAGCCAATCACGACACGATAACTTAAAATTAAAGACAACTTCAGATTATTTTCTTTGTTTAAAAATAGAACAAGCACATTCAGAATTTTTGTTTTACACTGACAGGTTGCGGTTAATAGTATTCTATCTTTATTTGTTGTTATTTATATTTTCTGAATAAATGATGTGATAATGTTCATCAGTCAACTTGTTGTGAATTTTCAATCTATCAAGATAAAAAAAATTATATCAAAATCAACATACCTAGTGTGTGAATTTCAGTGTGAATGTTGTCTGTCTATCTGTGTGTGCCCTGCGATGAGATAGCGACTTGTCCAGAGTGTACGCCACCTTCCGCCCGATTGTAGCTAAGATAGGCGCCCGCGACCCCAAAAGGGAATAAGCGGTAGAAAATGGATGGATGGATGGAAATTACAGTATGTTATTTATGTAGTTTGATACTTTTCACGTCATGTGGTTTATTTTATACAGATTTAGCATCATCTATAAAGATTCAGGTTCATTTTTATACTTAGCAAACTCATCCCGCGGGCCGGATAAAACCTATTCGAGGGCCTGATCCGGCCCTCGGGCCGTACGTTTGACACCCCTGTAGATAGATGGATAGATAGTACTTTATTGATTCCTTCAGGAGAGTTGCCTCAGGAAAAATTAAAATTACTGCAGCAGTGTACACAATTCAGATCTGAATGTAAAAAATAAAAAGTAAATAATGGGGGTATAAATGGAAATACAATATAATAATAAGAATAAAAAGCAACAACAAGATAAAAAATGTACAGTAAAAATAAGAATATAACAAGAGAAACTATGCAGTAGTGACCATGTTATGAAAATGTATTGGACTGTTAATTTCACAGTTTTTTTATTGCAGTTTATTTCAGTATTGTTATTGTTTTGCATCCCCTGTCATCCTAGTACCTCCCCTCGTCCCCAGAGAGGAGTTGTACAGTCTGATGGCGTGTGGGATGTGAAGTAATTGGAACCTTAAATTGGTCAAAAATTCATAACACTATTGATTATCCATCCATTTTCTACCGCTTATTCCCTTTCGGGGTCACGGGGGGCGCTGGCGCCTATCTCAGCTACAATCGGGCGGAAGGCGGGGTACACCCTGGACAAGTCGCCACCTCATCGCAGGGCCAACACAGATAGACAGACAACATTCACACACTAGGGCCAATTTAGTGTCGCCAATCAACCTATCCCCAGGTGCATGTCTTTGGAAGTGGGAGGAAGTCAGAGTACCCGGAGGGAACCCACGCATTCACGGGGAGAACATGCAAACTCCACACAGAAAGATCCCGAGCCTGGATTTGAACCCAGGACTGCAGGACCTTTGTATTGTGAGGCAGATGCACTAACCCCTCTTCCACCGTGAAGCCCCACTATTGATTATGATTCATAATTATTTTTTGAGCAATGACAGTGTACAAAAAAAATCTACCAAAAATCTAAGTAATCTAAGTGTCCCCCCCACACACACACACACACTCACACACAAACTGTTAAAAATAAGTCATGCATTACTTATTGGTTTACTTTGAATGCTTAAATCTCTTGATCAGTTTCAGATCTATATGTCGATTATAGGTATTGATAATTTCTTTACTTTTTTTGTTTATTCTATGCCCTTTTTGTCAAGAAAATGTGTTGTAATTATGGCAAAAACTGAATATTTCCTCCCAAAAAATACTTCAAAGTGGAATATTTTATATGGAATAATTGGAGACTTGAATAGGTCAATACTTCATAACACCATCCATTTTGATTAATTTTTATTTTTTGCGCAGTGACTGTCCTAAAGAAAAAAGGAAATATAAAACAATATACAAAAATATAATCAAATGAATGATTAAAAACCATTTTAAAGGGTAAAACCAATTAAAACAATACATAGAAATACACGTTTTAAAAAAGATGTTCACACAACTCATATAGTATTAAAAGCCAGAGAATAAAAGTGCAAGCATGTTAAGTGATAATAATGTTTTTCTTGTGAGTTATATAGGCTTATCCACAGTGCACTGCGATGTAATGTCATGATGTTATAGGGAGGAATCATTCATCATTAAGTCATATTTTCTAATGCATTAGTCAGTTTGCACATTAAAGATGCTAAAACACATCGAAATGTCTCTCAAGATATGCTATAATATCCTATCTGGACAAATATGAACATAGCTTGTGTTGTACGAGAAGTAAACAAGAAAAATATTGATTCCATTTATAGTGGTTGAGTCAGAAAATCCAATGTAGCTGTAAATCCTAAATGGCAATTTTTTTTTTTTTAAATCAAAGGTGAAACTAACACTTTAACCCCATGCTCATTTGTTTATTGATTTATTTTTTTCAAATCCATTGTGGTTGTACGTACTGTAAACACGGCACAAATCGTTAGGGAACTGTCCCTGTCCAAATGTTAGCTTTATTTCACAACTAAAAAATTGATAGCAAATGATTTAGACAATGTGGTTACATTTACAGTAACACACAAATACTTGGACATACAGTACAGGCCAAAAGTTTGGACACACCTTCTCATTTCAATGGGTTTTCTTTATTTTCATGACTATTTACATTGTCGATTGTCACTGAAGGCATTAAAACTATGACACCTGTGAAGTGAACCATTTGAGGTGACTACCTCTTAAAGCTCATCGAGAGAATGCTAAGAGTGTGCGAAAAAGTAATCAGAGCAAAGGGTAGCTATTTTGCAGAAAATAGATAATAAAACATGTATCAGTTATTTCACTTTTTTTTTGTTAAGTAAATAACTCCACATGTGTTCATTCATAGTTTTGATGCCTTCAGTGACAATCTACAATGTAAATAGTCATGAAAATAAAGAAAACGCATTGAATGAGAAGGTGTGTCCAAACCTTTGGCCTCTACTGTATTTCCTTTCCGCTATGGTGTTCAAAAACCTTTAAGCGGTAGTCTATATTTTAAGAACAATAAATACTTTGAAACATCAACCCTTTGATGCTCAGAAAACATAGCTGCTGTCATTAAGTTATTGCACATTGCAAAATAAATAGAATAACAAATGTTTATTGCCATTTGCACAGGTACAGGACAGTATAGGTACATTGGATTTAATGTGTGTTTCTCCCTGTCAGCTTCTACAAAAAAAAGTATTAAAAACAAAATAAAATAGCATTGTAAGAGAAAAAAATAATAGTATAAAAAAAGTACCATGTAATAATAAATAAGTTGTGTTAACAGCTATAACTGTACAGAAGTTATACAGAGTATTAAAGTAAATAAGTAATAAAAAAAATACAATAATACAACCTATTGCGCCTATAAAGCTCTCTAAATAAACATAAAAAAACACCAAAAATACTCAATTTACATGTTGTGACAGGAATTTTAACCAAATATTTATAATACAATGTTTACTACAATACGGGCCCTAACATGAAGGAACTGCTTTAACCATGCCGTGATCAAAGAAAGCTATAGCTTTTGCAGCTGTTGACATACTGAGCTGCTGCATGGCCTCTGAGCTGGTAAAAGTCAATTCTAGATTATAAATCACACCTCTTACTGGGATAGTAGAAAGTTGTGGCCATAAACCGAGAAGTTGGTTAAGTTTGACATCCAATTTATACCCAGATATGGCAAGAAAGACACGAAAAGACTAGTTTGCAGCACCCTGGGGCGGTATAGCACGGTTGGTAGAGCAGCCGTGCTAGCAACTTGAGGGTTGCAGGTTCGATCCCCGCTTGCACCATCCCAGTCACTGCCGTTGTGTCCTTGGGCAAGACACTTTACCCACCTGCTCCCAGTGCCACCCACACTGGTTTTAAATGTAACTTAGATATTGGGTTTCACAATGTGAAGCGCTTTGAGTCACTTGAGAAAAGCGCTATATAAATATAATTCACTTCACTTTTTTTATTTTATCGACCTGTGTGTGAGGATTACGTTTAATTATTTATCTAAACGAGAAAATATGAACATTCCATTAGTCAGCATTCCAGCGAGAGCAGACACTGTACAGTAAGTGATGGTTTTATTGTGTTCGTAGTTTGTTCAGAACTTAGCAGTACTGCTACATGATTCTGAGTGTTTCACTAAAGCTTGATCAGTTCAGAACACAGCGTCTAAAACTGGTAGCTCATCCTCCTTATATTCAGGCTCAAAAAATCTAAGGTTGTGGATCATCATTTGTCCCAAAGTTGTCGTTGTCTCTCATGAAGTCAGCCATGATTAGTTGTGTTGTTGTTGAAGGAAAATGCGTCTGTAAAATTAATACGTCGCTGTATGCTCAAAATGACCAAAACGTGTAAATATTACATGTTATTATGAATGAGCCTGTTACTACATTATATATATATACTCAGTGTGTATATAAAACTTTAATTGAGGCTTTTGCACGTTCATAGAGCGCTTTCAGGCGAATAGAGCAAATCTCATTAGCGCCATTTTAGATGACTTTTGCTAGCGTTTATTTACGAGTTGGAATCCATAAAAAAACATATATATTTGTTCTTGTCTTACATAAGAATTTCAAACGATAGGCAAATATCCCCCCCCCCCCAAAAAGTGCAGTTCCTCTTTAACAATTAGCCAAGAGTACAGATCTTATATGTCAAAACGGTACAAAGTTGAGGTACCAATGTAGTTCAAGGCAACAAAGCAGTGATGAAAAAGAAGCACATTAGGACACTACAATGAAATGAAAATGTAAATATGTTTTTTGTTGTATAATATTATAGAATTGACACTAAATGAAGAGCACCTCCTGTTCAAAAAATATAAAGACAGAACAATAAGATCATTTGGACAGCCGTAAGTGTCTACATTTTGCTTTTTATTTATTATTTGACTTATTTTTTGTTCGGTTTTATATTTGTTTTGTACCATCTGCGTGAGGTGTATATTACCTTTTTTGTTCGGTTTGTACTTCATGAGGTTTTTCCCTTGGTTTTTTTGTTTGTAAATCTGGGCTATCCATTAAGTAAGTCTACTTATTATGTTGAATTTGGCAAGAAATATATGATTTTCTCCATCCTGTTCCTTCTCAAGCATAGGTGTGTGAATATGTGTTTAGTTGCTAAAGTTTAATTGATCAAAAATGCACATCAATGAAGGAGAAAAATAAAAAAATGAATGATTTAAGCCATTTTGTCTCAAATTAATTCAACGATTGATGCTCGTTCATTAATATGCTAATCCTCCAACAGAGGCCGAGAATCTAAGTGACTCCGTTGTGTCTGAAGACGAAGGCAATGTCGGAACGCTTGGCAACAACAAAAACATCACCAACGAGATCAACGGCAACTGGCTGTCCTCATCTAGCAACAGCATACATGAGGCGCGTCTCAAGGCGAAGGCCAAGCGGAGGCTCAGGAAGAATTCCTCCCGGGATTCCGGTCGGGGGGACTCACTCAGCGATAACGGGGATCTGGTCAGGGGAACCGCGGTTGCCCCCACCAGCCCAAAAAGCAAGCTGATGGACCGGAAGTCCAGACTGGGGAAGGGCAGAGGTCTGCCAAAGAAAGGTGAGACCTTTACATGTATTTATTTAGTGACAGTTGTTCAATCGTGTTCACCTCAAAGGGCAAGTGTTGTTATTATCACCTCTTTGGTTGAGATGGAGGAGACATGCGGCAGTTGGCACGCAAACAAATGGCGAGGTAATGGACAACAAAAGCCTTACCAAATGTACTCATTTTTACAGCGGTTTAAAGGCCTACTAGAATGAGATTTTCTTATTTAAGCGGGGATAGCGGGTCCATTCTATGTGTCATACTTGATCATTTCGCGATATTGCCATATTTTTGCTGAAAGGATTTAGTAGAGAACATTGACGATAAAGTTCGCAACTTTTGGTCGCTAATAAAAAAGCCTTGCCTGTACCGGAAGTAGCAGACGATGTGCGTGTGACGTCACGGGCTGTAGGGCTCCTCACATTGTTTATAATCATAGCCACCAGCAGCAGGAGCGATTCGGACCGAGAAAGCGACGATTTCCACATTATTTTGAGCATTAATGAAAGATTTGTGGATGAGGAAAGTTAGAGTGAAGCACTAGAAAAAAGAAATCAGCTGCTACAGGAGGACGCTAACTCCGCACACGTCTCCGGTAAGAGCCGACTTAATATCACAATTTTCTCATCCAAAAACTTGCTGGTTGACATGTGGTAGAGATACATGTTCGCTAAAGCTTCACAACAAACAAAGAAACACCGGCTGTGTTTCGGTTGCTAAAGGCAGCTGGAATCCACCGCTTTCCACCAACAGCATTCTTCTTTATAGTCTCCATTATTAATTGAACAAATTTCAAAAGATTCAGCAACACAGATGTCCAAATAACTGTGTAATTATGCGATGAAAAGAGATGACTTTTAGCCATAAGTGGTGCTGGGCTAAAAGGTCCGCTCAACCAATAACGTCACAAACACGCGTCATCATTACACGACGTTTTCAACAAGAAACTCCGCCGGAAATTTAAAATTTGTAATTTAGTAAACTAAAAAGGCCGTATTGGCATGTGTTGCAATGTTAATATTTCATCATTGATATATAAACTATCAGACTGTGTGGTCGGTAGTAGTGGGTTTCAGTAGGCCTTTAAAGGTGCTTAATATGTAACTTTAAAGTTTGTCTAAGTCTAACTTCAGCTATTGATGTGCATGTTTTTTATTGTTGTTTTTCTATGACTAACCTAACAGAAACGTTTTATTTTCCTATAAACCAAGGGTGTCAAACGTCCGGCCCGTATTGGTTTTATCCGTCCCGCGGGAGGAGTTTGCTAAGTATAAAAATCAGCCGCCATTTTAGAATGAAAGAAACTGCTGTTCTAAATGTGTCCACTAGATGTCACAATAGCAATTATTTGTATCTTTGTAGATTCACTCATTCAATAATTTTTTTATTTATCTCCTTCATTGATGTGCGTCTTTGGTCGATAGACAATTATACCTCAATTATAAAATTTTAATCAATCAATCAATCAATCAATCAATGTTTATTTATATAGCCCCAAAACAAAAATGTCTCAAAGGACTGCACAAATCATTACGACTACAACATCCTCGGAAGAACCCACAAAAGGGCAAGGAAAACTCACACCCAGTGGGCAGGGAGAATTCACATCCAGTGGGACGCCAGTGACGATGCTGACTATGAAAAACCTTGGAGAGGACCTCAGATGTGGGCAACCCCCCCCCCCCCCCTCTAGGGGACCGAAAGCAATGGATGTCGAGCGGGTCTAACATGATACTGTGAAAGTTCAATCCATAGTGGCTCCAACACAGCCGCGAGAGTTCAGTTCAAGCGGATCCAAGACAGCAGGGAGAGTCCCGTCCACAGGAGACCATCTCAAGCGGAGGCGGATCAGCAGCGTAGAGATGTCCCCAACCGATACAGGCGAGCGGTCCATCCTGGGTCCCGACGAGTGGTCCATCCTGGGTCTCAACTCTGGACAGCCAGTACTTCATCCATGGTCATCGGACCGGACCTCCTCCGCAAGGGAGGGGGGGACATAGGAGAAAGAAAAGAAGCGGCACATCAACTGGTCTAAAAAGGAGGTCTATTTAAAGGCTAGAGTATACAGATGAGTTTTAAGATGAGACTTAAATGCTTCTACTGAGGTAGCATCTCGAACTGTTACCGGGAGGGCATTCCAGAGTACTGGAGCCCGAACGGAAAACGCTCTATAGCCTGCAGACTTTTTTTGGGCTCTAGGAATCACTAATAAGCCGGAGTCTTTTGAACGCAGATTTGTTGCCGGGACATATGGTACAATACAATCGGCAAGATAGGCTGGAGCTAGACCGTGTAGTATTTTATACGTAAGTAGTAAAACCTTAAAGTCACATCTTAAGTGCACAGGAAGCCAATGCAGGTGAGCCAGTACAGGCGTAATGTGATCAAACTTTCTTGTTCTTGTCAAAAGTCTAGCAGCCGCATTTTGTACCAACTGTAATCTTTTAATGCTAGACATGGGGAGACCCGAAAATAATACGTTACAGTAATCGAGACGAGACGTAACAAACGCATGGATAATGATCTCAGCGTCTTTAGTGGACAAAATGGAGCGAATTTTAGCGATATTACAGAGATGAAAGAAGGCCGAGATTTTACATTCACACACCAATGCCTGAGAAGGAGCAGGATGAAGAAAAATCTTATATTTTTCTGCCCACTTCAACATAATACGTAGTCTCACTTCATGGATATCATATAAACCAACAAATGTGTCCAAATGTAATAAAAACAAACGAAAAACACAACAAGTGCAAAACTTCATGAAGTATAAACCGAACAAAGAAAATAACACTATATGCATATTTTAAAAAAAAACACAATGTTAGTGCACCAGTCGAGGAAAAATTAATATTAAAAATAATATCCTGTAATTTTATTTTGATATTACTCTTTTTTTTCTTGATAGATGGAAAATTTACACCAATGAGTTGACTAATGAACATTATCACATCAAATACAATAATTCCCATAAATACTGTATGTATTGGTGGAATTTGGAAATTTTAATGATTCTGATGTAAATCATATATTATTACTTCTGATTGTCAATAAAACGTTTCTTTAAAAAAAAAAACAAAAAAAAAAACCATAACATTTATATATGAATGAAGGGTAAACACTTCTGTATTCTGTATGCATATATTATGTATGCAGTATGTTTTCTTTTTTTATGTGACCTACAATTTTGAGGTCTTAGATCTCCTGCTTTTAAAATATATGCCCAGCATATGCTCACATAAGCAGTTAGGCTAAATATAGGAGGATGTCAAATATAGCTTGGTACACAAGCTGCTTTACTGCAGGTTTCGTGAAGTGTCTGCAATCTGTTGGTGCGTTCACGTGTTCTGCTAAAAGGAACTCGGCAACCTCAAACTGGAGTTGAGGTTTTGAGTTACCAAAGAACTGGTGCACAGCTTGTGTGGGATCCTGCTAGTAAGATTTGTCTGGGAGTGGGCTCATGTTTGAGCCTAAGCCTTTTCATCTGATCAAGTGTTATAAACCCTTTAAAGAGATTTTAGGATTGGTCCTGATTTATAGCAACATGTCTTTTTGTCTCGATGTTTGTCACATTACATCATCCAGTCTTCACTGCTTTATGTTAGGGTTTAACATGTATTTTCAAGGAATTAAAACCATTTTTTTGTTTTTCTCATGTGTCTAAAAATGTTGTTAGAGTCCTCTAAACTTTTCCACTGAGGGCCGCACACTTAATAATCAAAGCATGCTGGGGCCATTTTGATAGTGTTAATTTTCAAAACCATTACAATATAAATATTTTTTTGAACTATTAGGGCTTCCCTAAAGTTTGGGACCCAGAAAGGTCTCAGTCATAGTTGGTTTTATATGTGTGCGTGTGTGTATATTTAATGCTTAAATCTCTAGATCAATGTCGATATATAGTGAAAAAAAAAAGGTTTTGTGCCCTATTTGTTAAGGAAACCGTTTTTTTTAATGGCAAAAGCACAAAATATGCTAAATTTTCTCCCTCTAGAACAGGGGTGCCCACACTTTTTCTGCAGGCGAGCTACTTTTCAATTGACCAACTCGAGGGGATCTACCTCATTTATATATATCATTTATATTTATTTATTTATGAAAGAGACATTTTTGTAAACAAGTTAAATGTGTTTAATGATAATAAAAGCATGTGTAACACATATAGATGTCTTTCTTTCACAAAGACAAGAATATAAGTTGGTGTATTACCTGATTCTGATGACTTGCATTGATTGGAATCAGACAGTAATGATAACGCCCACATTTTCAAATGGAGGAGAAAAAAAGTTGTCCTTTCTGTACAATACCACATGAAAGTGGTTGGTTTTTGGCATCTAATTCATCCAGCTTCCATACACTTTACAAAAAAAACCATTGGCGGCAAATTCCGTAGCTGGCTTGATTGACATTCACGGCACCCGAGGGTCTTGTGAGATGACGCTGGCTGCTGCCAGTTCATTATTATGAAAAAATGACAGAGGAAGGCGAGAAACACTTTTTATTTCAACAGACTCTCGCGCCGTACCTTCCGTCAAAACTCTAAAGGCCGACTGCACATTTCCTATCTTCACAATAAAAGCCCTGCTTCATGCTGCCTGTTCTAACTAAATACAGAGTCTCGGAAAGCTGGCGTGCACAAGTGATGTGCACGCCAGCTTTCTGAGGGATCGCTTGTGCACGCCAGTTTTCCGAGACTCTGTATTTAGTTAGCGCAGGCAGCATGAAGCAGGGCTTTTATTGTGAAGATAGGAAATGTGCAGTCGGCCTTTAGAGTTTTGACGGAAGGTACGGCGCAAGAGTCTGTTGAAATAAAAAGTGTTTCTCGCCTTCCTCTCGGCCATATTTTCATAATAATGATCTTGCAGCAGCCAGCGTCATCTCACAAGACCCTCCGGTACCGTGAATGTCATTTAAGTGACGTCTTGGTGAAGATTGATGATCACTAATTTTTAGGTCTATTTTTTTAAAAAGCCTGGCTGGAGATGGACTGACACACCCCCCGCGGTCGACTGGTAGCTCGCGATCGACGTAATGGGCACCCCTGCTCTAGATCAATGTCGATATATAGTGGGGAAAAAAAAGGTTGTATGCCCTATTTGTTAAGGAAACCGTTTTTTTTTAATGGCAAAAGCACAAAATATGCTACATTTTCTCCCTCTAGAATTTCTAAGTGGAATATTTGATGTGAAGTATTTGGAAGCTTAAATTGTTCACTAATTCATAACACCATTGATTATGATTTTTAATTTTTTTAGAGTAATTTAATTTAAATAAAAAAAAAAAAAAAAAATTAAAAAGTAATCCAAAAGGACCCGCACTCACAACACTGTTACATTTTTCAAAGTAATAATATTTTTTTTACTTTCAACACTTCAAGCTCTTAATCAATTTCAGATCTATATGACGATTGTTTTTATAATTTCTTTACTAAATTTAGTTTATTTTATGACCTTTTTGTCAAAGGAAAAAGTGTTTTTAATGACAAACACACATAATATGTACTCCCAATAAATAATTCAAAGTGAAATATTTGATTTGAAATAATTGGAGCCTTGAATACACTTACTTCATAACAACATTGATTATTATCTTTATTTTTTGTGCAATAACAAACAGCATGTATGGAAACATTGCTTTATTAGAGTCGACATTGCAACTTTTTTCTTGTTACATTTCACCTGTATGGTCTTTTAATCCACTTTTTTTTTACTTTTCGTCTGCTCTAAAGGCTCTGATGACGGGAACGGTTTTAAACATTGTGCCTAAATGTTGTCCTCAGGTGGGGCTGGAGGCAAAGGCGTGTGGGGCCGATCCGGTGAGGTTTACGGACCCCAGCAAGTAGATGAGAAAGACCCCAACTATGATGAAGCTCAGGTATTGACTGCTTTCTAATATCAAGTGAGCACACTTATTTTAAAAATACCACATTTTCTGATGTAAAATTGACAATGGTAAATCTCTTGTATGATTTACATTTTTACATAGGTGTTGCTCTGTATACCTCGATTTACGGACTTAATTGGTTCTTTTAAAAAAAAAACAGGGTTCATAAATAGAAAAGTTTGTGTATTGAAACAATGTAAACAGGAATAATGGGTAGTAAACCTTTGTACACTTTGGACACAAGATCAAGTTCTAATCAAAGAAATAAACATGACATGGGAGTGATGGATCAACTTTCTGTTTAGCCAAAACAGCAACAACAAAAAGCTGAACTGACCCTTTTCCTACGCAGCAGCCAAATGCTCACACGTTGTCACTAGCCGTGTGGTGCACTCATACTTTGAAATCACAAAACGCCCTAACTTTATTATCCAGGTCGTTGCAATGATTTGGAACTTAAACAAGAAATACAATCCGCTTCTTATCAGTTTTTATTTTTTGTGTTCAGCAAATGGGGGGGGGAGTCAGAGTCAGTGTAATGATGGTGATTATTATTAGCTCAGAGGAGCGGCTCCACACTGTATGGTGACACATAATTAACTGCTAGCCGCTTGTTAGCCGAGGGACTAACAATAAATACAATATCAGCCAGCTGGCAGTAATCGACAATGGCAATCACTAAAGATGTCCGATAATGGCTTTTTTACCGATATCCGATATTCCGATATTGTCCAACTCTTAATTACCGATTCCGATATCAACCGATACCGATATATACAGTCGTGAGATTAACACACTATAACGCCTAATCCGCACCTCCAAGTCCGAGTCCATGGTTCTCGCCCGGAAAAGGGTGGAGTGCCATCTCCGGGTTGGGGAGGAGACCCTGCCCCAAGTGGAGGAGTTCAAGTACCTAGGAGTCTTGTTCACGAGTGGGGGAAGAGTGGATCGTGAGATCGACAGGCGGACCGGTGCGGCGTCTTCAGTAATGCGGACTTTGTATTAATCCGTTGTGGTGAAGAAGGAGCTGAGCCGGAAGGCAAAGCTCTCAATTTACCGGTCGATCTACGTTCCCATCCTCACCTATGGTCATGAGATTTGGGTCATGACCGAAAGGATAAGATCACGGGTACAAGCGGCCGAAATGAGTTTCCTCCGCCATGTGGCGGGGCTCTCCCTTAGAGATAGGGTGAGAAGCTCTGCCATCCGGGAGGAACTCAAAGTAAAGCCGCTGCTCCTTCACATCGAGAGGAGCCAGATGAGGTGGTTCGGGCATCTGGTCAGGATGCCACCCGAACGCCTCCCTAGGGAGGTGTTTAGGGCACGTCTAACCGGTAGGAGGCCACGGGGAAGACCCAGGACACGTTGGGAAGACTATGTCTCTCGGCTGGCCTGGGAACGCCTCGGGATCCCCCGGGAAGAGCTGCACGAAGTGGCTGGGGAGAGGGAAGTCTGGGCTTCCCTGCTTAGGCTGTTGCCCCCGCGACCCGACCTCGGATAAGCGGAAGATGATGGATGGATGGAACGCCTAATTTTGTTGTGATGCCCCGCTTGATGCATTAAACAATGTAACAAGGTTTTCCAAAATAAATCAACTCAAGTTATGGAAAAAAAAATGCCAACATGGCACTGCCATATTTATTATTGAAGTCACAAAGTGCATTATTTTTTTTAACATGCCTCAAAATAGCAGCTTGGAATTTGGGACATGCTCTCTCTGAGAGAGCATGAGGAGGTTGAGGTGGGGGGGTAAGGGGTAGCGAAAGGTGTATATTGTAGCGTCCCGGAAGAGTTAGTGCTGTAATGGGTTCTGGGTATTTTTTTCTGTTGTGTTTATGTTGTGTTACGGTGCGGATGTTCTCTCGAAATGTGTTTGTCATTCTTGTTTGGTGCGGGTTCACAGTGTGGCACATATTTGTAACAGTGTTAAAGTTGTTTACACGGCCACCCTCAGTGTGACCTGTTTGTCTGTTGACCAAGTATGCTTGCATTCACTTGTGTGTGTAGATATTATGTGATTGGGCCGGCACGCAAAGGCAGTGACTTTAAGGTTTATCGACATTCTGTACTTCTCCCTACGTCCGTGTACCTCTTCGTACAGCGACGTTTTAAAAAGTCATACATTTTACTTTTTGAAACCAATACCGATAATTTCCGATATTACATTTTAAAGCATTTATCGGCCGATAATATCGGCAGTCCGATATTATCGGACATCTCTAGCAATCACATACTTTTTCATCTGCAGTACACTGACAATATTTTAGTACACTGATAATATTTAATCTATTAAAGGGAAAAATCTGTTCCAAATGTTAATGTTACACATATTCATAAATATGTTAAACACGGGATCTGGAATGGTTTTTCCTAGGAAAACTGTGTGTATGAGACTGTGGTTCCTCCGCTGGACGAGAGGGACTTTGAGAAGACGGTCACGCCCATCGTGCAAGAGTACTTCGAACATGGAGATACGAACGAAGTAGCGGTAAGCACGGTCCAGGACTGTGAGGAGAACTGTCAATGAATTCACAAAGAGTTGAGCTATTTGTGTGTACATTTAGGAGCTGCTATCAGAGCTGAATCTGGGGCCCATGAGGAGCGAGGTGCCATCACTGGCTGTGTCGTTAGCCCTGGAGGCTAAGTCCAGCCATCGAGAGCTGACCTCCAGGCTGCTGGCTGATCTCTGTGGGTCCGTCTTGTTCCGCAGTGACATGGAAAAATCCTTTGACAAACTCCTCCGAGAGCTCCCTGAGCTGGTGCTGGACACACCTGGAGCCCCTCGGGTGAGTGTGCGGACATTGAAGCTAAACACCAAATTTAGTGAACTCTCTTTACATAAAAACATTCACCAGATATGATCACATTTTGGTCAATTAAAAGCCTAAAAGATCAACACCACATATACAATATAAGCACGCGTGAGGTAAAACCATGCAAGTGTTATTGTAGCAAAATTATTTACAAATGTGTATCTCAATCTGGGGCTTCACGGTGGAAGAGGGGTTAGTGCGTCTGCCTCACAATACGAAGGTCCTGCAGTCCTGGGTTCAAATCCAGGCTCGGGATCTTTCTGTGTGGAGTTTGCATGTTCTCCCCGTGAATGCGTGGGTTCCCTCCGGGTACTCCGGCTTCCTCCCACTTCCAAAGACATGCACCTGGGGATAGGTTGATTGGCAACACTAAATTAGCCCTAGTGTGTGAATGTGAGTGTGAATGTTGTCTGTCTATCTGTGTTGGCCCTGCGATGAGGTGGCGACTTGTCCAGGGTGTACCCTGCCTTCCGCCCGATTGTAGCTGAGATAGGCGCCAGCGCCCCCCGCGACCCCGAAAGGGAATAAGCGGTAGAAAATGGATGGATGATTGGATATCTCAATCTGTGCATCTGTTATGTGATTCATGTGTCCATGAACTCATTTGTGTGTCTGTATCTCAATCTGTGTGTGTGTAATTAGGTCCACGTGTGCGTGTTTTAATTTGTGTGCCCGTATTTCTATGTGAAAAAAAACAACTGTCTGTCCTTATTTTGATATGTGTGTGTGTGTGCATGCGTTAAAAAAAAGAAAAAAAAAAGGTGTGCGTCTGTGTGTACATATTTGTGTGAAGCAGGAAGCCTAATTGGCTGATTTTTGCGAAACTTCTGTCGTGGAAGATTGGTGTGGTGTCCATGCAGCGATCTGAATGTGACTGCAGCTTTACCTTTCCTTTCCCTATACCCACCGCTAGTTGGCACCCACTCATGTAATTCCCGTATTTTCCGGACTAAAAGGTGCACTTGAAATCCTTTTTTTTTTTTCCTCAAAACTCGACAGTGCGCCTTATAACCCGGTGCACTGATGTACGGAATAATTCTGGTCTTGCTTACCGACCTTGAAGCAATTTTATTTGGTACATGGTGTAATGATAAGTGTAACCAGTAGATGGCAGTCAAACATAAGAGATATGTGTAGACTGCAATATGATTCAAGTAAACAACGCCAACATTTTATGTTTCATTGAAAATGTAGAACATTACAGATGGCGCTCAAAAATCCATCTAAATGTTTTAGTACTACTTTGGTAAGCTATGAAGCCGCACCGCTTGAAGGATTGTCGGCGCATTAAGAATACGAGTATTATTATAGTGTGTGTATAAGGTAGGACATTATCTGGCGTTTTGTTTTGCAATATTATGCAAGAGCAACTTTTCTTACCTTCTGGTACCTGCTGATCTGTATTTGGGATCTGCATGAATCCTGAAAAATTGCGAGCATCCGCCTTTGTAGTCCGTGCCCGACAACACAGTCAATAAGCTTCTTCTTTTTCTCTATCTTCTTTTTGTAGGACATTCATCCACCGCTGTTTCAATTTCTAATATAAAGTAGTGTAAAGTTCTTACTTATATCTGTCAATAAACTCGCCATGAAACTGCTAAAACAGTGAGTTTACATTATTCACCCAAGGACGTTTTTTCACAGGACATATTTCCGGTCTTGCTGTTGTTTCCTGATGAGGAGATGCTGCTCCGTTAATGATTTAAGTCAAGTCTGAATATCATTAAAACAGTTAGCTCCATCTTTTGACACTTCTTCCACTCCCGTCCTTGCACGCTACACCGCTACAACAAAGATGACACAAAAATTAAAAATAACGGGACTCTTTTAATGCGCCCAATAATCCTATTTCAAAAATAGACCATTCATCGGCAGTGTGCCTTATTATCCAGTGCGTCCTATGGTCCGGAAAATACGATATGTGATGAAGCCACCACATTAGACTCTCAGTGACACACGCTGAGAAAACCTAACTTGTTCACAGACAACATTACTGATAACTTATTTGAAGAAGACAAACATTTCTGACAACATGACCTTTTACTTAAAGGGGAACTGCTCTTTTTTTTTTTTGCTTATCGTTCACAATCATTATGAGAGACAAGAAGACAAAAGGTTGAAATGTAAAAATTGTTTCGTTCTTGGTGGCAAGCAATGCAGCTAATGGCAGCAATCGATTCTACCTCTAAGTCACCTAATAATGCATTTAAAAACCATCAACAATACTTCATTTACGTTTGGTACCGTGTATAATAACTAACCAGTAACGACATTGTTATTGTAAGAGCGAATACTAAACTTTTTTTCTAGCGTGGCCTGCACATCGGCATGCTTCGATATCAGCCATAAAAGCTAGTTACGGAAAGAGATAAGCTAGCTTCTACGTCGGCACGAAACGTGTTTGAGTTTATAATGCACAATGCAATGCGATAAGACACCAATCTGTACTGACTGAAAAACATGGACAATCATATTACAGTGTATGTCAGGTATTAGCCCACATTTCATGTTTTGTTTTTACACATCCAGCCAGACAGCGAATGTACTGTAGTTTTAATGACAAGCATGGCATGCTGCGTGTATCATGATCAATATTAAAGAGATGGACAGTTGTCTGTTTGGTCCAGCTGGACGGAGAAGTTTTTTCCGATTTTTTTTTTTTTTTGTGTAAGCACTCCATGTCAAAAAAGCTTGGCTTCAAGTTCCATATTTACAGCTTCAAGTCACGCCAACCTCAC
Organism: Nerophis ophidion; assembly: GCF_033978795.1. Lineage (NCBI taxonomy): Eukaryota > Metazoa > Chordata > Actinopteri > Syngnathiformes > Syngnathidae > Nerophis > Nerophis ophidion. The sequence goes on along the minus strand of NC_084630.1, from coordinate 12,204,033 downwards.
TTTCTCGGCTTCCGTCTGCTTTAACGTCTCACCCAGTTCTTTGGGCTTGCTTCTAGAAGCAGTAGTTCATCCTCTGTATTTTCAGCTTCAAAAAGATAAGGTTATGAATCCTCATTTGTCCAAAAATAGACGTCTTTGGTGTCTATTATCAAGTCTGTCATGATTACATCATACTTTTGTTTGTTTTCGGAAGAAGGAACACACATTTGTTGACAGAAGTCAGAAGTACGCTGCTATGGAAACGAAAATAAATGCGCAAAATAAATCACCAAAAATGATCAAAGATATTGTTATAAACGTGTCCGTTACTAAATTATATATAGATTTGAAGTGTGTATTTAAAGGGTGGATGGAGGGTTTGAAGTGGTTTTAGAGGGCTTTGAAGGCTACAATGGTGACTCCCATTAGTTGCATCTTTCAAGCGATTTTTATTTATTTTTTTAATCATCTATACCAGGGGTGCCCACACTTTTTCTACAGGCGAGCTACTTTTCAATTGACCAACTCGAGGGGATCTACCTCATTTATTTATTTATTTATGAAAGATACATTTTTGTAAACAAGTTAAATGTGTTTAATGATAATACAAGCATGTGTAACACATATAGATGTCTTTCTTTCACGAAGACAAGAATATAAGTTGGTGTATTACCTGATTCTGATGACTGGCATTGATTGGAATCAGACAGTAATGATGATAACGCCCACATTTTCAAATGGAGGAGAAAAAAAGTTGTCCTTTCTGTACAATACCACATGAAAGTGGTTGGTTTTTGGCATCTAATTCATCCAGCTTCCATACACTTTACAAGAAAAACATTGGCGGCAAATTCCGTAGCTTGCTTGATTGACATTCACGGCACCCGAGGGTCTTGTGAGATGACGCTGGCTGCTGCCAGTTCATTATTATGAAAAAATGACCGAGAGGAAGGCGAGAAACACTTTTTATTTCAACAGACTTTCGCGCCGTCCCTTCCGTCAAAACTCTAAAGGCCGACTGCACATTTCCTATCTTCACAATAAAAGCCCTGCTTCATGCTGCCTGCGCTAACAAAATAAGAGTCTCACTTGTGCACGCCAGCTTTCTGAGGGATCGCTTGTGCACGCCAGTTTTCCGAGACTCTGTATTTAGTTAGCGCAGGCAGCATGAAGCAGGGCTTTTATTGTGAAGATAGGAAATGTGCAGTCTGCCTTTAGAGTTTTGACGGAAGGTACGGCGCGAGAGTCTGTTGAAATAAAAAGTGTTTCTCGCCTTCCTCTCGGTCATATTTTCATAATAATGATCTTGCAGCAGCCAGCGTCATCTCACAAGACCCTCCGGTACCGTGAATGTCATTTAAGTGACGTCTTGGTGAAGATTGATTATCACAAAAATTTTTAGGTCTATTTATTTTTTAAAGCCTGGCTGGAGATCGGCTGATACACCCCCCGCGGTCAACTGGTAGCTCGCGATCGACGTAATGGGCACCCCTGATCTATACAATCCTCAAAGACATGTTTTCTCTTATAGTGATTAACGATACGCACAATTAATAAAAAAAGTGCAGTGGTGGCTTCAACACAGAATAACATGAGTGGGTGCAAAGCGTCGACTTTGATTTTGAGAAACTGATTACCATGAATTGATGAACGTGGACCCCGACTTAAACAAGTTGAAAAACTTATTTGGGTGTTACCATTTAGCGGTCAATTGTACGGAATATGTACTGTGCAATCTACTAATAAAAGTTTCAATCAATCAAGATTAAAGTACAGACACACAAATAGTACACGGACACGTGAACCGGATTACAGACGCAGATATCGAGATACGCGTTTGCAAATAGTTTTGCTACAAAAATACTTCCATATAAAACCTTTTAAAAATGTTAAGTAGTATTCTTATTCAAAACTGTTAGAACTTATTGGATTGTTTGGCACACTTCAAACAACTCAGTATTAGCCGTCCACAAAAAAGTAGGAATGGGCATTGTTTACATTTTAACCGATAGTAGTACCAATTTGGTACTTTTGAAAATGTTAGTGCCCGTATCAGTACTTAAGAAAAGGGAAACTTTATTATCATTATTTTTTTTAAACAATGCTTTTTATTTGTAACACACTAGTGATTTAAATACTTCCATAATATAAATCAAAGTATAACTAAGTAATACCTTCAAAAATAAGAATTACAATCCACAACACATTTATCATCGTTATAGCAAGAATACAGAACGTAGAGAATGTATAACAAAACCCCGACTTGTTGGCATTGAAATGTTGATGCTCAAAATTCCAGGGTTCGTGAATGCACCTTGCACGTGATGGTTGCATGAGGAAGTTATGTGTTGTTGTGGCAGTGTTACTGTCGACGTGTTAAGATCGACAATATAGTTTAAAAAGAGCATCAAGACTCTTGTCTACTTGCAAGACGTTACTTGCATAATATTATCGTCAAGCACCCGTCGTAGGTGGAGTTTTCTCAATTAACCCTGCTTACCAACATTTACAGATGCCTTCATAAAACAAATTACAGTACCCAACCCAAAACACAAGTGTTGCGGACGTGTAGTTTTCAGGGCTAAAAAAAAAATCCATGTTTGTGAGTAGATTAAAGACACAAATGCAAAAAAAATACTGTATTTTTCGGACCTTAGGGCGCACTGCCGATGAGCGGGTCTATTCAGGTTTTTTTTTTTTCATACAAAAGGCGCATTTAAAGGCCTACTGAAATGAGATTTTCTTATTCAAACGGGGATAGCAGGTCCATTCTATGTGTCATACTTGATCATTTCGCGATATTGCCATATTTTTGCTGAAAGGGTTTAGTAGAGAACATAGACGATAAAGTTCGCAACTTTTGGTCGCTGATAAAAAAAAGCCTCGCCTGTACCGGAAGTAGCAGACGATGTGCGCATGACGTCACGGAATGTGGAGCTCCTCACATCTGAACATTGTTTACAATCATGGCCACCAGCAGTGAGAGCGATTCGGACCGAGAAAGCGACAATTTCCCCATTAATTTGAGCGAGGATGAAAGATTTGTGGATGACGATAGTGAGAGTGAAAGATTAGGAAAAAAAAGACAGGGCAGTGGGAGAGATTCAGATGTTATTAGACACATTTACTAGGGATAATTCTGGAAAATCCCTGATCTGCTTATTGTGTTACTAGTGTTTTAGTGAGATTATATAGTGGTACCTGAAAGTCGGAGGGGTGTGGCCACGGGTGTGGTGACCGCCAGTGTCTCTGAGCGAAGCCACGTTTCTCGAGGCTAAGCGAAGGCAGCTATTGGGGCCGGGCTGAGCTTTTTTTTCCCGTCCTCCACGGTGGAAGCATCCCACGTTCGGGGGCGGCTGATCGGAGGAGGCAAGAGAGTCCGCAGCTGCCCCTTTGACAGGTGCACGAGGAACAACGCAAGCTCCGCTCATGTCTACGGTAAGAGCCGACTTATTACCACCATTTTTTCACCGAAACCTGCCGTTTGATGTTCGCTTGACCGCTCTGTTCCATAGTAAAGCTTCACCTTCGGGAATGTAAACAAGGAAACACCGGCTGTGTTTGTGTTGCTAAATGCAGCTGCAATACACCGCTTCCCACCTACATCTTTCTTCTTTGACGTCTCCATTATTAATTGAACAAATTGCAAAATATTCAGCAACACAGATGTCCAGAATACTGTGTAATTATGCGATTGAAGCAGACGACTTATAACTGGGATCAGGCTGGAACAAAATGTCCACTACAATCCGTGACGTCACGCGCACGCGTCATCATACCGCGACGTTTTCAACAGGATACATGTAACGGTGGTTCTTTTGTCAAAATGTTGCATCGATGATGTTTTACAGACCATCTTCAAGCCGCTTTCTGACAGTCTCTTCAGGATGCGCCATTTTTTTGGGCGGTCTTATTTACGTGGCTCCACTTCGACAGCGTCTTTTCCCGTCATCTTTGTTGTAGCGGTAGTTTTAAGCGCTTCCGTAGCAAGTCTACTGACAAATATAAGTTAGAACTGTACGCTACTTTTATATTAGAAATGGCAACAGTGAGGATGAACATCAAGAGGATAGAGGAAAAAGAATGAGCTTATTAATTACAGTGCGGACTATCATGGCGCATGCGTGCAAATTTTCGGGGTGTATGCAGTACCCAAATACACTACAGGAGGTACCCATCCATCCATTTTCTACCGATTGTCCCTTTTGCGGTCACTGGAGCCTATCTCAGCTGCATTCGGGCGGAAGGCGGTCTACACCCTGGACAAGTCGCCACCTTATCACAGGGCCAACACAGATGAACAGACAACATTCACACTCACATTCACACACTAGGGACCATTTAGTGTTGCCAATCAACCTATACCCAGGTGCGTGTTTTATACCAATATGAAAGAAAAGTCGTTTTTTCATAACTGGGCAAGACAAAACGCCAGAAAACATGTCTCCTCATGGGTGCCATTTTGGGGTCCTTATACACACACCATAATAATACCTGTATGTTGAAGCACAGTACGCCTAACGGTGCAGCTTCGTAGCTTACCAAAGTCGTACTGAAACATTTTGACCGATTTTTGAGTGTCTTTTGTTATGTTTTATATTCTCGATGAAACATCAACGTTTTGGTGTTGCTTGCTTACAGGTACTTGCTAGCGTCAAATAAATTAAACAACAGGCATCGACCTGCAGTCCACATGTATCTCTAATGTGTGACTGCTGTCTGCTCGCCACCCCTCTCATTACGTCATGTACCAAATAAAATTGCTTCAAGTTCGGTAAGCACAACCAGAATTAAAACATACATTAGGTCAGTACTTGAACTCCTCCACTTGGGGCAAGGTCTCCTCCCCAACCCAGAGATGGCATTCCACCCTTTTCCGGGCGAGAACCATGGACTCTGACTTGGAGGTGCTGATTCTCATTCCGGTCGCTTCACACTCGGCTGCGAACCGATCCAGTGAGAGCTGAAGATCCCGGTCAGATGAAGCCATCAGGACCACATTATCTGCAAAAAGCAGAGACCTAATCCTGCGGTTACCAAACCGGAACCCCTCAACGCCTTGACTGCGCCTAGAAATTCTGTCCATAAAAGTTATAAACAGAATCGGTGACAAAGGACAGCCTTGGCGGAGTCCAACCTTCACTGGAAATGTGTTCGACTTACTGCCGGCAATGCGGACCAAGCTCTGGCACTGATCGTACAGGGAGCGGACCGCCACAATAAGACAGTCCGATACCCCATACTCTCTGAGCACTCCCCACAGGACTTCCCGAGGGACACGGTCGAATGCCTTCTCCAAGTCCACAAAGCACATGTAGACTGGTTGGGCAAACTCCCATGCACCCTCAAGAACCCTGCCGAGAGTATAGAGCTGGTCCACAGTTCCACGACCAGGACGAAAACCACACTGTTCCTCCTGAATCCGAGGTTCGACTATCCGGCGTAGCCTCCTCTCCAGTACATCTGAATAAACCTTACCGGGAAGGCTGAGGAGTGTGATCCCACGATAGTTGGAACACACCCTCCGGTCCCCCTTCTTAAAGAGAGGAACCACCACCCAAGTGGAGGAGTTCAAGTACCTAGGAGTCTTGTTCACGAGTGGGGGAAGAGTGGATCGTGAGATCGACAGGCAGATCGGTGCGGCGTCTTCAGTAATGCGGACGTTGTACCGATCCGTTGTGGTAAAGAAGCAGCTGAGCCGGAGGGCAAAGCTCTCAATTTACCGGTCGATCTACGTTCCCATCCTCACCTATGGTCATGAGCATTGGGTCATGACCGAAAGGATAAGATCACGGGTACAAGCGGCCGAAATGAGTTTCCTCCGCCGTGTGGCGGGGCTCTCCCTTAGAGATAGGGTGAGAAGCTCTGCCATCCGGGAGGAACTCAAAGTAAAGCCGCTGCTCCTTCACATCGAGAGGAGCCAGATGAGGTGGTTCGGGCATCTGGTCAGGATGCCACTCGAGCGCCTCCCTAGGGAGGTGTTTAGGGCACGTCCAACCGGTAGGAGGCCACGGGGAAGACCCAGGACACGTTGGGAAGACTATGTCTCCCGGCTGGCCTGGGAACGCCTCGGGATCCCCCGGGAAGAGCTAGACGAAGTGGCTGGGGAGAGGGAAGTCTGGGTTTCCCTGCTTAGGCTGTTGCCCCCGCGACCCGACCTCGGATAAGCGGAAGATGATGGATGATGCATTAGTTCAGTGCTTCTTAACCTATTTGGAGTTACCGAACCCCACCAGTTTCATATGCGCATTCACCGAACCCTTCTTTAGTGAAAAATAAAAAGTTATTTGTTTTTTTATACTAGTGCACAAAATGAACCGTGCATGAACATCAATCACCTTGTTCAAAGAATAAAACCAACACAGTGCATGAACTCACAACAAACTACACACCTGCAAATCAGATGGAAAATTAGAGAGAACACTGTTTGGGGGTGTCCATGATACACCAATAGGGAGAAGTTTTTATTTACCGTATTTCTTCGGAGTATAAATCGCACCGGCCGAAAAATGCATAACAAAGAAGGAAAAAAACATATATAAGTCGCACTGGAGTAGAAGTCGCATTTTTGGGGGAAATTTATTAGATATAATCCAACACCAAGAATAGACATTTCAAAGGCAATTTAAAACAAAGAATAGTGAACAACAGGCTGAATAAGTGTACGTTATATGACACACATTAAAAGCGTTACTAAAACGGCCTTCTTTCATCTCCGCAATATCGCTAAAATTCGCTCCATTCTGTCCACTAAAGATGCTGAGATCATTATCCATGCGTTTGTTACGTCTCGCCTCGATTACTGTAACGTATTATTTTCGGGTCTCCCCATGTCTAGCATTAAAAGATTACAGTTGGTACAAAATGCGGCTGCTAGACTTTTGACAAGAACAAGAAAGTTTGATCACATTACGCCTGCACTGGCTTCCTGTGCACTTAAGATGTGACTTTAAGGTTTTACTACTTACGTATAAAATACTACACGGTCTAGCTCCATCCTATCTTGCCGATTGTATTGTACCATATGTCCCGGCAAGAAATCTGCGTTCAAAGGACTCCGGCTTATTAGTGATCCCCAAAGCCCAAAAAAAGTCTGCGGGCTGTAGAGCTTTTTCATTTCGGGCTCCAGTACTCTGGAATGCCCTCCCGGTAACAGTTCGAGATGCTACCTCAGTAGAAGCATTTAAGTCTCACCTTAAAACTCATTTGTATGCTCTAGCCTTTAAATAGACTCCCTTTTTAGACCAGTTGATCTGCCGTTTCTTTTCTTTTTCTTCTATGTCCCCCTCTCCTTTGTGGAGGGAGTCCGGTCCGATCCGGTGGCCATGTACTGCTCGCCTGTGTATCGGCTGGGGACATCTCTGCGCTGCTGATCAGCCTCCTCTTGGGATGGTTTCCTGCTGGCTCCGCTGTGAACGGGACTCTCGCTGCTGTGTTGGATCCGCTCTGGACTGGACACTCGCGACTGTGTTGGATCCATTATGGATTGATCTTTCACAGTATCATGTTCTCATAGTCATCATTGTCACCGACGTCCCACTGGGTCATTATTGTCACCGACGTCCCACTGGGTGTGAGTTTTCCTTGCCCTTATGTGGGCCTACCGAGGATGTCGTAGTGGTTTGTGCAGCCCTTTGGGACACTAGTGATTTAGGGCTATATAAGTAAACATTGATTGATTGATTGATAAATAACCAACTGATAAGGTGCCTGGTATGTTAACGTAACATATTATGGTAAGAGTCATTCAAATAACTATAACATATAGAACATGCTATATGTTTACCAAACAATCTGTCACTCCTAATCGATAAATCCCATGAAATCTTCCTCCTCGGTGTCGCTTCTGAACAACTCTGCCAACTCCAAAGGTAGACAATGCGCCGCTTGTTCTTCTATCGGTACGTCGCTTACGTCAGAGTCCTCATTATTTGCCTTATTCACAACTTCCAGCTTGTAACCTGGAGTATATATTACAAAACCAACACAGTGCATGAACTCAACAACAAACTACACACCCGCAAATCAGATGGAAAATTAGGGAGAACATTGTTTGGGGGTGTCCATGATACACCAATAGGGAGAAGTTTTTATTTACCGTATTTTTCGAAGTATAAGTTGCACCGGCCGAAAAATGCATAACAAAGAAGGAAAAAAACATACGTCGCACTGGAGTAGAAGTCGCATTTTTGGGGGAAATTTATTAGATAAAATCCAACACCAAGAATAGACATTTCAAAGGCAATTTAAAATAAAGAATAGTGAACAACAGGCTGAATAAGTGTAAGTTATATGACTCATAAATAACCAACTGAGAAGGTGCCTGGTATGTTAACGTAACATATTATGGTAAGAGTAATTCAAATAACTATAACATATAGAACAGGGACGGCGTGGCGCAGTGAGAGGGTGGCCGTGCGCAACCCGAGGGTCCCTGGTTCAAATCCCACCTAGAACCAACCTCGTCACGTCCGTTGTGTCCTGAGCAAGACACTTCACCCTTGCTCCTGATGGGTGCTGGTTGGCGCCTTGCATGGCAGCTCCCTCCATCAGTGTGTGAATGTGTGTGTGAATGGGTAAATGTGGAAGTAGTGTCAAAGCGCTTTGAGTACCTTGAAGGTAGAAAAGCGCTATACAAGTACAACCCATTTATCATTTATTTAACATGCTACATGTTTACCAAACAATCTGTCACTCCTAATCGATAAATCCCATGAAATCTTCCTCCTCGGTGTCGCTTCTGAACAACTCTGCCAACTCCAAAGGTAGACAATGCGCCGCTTCCTCTTCTATCAGTACGTCGCTTACGTCAGAGTCCTCATCAGTTGCATTATTCACAACTTCCAGCTTGTAACCTGGAGTAAATATTACGAAACCAACACAGTATGGAAAATTAGAGAGAACATTGTTTGGGGGTGTCCATGATACACCAATAGGGAGAAGTTTTTATTTACTGTATTTTTCGGAGTATAAGTCGCTCCGGAGTATAAGTCGCACTCGCCGAAAAATGCATAACAAAGAAGGAAAAAAACAAACATCGCACTGGAGTAGAAGTCGCATTTTTGGGGGAAATTTATTAGATAAAATCTGGAGTATTATATGACTTCATTTTCGGTGACATTTTTGTTCAGTCCTTCTCACCTTTTATAAGTTAGCGCCAATGTTGAAATGGTGGAAGTAGTAGCGGGTAGCATTTTTTTTTTTTCCACAATGCACTTCTGCCATGACCCGCCTCCGCCGAATTTTCATTGGTTGACCTGTGTGTGACGATTGCTGATATCCAGCTAGTCTCTTAAGTGAATGAGATAAATACACAATACGAAGTTCCTGCAGTCCTGGGTTCAAATCCAGGCTCGGGATCTTTCTGTGTGGAGTTTGCATGTTCTCCCCGTGAATGCGTGGGTTCCCTCCGGGTACTCCGGCTTCCTCCCACTTCCAAAGACATGCACCTGGGGATAGGTTGATTGGCAACACTAAATTGGCCCTAGAGTGTGAATGTGAATGTTGTCTGTCTAGCTGTGTTGGCCCTGTGATGAGGGGACGACTTGTCCAGGGTGTAACCCGCCTTCCGCCCGATTGTAGCTGAGATAGGCGCCAGCGCCCCCCGCGACCCCAAAAGGGAATAAGCGGTAGGAAAAGGAAGGATGGATGATATTTTACGGTAATGTGTTAATCATTTCACACATTGTCGCACCCTCGGCCAAACTATGGAAAAAAAATGCGACTTATAGTCCGGAAAATACGGTACGTGATGAGTCGGGTGTATCTCGACCTCTGCGGCAGAGGCTCCGCCGAACCCCTGAGGCCGACTTACCGAACCCCTATGGTTCGATCGAACCCCGGTTAAGAACCACTGCATTGGGGTCACCGGGCTATAAGGCACACTGTTGGTTTTTGAGAAAATGAAAACATTTTAAGTGTGCCTTACAGTCCGAAAAGTACGGTAAGTTGTGCGTGTGTCCTGTAGCGTAGACATGAGATCGCTATCTAAAAATGCAAAGTCAGCACAGCTCTTTTGAAAGGCCTATTTGTAGTCCACTGCAGATGAACCCTCTCCCTCTCGGTCTCACTGGTCCTTTCTCACAGATCTGTGTGTGTGTGCGTGTGTTTTCATAAGAGCATTTTAAATCTACCCTGCCCCCCACACCAAAAAAAAACAAAAAACAATCCCTCTTTGTCTCCCTGTGTGACTTTCTCAATTTCTCACACATGCACACACACTTTTGTTTTTCTTCATGTGGCAGCCAGTCAAGCCACCTCCAGAGTGAGCCGTCTCTAAACCCGCACTGGAACAATGGTGGCCGTGCTGAGTGCATACTTTGTAGTAGCCCGGGCAACAAAACCAGCTCTTTTGTTTACCCTAAAATTACATGCTTGCATGACTGTAGACTAGAACAGTGTTTTTCAACCAGTGTGCCGGGAGATACAGTCTGGTGTGCCGTGGGAGATTTGTCATTTCACTTTATTGGATTAAAAATATTTTTTGCAAACCAGTAATTATAAACCGCAAATGTGCCGTTGTTGAGTGTCTGTACTGTGTGAGGCTCGGCAGAGAAATCGTGTAATACTCTTTCATATCAGTTGGTGGCAGCAGGTAGCTAATTGCTTGGTAGATGTCGGGAACATGGTTTGTCGTGATCACAATATGCGGGAGGCAGCGTCCAGGTAAAAAGTTAAGTTGAGTATGAGTTTATTTCGAACATGCAAGCATACAACATGATACATCACAATTTCCAGTTTCTCTTTTCAACATGTTCGAAAAGGAGTAGGAAGAAGCAGAGCTTATTTAATCCTACCCCTTTTCTTTTACATAACAGTTGCTAAAACTTTAGTTTCAATGTATTCACAATATACTCCATAAGTAATCACAATAAAAAGAAATAATTTAAAGGTATCTATCACTTAAACCAAAAATAAACAAAAGGCGAGTGCCGCTGTGACAAGGAACTGGCTACAAAGTAAACAAACGCAAAATGCTGGACGACAGCAAAGTACATCCGTATATGACATGACAATCAACAACGCCCTCACAAAGAAGGATAAAAACAACTGAAATATTCTTGATTGCTAAAACAAAGCAGGTGCGGGGAATAATATTCAAGAAAGACATGAAACTGCTACAGG
>NC_084630.1:12180430-12187930 GCF_033978795.1 Nerophis ophidion | reverse complement strand
GGAGGAGCAGCGGCTTTACTTTGAGTTCCTCCCGGATGGCAGAGCTTCTCACCCTATCTCTAAGGGAGAGCCCCGCCACCCGGCGGAGGAAACTAATTTCGGCCGCTTGTACCCGTGATCTTATCCTTTCGGTCATGACCCAAAGCTCATGACCATAGGTGAGGATGGGAACGTAGATCGACCGGTAAATTGAGAGCTTTGCCTTCCGGCTCAGCTCCTTCTAGAGAAAAGCGCTATATAAATATAATTCTCTTCATTTCACTAATCCTCGCGAAGAAACGGGGTGGAGTGCATAGGGACAAGCGTAATAATAATAAGTACTTAATAATGACTGATTAAGAGCCAATATGTTACTAATGTGCATGTTAATAAACAACTAATTAATGTTGAATATGTTTCCCCCAGGCTTCACGGTGGCAGAGGGGTTAGTGCGTCTGCCTCACAATACGAAGTTCCTGCAGTCCTGGGTTCAAATCCAGGCTCGGGATCTTTCTGTGTGGAGTTTGCATGTTCTCCCCGTGAATGCGTGGGTTCCCTCCGGGTACTTCGGCTTCTTCCCACTTCCAAAGACATGCACCTGGGGATAGGTTGATTGGCAACACTAAATTGGCCCTAGTGTGTGAATGTGAGTGTGAGTGTTGTCTGTCTGTCTGTGTTGGCCCTGCGATGAGGTGGCGACTTGTCCAGGGTGTACCCCGCCTTCCGACCGATTGTAGCTGAGATAGGCGCCAGCGCCCCCCGCGACCCCGAAAGGGAATAAGCGGTAGGAAATGGATGGATGGATGTTTCCCCCATACTAAAGTGTTACCCAGTATTGTATCGAGACAACCCTACTTTTTTATACCCCTCTGTTGACGTGAATAATGAACTGATCTTGCAGGGCGGCACTTGACCGGGCGACAGTGCTGTTGAAAATGACTAAAGAGGGTCTTCGTGTAGACAACCAATGGTCCGCAGGCGGGGGGCGGAGACCTGTGACGCAGCTCGTTAAAGAGGTGAAATAGTCCTTCATCGTCGAAGCCTCATTTTTCTGGTCCGCTGTGTTTTTGCAAAAACCTCATGTGTGTTGATCACGCGCTTTATCAGATGAACCTGCTGCTGAAGGAATACATTCTATCTGGAGACAGCAAAGAGGCTGAGAGATGCTTGAGGGATTTGGAGGTTCCTCATTTCCACCATGAGTTTGTCTATGAGGTGAGCACACGCACACATCCAAATGCCTTCCACCAACACACCTGACTCCCAACACTTTCTTCCAGGCAATAGTAATGGTATTGGAGTCAAAGGGAGAGAAAACATTCAACATGCTTCTGCAGCTTCTTCGCTCACTGGCTGTATCGTCCATCATCACCGTGGAGCAAATGAGAAGGGTAAGATGACACCTGGTGGTTCGGTCATGTACCGCACTTGTCCACTCTTCTTTCTGTCTTCCTCAGGGCTACGAAAGGGTTTATATGGACATAGCTGAAATTAACATCGACGTCCCTCGTGCGTACTTCCTCCTTGAGCAGTTTGTGGAAAAGAGCTTCAGTATAGGTGTCATCGATGTGAAGTTAAGAGATCTTTGTCCCTGTAGGTTAGTGCATCCTGCTGTTTTCCTGTGATAAATATTTCAAATATATAAAAAAAACTAAACTCAGTGAAGTTGGCATGTTGTATAATTCGTAATTAAAAACAAAATACAATTTGCAAATCATTTTCAACCTATTTTCAATTGAATAGACTGCAAAGACAAGATATTTAATGTTCCGACTGAGAAACTTTTTTTTTTTTTTGCAAATAATCATTAACTCAGAATTTAGGGACGGCGTGGCGCAGTGGGAGAGTGGCCGTGCGCAACCCGAGGGTCCCTGGTTCAAATCCCACCTGGTACCAACCTCGTCACGTCCGTTGTGTCCTGAGCAAGACACTTCACCCTTGCTCCTGATGGGTGCTGGTTAGCGCCTTGCATGGCAGCTCCCTCCATCAGTGTGTGAATGTGTGTGTGAATGGGTAAATGTGGAAGTAGTGTCAAAGCGCTTTGAGTACCTTGAAGGTAGAAAAGCGCTATACAAGTACAACCCATTTATCATTTAATGGCAGCAACACACTGCAAAAAAGTTGGCACAGGGGCATTTTTACCAGTGTGTTACATGGCCTTTCCTTTTAACAACACTCAGTAAACATTTGGGAACTGAGGAGACCAATTTTTGAAGCGTTTCAGGTGGAATTATTTCCCATTCTTGCTTGATGTACAGCTTAAGTCCATCTTAGATGAGCTCGGTCGGATCCAGCGGAGCCGGAGGGGTTTCTGGGTGTTGTTGATAAATGGCTTTGGTTTTGCATAGAAGAGGTTTAAGTTGCGTGTGAATGTGAGTGCGAATGGTGTCTGTCTATCTGTGTTGGCCCTGCGATGAGGTGGCGACTTGTCCAGGGTGTACCCCGCCTTCCGCCCGATTGTAGCTGAGATAGGCGCCAGCGCCCCCCGCGACCCCAAAAGGGAATAAGCGGTAGAAAATGGATGGATGGAAGGTTTAAGTTGCACTTACATATGTAGCGACGAACTGTAGTTACTGACAGTGATTTTCTGAAGTGTTCCGGAGCCCATGTGGTGATATCCTTTACACACTGATGTCGCTTTTTGGGTGCAGTACTGCCTGAGGGATCTAAGGTCACGGGCATTCAATGTTACGTGCAGTCTCCACTATTACATGGCCTTTCCTTTTAACAACACTCAGTAAACGTTTGGGAACTGAGGAGACCAATTTTGGAAGCTTTTCAGGTGGAATACTTTCCCATTCTTGCTTCATGTACAGCTTAAGTTGTTCAACTGTCTCCGTTGTAGTATTTTAAGCTTCATAACGCACCCCACATTTTCAATGGGAGACAGGTCTGGACTACAAGCAGGCTAGTCTAGTACCCGCACTCTTTTACTATTAAGCCACGCTGTTGTAACACATGGCTTGGCATTGTCTTGCTGAAATAAGCAGGGGCGTCCATGATAACGTTGCTTGGATGGCAACATATGTTGCTCTAAAGCCTGTACGTGCCTTTAAGCATTAATGGTGCCTTCACAGATGTGTAAGTTACCCATGCCTTGGGCACTAATACACCCCCATACCATCACAGATTCTGTCTTTTGAACTTTGCGCCTATAACAATTTGGATTTTTTTTTTTTTCTTTGTTCCAAAGGACATTACGTCCAGTTTCCAAAAACAATTTTGAAATGTGGACTCGTCAGACCACAGAACACTTTTCCACTTTGCATTAGTCCATCTTACATGAGCTCGGGACCAGCAAAGCCGGCGGCGTTTCTGGGTGTTGTTGATAAATGGCTTTCACTTTGCATAGTAGAGTTTTAACTTGCACTTACACATGTAGCGATAACTGTAGTTACTGTCAGTAATTTTCTGAAGTGTTCCTGACCCCATGTGGTGATGTCCTTTACACACTGATGTTGCTTTTTGATGCAGTACCACCTGAGGGATAAAAGGTCCGTAATATCATCGCTTACGTGCTGTGATTTCTCCAGAATCTCTCTCTTGATATTACGGACCGTAGATGGTGAAATCCCTAAATTCCTTGCAATAACTTGTTGAGAAATGTTGTTCCTAAACTGTTTGACAATTTGCTCACGCATTTGTTCACAAAGTGGTGATCCTCGCCCCCATCCTTGTTTGTGAATGACTGATCATTTCATGGAAGCTGCTTTTATACCCAATCATGGCCCCCACCTGTTCCCAATTAGCCTGTTCTCCTGTGGGATGTTCCAAATAACTATTTGATGAGCAGTCCTCAACTTTCTCAGTCTTTTTTGCCACGTGTGCCAGCTTTTTTTAAAACATGTTGCAGGCATCAAATTCCAAATGAGCTAATATTTGCAAAAAATAAAGTTTTCCAGTTGGAATATTAATTTTCTTGTCTTTGCAGTCTATTCAATTGAATTTAGGTTGAAAAGGATTGGCAAATCATCGTATTCTGTTTTTATTTTCCATTTACACAAGGTGCAAATTTCACTGGTTTTGTATCTGCGTATGAAAGTTGTGATTAATGTCTCTCCTTTCTCCCGCCAGGGGCCGCAAAAGGTTTGTCAGTGAGGGAGACGGGGGTGTCGTCAAGCTGGAACGCTAAGAAGGAGCTCTTTTAACGTACCCGCTCCTAGATGAAGCTAACGTACTTTTTTTACTTGCATATTTTTCCAAAAATATTTTTCGTGCATTTCTCGTATGTCAAGAGAATCGAGTTCTCGAACGGAGGCAGGGCGACGGAGCTGCACTTTTGCAACAGAAGTGTGTCGGTTTCCTCCAGTGTTTTCAGTATGATTACATAAGCCAACACTGAAATGCCACACCTGCGTGTCAGTCATTCCATGTTATGCACAGTATTCTGATTTCACTTGCCACGCCTTTTTTTTTTGTGTTCCAGAAGGCAACCGTCTGTACAAAAATGAGTGGTTCGTGTCAAAACAAGAGCTTTATAAAAAAAAAACTTGTACGGAAAGTTCAGGAGAAACATGTTTTTGCAATACTGACCACCTTTCTAGCTGCTTTTTCTATGCTCTTTGACACGTCTTATACCCGCGAAGATGTAATTCTTGAAGGTAACAAGAAAAACGGCAGTTCAGGAAGTATTGGTGTTTAGAGTGTTTATTTTTATATCGACTGCACTGGTGTATGTGTTGTGTTGCTCTCAGTTCGGTCATTAAAACAACAATAAGTCCTCACGCTTTGTTATTGTTACATTACATTGAAGCATTAGCATCCTCAGATATCAATAATGTGAAAAATATAGGATACAATTATTAAAAAGGAACATGTATAAATAATAGTGATGGTACTTGTTGTCTTTGTATCCAAGATGGAAAAGTCCTCTTCAATTGAAGCTCTGATAAAGATAATCAGCCTGTGGGTGTCGACTGAGACTGCTCCTTCGTTGCAAGTTCTTGCTGCCTGACGGCCTCTTGAGCCGCTATCTGCATCTTCTCCAGCTTCTCAAGCGTGACCGACTTGAGTGGAAGCAATTTGGGCTTGCAAAGAACCATGGTAGGGACATCTTCCATGGAAAGCTGCCCTGTTGATGTGATTCAAGAGTAGGGGGGAAAAAAAATCTACTAAGTTTTTGATTACTCTATAAAAAATATACAGTGCACCCGGAAAACATTTACAGCCTTATTCCAAAATGGAAGAAATTCAGTTTTGTCCTCAAAAATCTACAGACAATACCCCATAATTTAATTAGCAAATTTAATAAAACTAAAAAATCCCATGTGCATAAGTAGTCACAGCTTTTGTTGAATACTTTGTTGATGCACCTTTGGCAGCAATTATAGCCTCAAGTCTTTGAATATGAGGCCACAAGCTTGGCACACCTATATTTGGACAGTTTTGCTCATTCCTCTTTGCAGTACATCTCAAGCTTCATCTTGTTGGATGGAAAAGTTGATTGTACATTTCTGCATTCATCTTTCCAACTATCCTGACTCGTCTCCCGTTTCTTGCCAATGGAAGACAACCCCACATCATGATGCCGCCGCCACCATGCTTCACTGTAGGGATGGTATTGTGCCTGGTTTCCTCCAAACATGATGCCTGGCATTCAAGCCTTGTCTCATCAGATAATTTTGGTTCTCATGGTCTGAAAGTCGGGCATTTTGGCAAACTTTTTACAAATAAACAGGCCTTATTGGTTTGTGTAGCGATGTTTGTCCTTCTGGAAAGTTCCCATCTTTTCACACCGAAATGCTGTAGCTCTGACAGAGTGACCATCAGGTTCTTGGTCACCTCCTTGACTAGACTAAGATGAATGCAGCAATGTACAGAGACATCCTGGATGAAAATCCACTCTTCCTATCCAACCTGATAGTCGTAATAATTGGTGCAGTCCTTTGAGACATTTGTGATTTGGGGCTATATAAATAAACATTGATTGATGGCGCTTGAGAGGTGCTGCAAAACTGCCCAAAGATAGGTGTGTCAAGGTTGTTGCGTGGTATTCATAAAGACTTGAGGCTGTAATTGCTGCCGAATGTGCATCAACAAAGTATTGAGCAACCTTTTTACTATTCACGTCCCATTTTGGAGCAGGGCTGTAACATAACAAAATGTGGAAAAAGTGATGCACTGTACTTTCCAAGCCAGTTACTATCATGTTATAAGGGAGCACAAACCTTGCTTAGGTAGAACCTCTCTCAACACTGACTTCACTTCTGGCATATTGTGCTCTGTGTGCTCTACTGTTGGGAGAGAAATATTGATCACTTTGCTGCATATTCACTCAAGTACATACAATGGCAAGAAAAGTAATATTTATTTGTACAGAGGAAAAATAGAAGCAGCTTGGATACAATACAGCAAAAATATGATTGATATATATATATATATATATATATATATATATATATATATACAGTGGGGCAAAAAAGTATTTAGTCAGCCACCGATTGTGCAAGTTCTCCCACTTAAAATGATGACAGAGGTCATTTCATCATAGGTACACTTCAACTGTGAGAGACAGAATGTGAAAAAAAAAATCCAGGAATTGACATTGTAGGAATTGTAAATAATTTGTTTGTAAATTATGGTGGAAAATAAGTATTTGGTCAACCATTCAAAGCTCTCACTGATGGAAGGAGGTTTTGGCTCAAAATCTCACGATACATGGCCCCATTCATTCTTTCCTTAACACGGATCAATTGTCTGTGTTGCGATCTGCTGCTCAGATCTACACTATTTATTTTTCCATTTTGTATATTTCTCCGACTCCTTATTTCCTGTTTGCTTTGTCACCATGGTCACTCATCAGTCCACCTGCTAGTCTCGCCCCGCGCACCTGCTACTAATTATCACCCACCTATTTAAGCCAGTCTTCTCTGTTCATTCGGTCCGGGTTCATAATTTGCTTTCACGCAACAAGTTACGCCTGCACTCTACATCGTATGTATATTCTCGCTAGCTTTTCAAGCTCAGCCATTTGTTTATTCCAGCTCTCATGCTGTATGTTTTGTTTTTCTCTTTAATGTGTCTATGTGCCAGTTTAGTTCTCATTTTTGTATATCCTAGTTTTTTTGCCAGCGTCTTTGGTTTGCCTTTTTATTAGCTCCAGTATTTCTGTTCAGAGCTCCCTTTTTGTTAAATAAATATTTTAAGATCCTACCTTTGTTGTGTTCACGTCAACGCATCCTCGAGGGAATCGAACCCGGCATCACAATGCCCACCAGTCCTCACAGTCTGGTCCCCTTAGCAGAAAAAAAGCCCCAAAGCATGATGTTTCCACCCCCATGCTTCACAGTAGGTTTGGTGTTCTTGGGATGCAACTCAGTATTCTTCTTCCTCCAATCATGACGAGTTGTGTTTATACCAAAAAGTTCTATTTTGGTTTCATCTGACCACATGACATTCTCCCAATCCTCTGCTGTATCATCCATGTATCCATTTTGGTATAATCTCAACTTGTCGTTTTTGGAGGAAGAAGAATACCGAGTTGCATCCCAAGAACACCAAACCTACTGTGAAGCATGGGGG
>NC_084630.1:12080430-12175430 GCF_033978795.1 Nerophis ophidion | reverse complement strand
ATATAAAATGAATAGATTTTGGCTCAGAGTCAAATTTTGGGGACCACTGAAGTAAACGTTGACTCTTACATTGAATTTTGTTAATCAAATATATATTTTAAACTCCCAACGTGTCCTGGGTCTTCCCCGTGGCCTCCTACAGGTTGGACATGCCCATAACACCTCTCGGGGGAGGCGTTCGGGTGGCATCCTGACCAGATGCCCGAACAACCTCATCTGGCTCCTCTCGATGTGGAAGAGCAGCGGCTTTACTTAGAGTTCCTCCCGGATGGCAGAGCTTCTCACCCTATCTCTAAGGGAGAGAGCCGCCACACGGCGGAGGAAACTCTTTTCAGTCGGTTGTACCCGTGATCTTGTCCTTTTGGTCATGACCCAAAGCTCATGACCATAGGTGAGGATGGGAACGTAGATCGACCGGTAAATTGAGAGCTTTGCCTTCCGGCTCAGCTCCTTCTTCACCACAACGGATCGATACAACGTCCGCATTACTGAAGACGCCGCACCGGTCCGCCTGTCGATCTCACGATCGACTCTTCCCTCACTCGTGAACAAGACTCCTAGGTACTTGAACTCCTCCACTTGGGGCAGAGTCTCCTCCCCAACCCGGAGATGGCACTCCTTGGAGGTGCTGATTCTCATTCCGGGCCCTATATCTCCCGGCTGGCCTGGGAACGCCTTGGGATCCCCTGGGAGGAGCTGGACGAAGTGGCTGGGGAGAGGGAAGTCTGGGCTTCCTTGCTTAGGCTGCTGCCCCCGCAACCCGACCTCGGATAAGCGGAAGAAGATGGATGGATGGATGAATGGATATTTTAAACTCCGTTTTGTAACGTGTATTTCAAAGTGTAGTGATAATGGTAAGCCTACCATCGTCAACAACAATATGTTTCAAAATGGGATTTTCCCCTCAACATTATTGAGTTGTCACAACCTTTATCCACGTTTCGTAGACGAATAGCTTGTCGTGGGGAAGGATTGACTGACAGATCTCACATAAAGAAAAACAACAAAAAAAACATTTATTTTCTCTGAACTTAACTGCTGTTCTTAGAAAGCTTTTCAGGCAGTGTTGTGGTTCTTAAATATGTTTTAGGCCATCTCCATGCAATCAGAAGAAGCTTTTCTGACCTGTAACCTGTTTTGAAAATGTTCCATTATAATTGTTATATCAAATAATGCATTTGGAAAATTGTTTTCGTATATAAATATACATGTATGTATGTATGCATGTGTATATATATATATATATATATATATGTATATATATATATGTATACATATTTATGTGTGTATATATATATATATATATATATATATATATATACATACATACATTTATATATATATATATATATACATACATACATTTATATGTGTGTTTATATATGTATATATATGTGTATATATGTATATATATATATATTTATATATGTATACATACATGTACTGTATATGTGTGTATATATACATATATACATACATATTTATGTGTGTATGTATATATGTATATATATATATATATACATACATTTATATATATGTGTGTATATATGTATATATGTATGTATATATATGTGTATGTGTATATATATATATATATATATATATATATATATATATATATATATATATATATATATAACTTAGACCACGACTTATTAAACAAGTTGAAAAACTAATTTGGGTGTTACCATTTAGTGGTCAATTGTACGGAATATGTACTGAACTGTGCAATCTACAAATAAAGCAATCAATCAATCAATATATACACACACACACACATATATATATATATATATATATATATATATATATATATATATATATATATATATATATATATATGTATGTATGTATGTATGTATGTATATGTAAAATGAATAGATTTTGGCCCTGAGTCAAAGTTTGGGGACCATTGAAGTACACGTTGACTCTTACATTGAGTTTTGTTTATCAAATATATATTTTAAACTCCCTGTTTTGTAACGTGTATTTCAAAATGTAGTCATAATGGTAAGCCTACCATCGTCAACAACAATATGTTTCAAAATGGTATTTTCCCCTCAACATTATTGAGTTGTCACAACCTTTATCCACGTTTCGTAGACGAATAGCTTGGTCGTGGGGAATGATTGACTGACAGATCCCACATAAAGAAAAAACAAAAAAATACATTTTTTTTCTCTGAACTTAACTGCTGTTCTTAGAAAGCTTTTCAGGCAGTGTTGTTGTTCTTAGCATGTTTTGGAGCTGCGGCGCACTGCGCATGTCTGCGGGTGCAGGCGAGGCGCAGCTGGCGTGCGAGCGATGTGATTGGCCGGGGAGCGAATGACGCAGTTTGGCGTCCGTGAGGGCGGGGCGGGGCAGCGGAGAGCAGCAGTGTAGGAAAAGAGGAGGAAGCAGCGAGGATGGCGGAGTCACACCTCTGAAGGTAAAACACTTATATTATCACATTTACTACGGCCCTTTTTTCCAAGCCGCGCCGCACACCGCCACGCAAAGCCCGGACGTAACACACCCACTAAAACTTACGTAATGCCCCGAGTGTCATTTTACTGTAACGACTACAATCGCACTCTTTTGTTCAGCTTCGGAATGGCCGCTGTTGCAGAGTGTTTTCTTTCCCCTGCTTCGACTAACATAGTGGGGCACTGGAGACGAGTCCTCGCCCTCCTCCTCCCCCTCGGTTGTGTCGCTTCGCTAACGCCGGCTGTGCGCCCACCGACGGCCCTCAGCTGGCCGCCGTAGAAGCTTCTATGCGCGGGGGAAGTCAAGGCGGAGCAGAGGGTCTGTGCTCGGGCCTACACACACTTAGCCGAAGCTAACGGCTAGCACTCAGTGGACAACATTGTCAGCTGATGACATTTACTGCAAACAACATATTATTCATCTGTGGTTTGCATATTTCCACTTGTTCCAAGTCTCGGAATGCTTGGCTGGCCGGCGAGCTGACATTAGCCAGTTAGCAGTCTGACGTTAGCTGTTGACGTTTAGCTGAGCTGATTTCCTGTATTTCTCAGTCACGTCTCCTTAAAAAGATGTTTTTTTTTGAGGCTCATACAATTATTTTGTCATGAAAACTGTATTCGAGTTGGGTTAGGCCTGCAACAAGATATTCAATTTGACATGCAATAGTTACTCTTTTCTGTATTACAGTAGTAGTGTTCACTTTAATGACCAAGTACCACCTTTAGAAAAAACGACCGACATTTAAATACAGTGGGCCAAAGTATTCGTTTAAATATTACAAAGCTCATGAAAATGATTTTGTCATGAACATATTTTCGAGTTGGGTTCAGCAGCAACACGATAAGCAATGTTACGTAGAATATTTACACTTTTCTGTGCTAAAGTAGCAGTGTTCACTTTAATTACCAAGTACTGCCTCAGAAAAACGACCAACATTTAAATACAGTAGTGTAGTAGGCCAAATTATTCATTAAAATATTAAAAATATCATTTGAATGAGGTTCATGAAAATGATTTTGTCATGAATATGTTTTCAAGTTGTGTTCTGCCAGCAACACAATATTAAATGTTACATAAAATATTTACACTTTTCTCTATTACAGTAGCAGTGTTCACTTTAATTACCAAGTGCCACCTTAGAAAACGACCGACATTTAAATACAGTGGGCCAAAGTATTTATTAAAAGATTAAAAAGATAATTTGTATGAGGCTCATACAATTATTTTGTCATGAAAAATGTTTTCGAGTTGGGTTAGGCCAGCAACAAGATATTCAATTTGACATGCAATAGTTACACTTTTCTGTATTACAGTAGCAGTGTTCACTTTAATGACCAAGTACCACCTTTAGAAAAAACGACCGGCATTTAAATACAGTGGGCCAAAGTATTCGTTTAAATATTACAAAGCTCATGAAAATGATTTTGTCATGAACATATTTTCGAGTTGGGTTCAGCAGCAACACGATAAGCAATGTTACGAAGAATATTTACACTTTTCTGTGCTACAGTAGCAGTGTTCACTTTAATTACCAAGTACTGTCTGAGAAAAACGACCAACATTTAAATACAGTAGTGTAGTAGGCCAAATTATTCATTAAAAGATTAAAAATATCATTTGAATGAGGTTCATGAAAATTATTTTGTCATGAATATATTTTCAAGTTGGGTTCTGCCAGCAACACAATATTAAATGTTACATAGAATATTTACACTTTTCTCTATTACAGTAGCATTGTTCACTTTAATTACCAAGTGCCACCTTAGAAAAAACGACCGACATTTAAATACAGTGGGCCAAAGTATTTATTAAAAGATTAAAAAGATAATTTGTACGAGGCTCATACAATTATTTTGTCATGAAAAATGTATTCGAGTTGGGTTAGGCCTGCAACACGATATTCAATTTTACATGCAATATTTACACTTTTCTGTATTACAGTAGCAGTGTTCACTTTAACTATCAAGTACCACCTTAGAAAAACGACCGACATTTAAATACAGTGTGCCAAAGTATTTGTTAAAATATTACAAAGATCATTTGTATAAGGCTCATGAAAATGATTTTGTCATGAACATGTTTTCGAGTTGGGTTCAGCAGCAACACGATAAGAAATGTTACGTAGAATATTTTCACTTTTCTGGGCCAAAGTATTTATTAAAAGATCCATCCATCCATTTCCTACCGCTTATTCCCTATCGGGATCGCGGGGGGCGCTTAAAAAGATAATTTGTATGAGGTTCATACAGTTATTTTGTCATGAAAAATGTTTTCGAGTTGGGTTATGCCAGCAACAAGATATTCAATTTGACATGCAATAGTTACACTTTTCTGTATTACAGTAGTAGTGTTCACTTTAATTACCAAGTAGCACCTTAGAAAAAACGACTGACATTTAAATACAGTGGGCCAAAGTATTTGTTAAAATATTACAAAGATCATTTGTATAAGGCTCATGAAAATGATTTTGTCATGAATATGTTTTCGAGTTGGGTTCAGCAGCAACACGATAAGCAATGTTACGTAGAATATTTACACTTTTCTGTGCTAAAGTAGCAGTGTTCACTTTAATTACCAAGTACTGCCTCAGAAAAACGACCAACATTTAAATACAGTAGTGTAGTAGGCCAAATTATTCATTAAAATATTAAAAATATCATTTGAATGAGGTTCATGAAAATGATTTTGTCATGAATATGTTTTCAAGTTGTGTTCTGCCAGCAACACAATATTAAATGTTACATAAAATATTTACACTTTTCTCTATTACAGTAGCAGTGTTCACTTTAATTACCAAGTGCCACCTTAGAAAACGACCGACATTTAAATACAGTGGGCCAAAGTATTTATTAAAAGATTAAAAAGATAATTTGTATGAGGCTCATACAATTATTTTGTCATGAAAAATGTTTTCGAGTTGGGTTAGGCCAGCAACAAGATATTCAATTTGACATGCAATAGTTACACTTTTCTGTATTACAGTAGCAGTGTTCACTTTAATGACTAAGTACCACCTTTAGAAAAAACGACCGGCATTTAAATACAGTGGGCCAAAATATTTGTTAAAATATTACAAAGCTCATGAAAATGATTTTGTCATGAATATGTTTTCGAGTTGGGTTCAGCAGCAACACGATAAGCAATGTTACGTAGAATATTTACACTTTTCTGTGCTACAGTAGCAGTGTTCACTTTAATTACCAAGTGCTGTCTGAGAAAAACGACCAACATTTAAATACAGTAGTGTAGTAGACCAAATTATTCATTAAAAGATTAAAAATATCATTTGAATGAGGTTCATGAAAATTATTTTGTCATGAACATGTTTTCAAGTTGGGTTCGGCCAGCAACACAATATTAAATGTTACATAGAATATTTACACTTTTCTCTATTACAGTAGCAATGTTCACTTTAATTACCAAGTAGCACCTTAGAAAAAACGACCGACATTTAAAAACAGTGGGCCAAAGTATTTGTTAAAATATTACAAAGATCGTTTGTATAAGGCTCATGAAAATGATTTTGTCATTAATATGTTTTTGAGTTGGGTTTAGCACCAACACGATAAGCAATGTTACGTAGAATATTTTCACTTTTCTGTGCTAAAGTAGCAGTGTTCACTTTAATTACCAAGTACTGCCTCAGAAAAAACGACCAACATTTAAATACAGTAGTGTAGTAGGCCAAATTATTCATTAAAAGATTAAAAATATAATTTGAATGAGGTTCATGAAAATTATTTTGTCATGAATATGTTTTCAAGTTGGGTTCTGCCAGCAACACAATATTAAATGTTACATAAAATATTTACACTTTTCTCTATTACAGTAGCAGTGTTCACTTTAATTACCAAGTGCCACCTTAGAAAAAACGACCGACATTTAAATACAGTGGGCCAAAGTATTTATTAAAGGATTAAAAAGATAATTTGTATGAGGCTCATACAATTATTTTGTCATGAAAAATGTATTCAAGTTGGGTTAGCAGGAACACGATATTCAATTTTACATGCAATAGTTACACTTTTCTTTATTACAGTAGCAGTGTTCACTTTAATTGCCAATTACCACCTTAGAAAAAATGACCGACATTTAAATACAGTGGGCCAAAGTATTATTAAAAGATTAAAAAGATAATTTGTATAAGACTCATGAATAGGGATGCACCGATTAATCGGTAACCGAATATATTCGGCCGAATATGGCAAAAAAAAGCCACATTCGGCCTTCGGTGGAATGAGTTAAAAGCAAGGCCGAATAGTGGCGTGTGACGCAAAGACGCAATTTTTTGACGCGGTGACGCAATCAACCAACGTGCAGTGTTAAATTTAAATTGTTTTATACTTGGTTGGTTTCCTTCTTTGTATTCTGAAGCTGAAGTACTGTTATTGACAAATCTGTTCTGGCCTGGGATATGTTGTGTACCTGTATAAGTGTATGAGGTTACAAGCACACACTTATTGAGATTTAGTGGGGCCTCTGTTTACATTATTAGCCTGTTGTGTAGGCTACCTGTATAAGTGTATGAGGTTACAAGCACACACTTAATTGAGATTTACTTGAGCCTTCTGTTTACATCATTAGCATATCTACTGTGGCTAAGCAGACTATTGCCAAAAGGACAATAATTCATTTGTTGTGGGTTTATCCACTTTAATGCACTTTATTTTTTTTTGGAATGCATGTTTTGTTTGAAGGCCTAATATAAATGAAAAACTGTTTTTGTTTTTTTGAAAACGCAAAAGCTACTGGAATATTAAAAAATGTCAATATTCAATAAAAATATACTTTATTTGAAAAACATGTCTAAAAAGTTATTCTAGGCTATTTATGCAATATAAAAAAGTTGTGAAAAACTGCATTTATTATTTGGTATTCGGCCTTCGGTCAAGCGCTCAAATTTTATTCGGTTTCGGCCACAAATTTTCATTTTGGTGCATCCCTACTCATGAAAATGATTTTGTCATGAATATGTTTTCGAGTTGGGTTCTACCAGCAACACAATATTAAATGTTACATAAAATATTTAGATTTTTCTCTTTTACAGTAGCAGTGTTCACTTTAATTACCAAGTACCACCTTAGAAAAAACGCCCGACATTTTAAATACAGTGGGCCAAAGTATTCGTTAAAAGATTACAAAAATCATTTGTATAAGGCTCATGAGAATTATTTTGTCATGAATATGTTTTCGAGTTGGGTTCAGCAGCAACACGATAAGCAATGTTACGTAGAATATTTTCACTTTTCAGTGCTAAAGTAGCAGTGTTCACTTTAATTACCAAGTACTGCCTCAGAAAAACGACCAACATTTAAATACAGTAGTGTAGTAGGCCAAATTATTCATTAAAAGATTTAAAATATCATTTGTATGAGGTTCATGAAAATTTTTTTGTCACGAATATGTTTTCAAGTTGGGTTCTGTCAGCAACACAATATTAAATGTTACATAGAATATTTATACTTTTCTGTATTACAGTAGCAGTGTTCACTTTAATTACCAAGTGCCACCTTAGAAAAAACGACCGACATTTAAATACAGTGGGCCAAAGTATTTATTAAAAGATTAAAAAGATCATTTGTATAAGGCTCATTAAATTATGCTGTCATGAAAAATGTTTTCGAGTTGGGTTCAGCCAGCAACACGATATTCAATTTTACATAGAATATTTACACTTTTCTGTGCTACAGTAGCAGTGTTCACCTTAATTACCAAGTGCCACCTCAGAAAAAACGACCGACATTTAAATACATTAGCGTAGTAGGCCAATGTATTCATTATAAGATTAAAAATATAATTTGTATGAGGCTCATTAAATTATTTTGTCATGAATGTTTTCGAGTTGGGTTCAGCCAGCAACACGATAAGCAATGTTACGTAGAATATTTACACTTTTTTGTACTACAGTAGCAGTGTTCACTTTAATTACCAAGTACTCATACTCAGAAAAAACGACCAACATTTAAATACAGTTGCGTAGTAGGCCAATGTATTCATTAAAAGATTAAAAAGATCATTTGTATGAGGCTCATAAAATTATTTTGTCATGAATATGTTTTCAAGTTGGGTTCAGCTAGCAACACGATAATCAATGTTAAATAAAATATTTACACTTTTCTGTACTACAGTAGCAGTGTTTATTTTGACAGGAGTCCTTTGACGAAATGTGTTTTACTCATCTAAATTGATTACATTTTGGTCAACGAAATTACACATTTTAGTCAGCAAACATTTCAGTTCATTTAGTCAACTAAAACAGTGGTTCTCAAACTGTAATTACCAAGTACCACCTCCAGAAAAAAATGACCGATATTAAATACAGTAGCGTATAAGGCAAAATTATTAATTAAAATATAATTTGTATAAGGCTCAAAAATTATATTGTCATGAAAAATGTTTTCGAATTGGGTTCAGCCAGCAACACGGTATTTAATGTTACATAGAATATTTTCACTTTTCTCTATTTGAGTAGCAGTGTTCACTTTAATTACCAAGTGCCACCTCAGAAAAAACGACCGACATTTAAATACATTAGCGTGGTAGGCCAATGTATTCATTAGAGCAGTGGTTCTCAAATGGGGGTACTTGAAGGTATGCCAAGGGGTACGTGAGATTTTATTAAAATATTCTAAAAATAGCAACAATTCAAAAATTCTTCATAAATATATTTATGGAATAATACTTCAACAAAATATGAATGTAAGTTAATAAACTGTGAAAAAAACCCCACAACAATGCAATATTCAGTGTTGACAGCTAGATTTTTGGTGGACATGTTCCCTAAATATTGATGTTAAAGATTTATTTTTTTGTGAAGTAATGTTTAGAATTAAGTTCATGAATCCAGATGGATCTCTATTTCAATACCCAAAAGGGCACTTCAAGTTGATGATTACTTCTCATTGTAGAAATCCATCCATTTTCTACCGCTTATTACCTTCTGGGGTCGCGGGGGGCGCTGGTGCCCATCTCAGCTACAATCGGGCGGAAGGCGGGGTACACCCTGGACAAGTCGCCACCTCATCGCAGAGCCAACACAGATAGACAGACAACATTCACACTCACATTCCCACACTAGGACCAATTTAGTGTTGCCAATCAACCTATCCCCAGGTGCATGTCTTTGGAGGTGGGAGGAAGCCGGACTGCAGGAAATTCGTATTGTGAGGCAGACGCCCTAACCCCTCTGCCACCGTGAAGCCTGTGTAGAAATCTTTATTTATAATTGAATCACTTGTTTATTTTTCAACAAGTTTTTAGTTATTTTTATACTTTTTTTCCAAATAGTTCAAGAAAGACCACTATATATGAGCAATATTTTGCACTGTTACAATTTAATAATCAGAAACTGATGACATAGTGCTGTATTTTACTTCTTTATCTCTTTTTTTCAACCAAAAATGCTTTACTCTGATTAGGGGGTACTAGAATTAAAAAAATATTCACAGGGGGTACGTCACTGAAAAAAGGTTGAGAACCACTGCCATACGTATACGCCCTCGCGGAGCAGAGATGTAGCAGCATGGGTAACGTTAACTGTGGTGCGAATGGTAATACGAGAGAAAGAAGGTGCAATTCTGGTAACAAATGAAGGAATAATTAATTCCGTAGAAAAACAGCAGGGGGTCCATCGTCTGGCAATGGTTTGGCTTCAAATGGGAATATGTCGAACAGACAACCGTAATTTGTCAAGTGTGGGGCAAAAGCTTTGCTACCAAAAGTAGCATTACTGCTAATATGTAGCATCATTTGAAAGGTCACCTGCTAGAGAATGAAGAGTGCTTACTCCGCATGTCAACATCTCCATTCGGTGCCAAACGAACAAAATGCAGAGGCAACCATTTTCTTAACACCGTATGAAAAAAAATAGTCAACAACATAAGGAGATAACGTCTGCAGTAACCTACCACATAGCGATTCAATTTCCTATTATGGAGCTCATTTTTATTTGACAGTTGTTGAAGGATTTTGTATGACATCATGCACAAAAGTGCACTTTATTTGTTTTAAACTATTGTTTAAAACTATTAAACTATTGGACGGCGTGGCGCAGTGGGAGAGTGGCCGTGCGCAACCCGAGGGGCCCTGGTTCAAATCCCACCTAGTACCAACTTCGTCACGTCCGTTGTGTCCTGAGCAAGACACTTCACCCTTGCTCCTGATGGGTGCTGGTTGGCGCCTTGCATGGCAGCTCCCTCCATCAGTGTGTGAATGTGTGTGTGAATGGGTAAATGTGGAAGTAGTGTCAAAGCGCTTTGAGTACCTTGAAGGTAGAAAAGCGCTATACAAGTACAACCCATTTATCATTTATTGTAGTGCCATTCTGTACAAAAGGTGCAGTTTAACTTAGTGTTGTTTTGATATGTCACCTTACTGACTTCATGCACAAAAGGGCACTCATAGCTTGTTTTAAAATGTCTGACAATCTTGCACTTTCTGTTTTGAAATGACATAAATGTTTGTGCCACTGCTTAATAACTGTTTAATAAATATAGTTTTGGTCAATTGACTTAGTTGTGATTTCCATCTCTGCATGAAAGTTTAAAAGTAGCATATATTAATGCAGTATTAACAAGAATGTTTTAATGTAGACACATACGATCATCATACTGGTGTAATTATATGCATCAAGGCAAAATATCGAGATGTGTATCATGACATGGCCTAAAAATATTGAGATATTAAAAAAGGCCATATCGCCCAGCCCTATTATGATGTGGTAAATGTTAAATCCACGCATTATTGCTTTTGCGGTGAAAAATGGAACATCCCCATTTCACAAGGAAAAGCATTTGATTGGCTTTCCTTGGTAACTAACTGCAGGTCGTCTTTCATAAGTGCGCTGTTAAAGAGTTGTGATTGGATATATTCCGAACTTGTCTCACCCATCTACAAAACAAAATTAAACATGATTGGTTTTTGTCTGACATTTTTGCGCCCCTCGCGACCCCGAAAGGGAATAAGCGGTAGAAAATGGATGGATGGATGGATTTTTGTGTCATTATATGTAGACAAAAATGCAAGTTAATTTTGTTATTGTGTTACCCAACATGAATTTTGTTTTGTTTTTCGATTTGAACGTCAGGTTGTTGACGGTAACTAAGGCAAAAATTATTATTCAACTTAATAAATGGGTTGTACTTATATAGCGCTTTTCTACTTTCAAGGTACTCAAAGCGCTTTGACACTACTTCCACATTTACCCATTCACACACACATTCACACACTGATGGAGGGAGCTGCCATGCAAGGCGCTAACCAGCACCCATCAGGAGCAAGGGTGAAGTGTCTTGCTCAGGACACAACGGACGTGACGATGTTGGTACTAGGTGGGGATTGAACCAGGGACCCTCGGGTTGCGCACGGCCACTCTCCCACTGCGCCACGAACACTAAACACTAAACTAGGTATCTTTCTAAGGTTTGAGAGTCAAATCCGAAAAATGGCAGTATATGCAATAATAATAATAATGGATTAGATTTATATAACGCTTTTCTAGACACTCAAAGCGCTTCACAGAAATGTGAGAACCCATCATTCATTCACACCTGGTGGTGGTAAGCTACATTTGTAGCCACAGCTGCCCTGGGGTAGACTGACGGACGTGTGGCTTCCAGTTCACGCCTACAGCTCCTCCGACCACCACCCATCATTCAATCACCATTGTGAGCGACACGGCTGAAGTGTCCTGCCAAAGAACACAACAGCCGTGATTTGGATTGCAAGAGGCGGGGAGCGAACCTGCAACCCTTAAGTTTCTGGCACGGCTGCTCTACCCACCACGCCATGCCGCCCCTCAATAGTAAAATGATCATGTTATAATTCATGTAAATGAACTCATCTTAAAAGGTGAAATGGTATTCTCAGGCAGCTTAGTCTTATTCCCAGGATTTGTCATTGGTTAAACAACTGGCGCTTTTGCACTTTTCATTTTAATGTTAATTAAATTGCATGAGCAACACATACTGTACTGTACAAAAAACGATATTGGCTTGCAATGTACACTCTGTCCATTGTAAGCCAGTACATATTTTTTTAACAAATACCTAGCCATCTAGTGTTTTGTTAAAGAGCCCATTTTCACATTCAATATACAACCACATTGATGCATTTTTTTTATATTTTTTTAAATGAATAAATATACGATGATGAAAAACAGTCAGTATTGTTCGGATGTACGTGCATAATTTTTTAAGTATTTATTAAATCAGGTGCAGTAAGTCTCACTATGTTCATGCCAACATTGAAATAAAATTAAGTCTACTGAGTACTTGCTTCACTGCAAGTTATTTTCACGGGGTCATGTAATGATTTTAAATTTTTTCTATTTAAAGAGGAGCTATTTTGCAACACCAACTTTTTGTTTACCTTGGTACCTGTTTTGTGTATTTAGGATCTGCATAAGTCCCAGAAATTTGAAATCAAACCATGGAGGCATGGCAGAGATATTTGTAGAACAATCTTGCCTTCCTTCACATACTTCCTTTAAATAAGCCGTTTGTAATTTTCCCCATATGTAAAATTGTTACCATTGGTGATGTTATCAAATATCTATATTTATGGTTAAGTTTTACACAAAGTGCTTTGGTCAAGTCCACTATTTTAGTCCAGCGTCATAATCAATGAGTTCCTTCTTTTTCTTTCTGTTTGATGTGGGGCAGACTGGCTCGTACATGCACATGCATCTTCCACTGTTGCCATTTGTAATACAAAGTAGTATATAGTTCAAGTTCAAACTTATATAGGTCAGTACACTTGATAAGGAAGCACTACAAACTACAACGATGCTTACGGGGAGAAGACACAGTCGAAGTGGAGGCACGTAAATAAAATGGGGCATCCTGAAGAGATGGTCAAAAAGCAGCTTTAAGATGGTCTGTAAAACATGATATACCCAAAATATTGACCAAAATAACCACAATTACATGTTACGTAGACCACAAGGAGGTGTTTAAAATATATAACAAAGATATCATAACATGACACCTTTTAACCCCCCCCCCCCCACCCTGTCTGTCTTGTCATTTTTAGCGCTTCCATACCAAGTCTACTGACAGATATAGGTTAGAACTAGGGCTGGGTGATATGGCCTTTTTTTAATATCTCGATATTTTTAGGCCATATCGCGATATACGATATATCTTACCATATTTTGCCTTGGCCTTGAATGAAAACTTGATGCATATAATCACAGCAGTATGATGATTCTATGTGTCTACATTGAAACAGTCTTCTTCATACTGCATTCATATATGCTACTTTTAAACTTTCATCCAGAGAGGGAAATCACAACTAAGTCAATTGACCAAAAGTGTATTAAAGTTATTAAGCAATGGCACAAACATTCATGTCATTTCCAAAACAGAAAGTGCAAGATTGTGAGACATTTTAAGTGTCAAATAAAAATAAGCTGCATAATAGGAAATCAAATAGTATTTGTCCTTCACTATGTGGTAGGTGACTACGGACGTTATAAAATTCTCTTCATTCTCTAACAAGTGACTTTTCAAATGATGCTACATATTAGCAGTAATGCTACTTTTAATAGCAACGCTTTTGCCCCACACTTGACAAATTACGGTTGTCTGTTCGACATATTCCCACTCGAAGCCGAACCACCGCAAGACGATGGACCCCCTGCTGTTTTTATTGGGAAATAAGTCTTCCTTCATTTGTTACCAGATCCGCACCTTCTTTCTGTCGTATTACAACTCGTACGGCTACGTTAGCAATACCCAGTCTGCTACCTCTCTGCTGGGCGATGGCGTATACGTATGAGACGTATGACGTGACAGTATGTGACGTGTGTAAGAAGGTGCGCCTGCTTGTCTGTGAGAAGGAGAGACAACAAAGAGTGGGAAGTGCCTGTAGTGTAATGCCCGCAGCTAAAAGCAACTGCGTGAGAACGTATACTCTAATATTACGATATAGTCATTTTCTATATCGCACAGAGACAAACCTGCGATATACTGTATATATCGATATCTCGCCCAGCCGTAGTTAAGACTATACTCCAATTTTTATTAGAAATGCTTAAAGCTAAGGATACATGTGCATGCACAAGAAAGTCTGCCCCACAACAAGAGGATAAAGAAAAATACGGAACTTTAGACGACAACTGGATAAAAATAGCGGACTCACGCAAAGTTCTTCAAATATTTCCCTAAAACACTTCCTTATGGTTTAAGTAACTTGTAATGGTGGTTCTTTGAGCATTTTGCATTTTGAATTGTTTATGTTTTACAGACAATCTTTACGCCGCTTTCCGACTATGTCTTTAAAATGTGCCGTTTTTTTTGGGCAGTCTTATATACGTGCCTTCACTTAGACTGCGACTTCTCTACTTTTTAGCGCATCAATATCGAGTTTCCTGACAGATATAAGTTCAAACTATACACTACTTTGGATTAGAAATGTCAACAGAGCAGGATTTTAGCATGCATGTGCATGTATGAGCCAGTCTGACCTACAACAAGAGGATAGAGAAAAAGAAGGAACTTAGTGACTACAACTGAATAAAAATGGTGGACTCGCCCAAAGCTTGACCATATATGGAGATTTTTGCTAACGTAAGTAAATACCTCAGCCATGCAATCATGGTTTGATTAAACATTTTCGGGGCTTATGCAGATCCCCAAAACAAGTACCAATAGGTAAGAAAAGTAGGTTATGCCTAATAGGGCCCTAACTGAAGAGTTTTTTTTTAAGATAAGAAAAAAGAATCCTCCTTGAAAACGATATAAGAAAAGTAAAATATAATCTTCACTCTTGTTTAAAACACACATTGAGCAATGCTCAAATCTTCGGCTAACAAAAACACAACAAACTATGAAGATGGGCCTGGTTTTTGAGGAAATGTTTAAATGTCAGCAGCAACTTGGAAAATAATTTACCTTTAACTGTGGTGTTTTTAAAGGTAAACATTTTTAGACAAGATACGCATGTCTTTCTTGTCCTGCAAAAATTTTAGCCTTGAACACCAACCTGACTCAGGACATGATCTCGAGAAATTAATTCACGCCTTTATCTCGAATCGTTTAGACTACTGCAATGCCCTGTATGTAGGCATTAGCCAGGCCTCCCTCGTCCGCCTGCAGCTCGTGCAGAACTCTGCTGCTCGTCTGCTAACACAGACCCGCTGACGTGAGCACATCACTCTATATTAGCGTCCCTTCACTGGCTCCCTGTGCGTTATCGAATACATTTTAAACTCCTATTTGTTTTTTTATGTCTAAACAACCTCGCGCCAACATATCTGTCCGACCTCCTTCAGCCTTACTGCCCCACCCGATCCCTAAGATCAGCCGATCAGCTGCTACTGACGGTCCCTGACACAAGGCTGAAGCTTAGAGGTGACAGAGCTTTCGCCGCTGCTGCTCCCAAGCTCTGGAAGGACCTACCTCTTAGTGTTAGACAAGCCTCCTGTCTTCCTGTTTTTACGTCTCTCTTAAAAACATACTTTTATTCCTTTTATTTTAACACTAAGTGATATCCATCCTGCAATGGCGCCCCGTTATACACCTGCTGTGAACCTGTTTTTATGTTTTATTTATTTATTTTTTATCAGGTTCTGTTTGTGTTGTGTTGTTTGCTCGGTTCTCGTATTATCTTTTAACCTACCCATTTTACAGCACTTTTGCTACCCCTGTGGTAAATTTTAAATGTGCTTTATAAATAAAGTTAATTTGATTTGTTAATTGCTTCAGGGATACTTTGCAGTAGGTGACTATATTGCCATTGCAGCGACACCCCCTTTCAGATTGTGTACATTTGTGTCAGTGCTTCTTGTGCAAAGTAGTTGTGACTGGGAAGCTTATATAACAAGTCAATTATTTCCAGCAGCTTTTTAAATGAGCTTTTTTTCTACTGTTGATTCTGGGAACATATCTTTGGCAGGGTTATGGGACAGCACTTTAGTAATAGCGCACAACTTTTCCTTTCAAGAACAGGAAAAAGAAGCTAGCAGTGAGCTTTCTGCAT
This sequence comes from Nerophis ophidion, assembly GCF_033978795.1. NCBI lineage: Eukaryota > Metazoa > Chordata > Actinopteri > Syngnathiformes > Syngnathidae > Nerophis > Nerophis ophidion. Next base: position 12,158,984 of record NC_084630.1, on the reverse strand, counting down.
TTGCATAGCTTCACAAACGCCTCATAATGCAGTTTGTCTCCAGTTTGAAGGTGGTGGAATAAAGCTGCATGATTAATTGACATCGATTCGACTTTGAGGTTTTAATTCATGCAATAGATACCTGCGAGATGGGTATGGTTTTTTTTTTCAAATCAGAATCGTAGAGCCGCACTTTTTTTGCCTCGTAGCCTATCAAATGTGTTAAAGAAACAATAATTTTGTGTGCGCTGCAATGGAGGCAGCCAGTACGCTATTAACAAACACCACTTGCACCTAGGAAAAAGTTTTAATGGTGACTAGGCCTGAGCCGATAATAGGTCAAACAATTAAACAATAAATGAAAATGGAGTCGGAATACTTTGCTATACAATGGCATTGATAAATTGCTATGTCCATGTGTGTTTGTTTTTAGTCATTTGCTTCAAACAGAGAGAAAGAGGGTTCAATCTCTGCAACTCTCTCACCACCTGAGCCAGTTTATTTAACAGTAGAATGAACCGTCTTTTCAGTCATTTACAATTTTTGTCTTGGTGGGTGGAGTGCAGGACCGCTCACTTTCACACACAGGATACACATACAGAGAGCCTCGCGACTCGCTAGTAAAAAGTTCCGCAAAGTAACAAAAAATATGATTACAAAGCCAAATTGTGGGAATATTACAGCTTCAACCCGGATAGGCAATATGAGCCCATCAACACGAACGGACAAGCAAAAATGCCACTATTGCGTGATGGCAACAAAAAAAAAAACTTGCTGTAGTTTTTACAACTTGGAAAAAAATGCACTTTATAAGATGTTCAATATTAATTTAAGTCAAATTTTTGATTACAGAGTTGAATCTAATTTCATTTTTTGTTAAAGGGAATAAGCGGTAGAAAATGGATGGATGGATGTTTATTTATTTAGGACAGGGGTCGGCAACCTTTACCACTCAAAGAGCCATTTTGACCCGTTTCACAGGATAAAGAAAACAATGGGAGCCACAAAACTCTTTTGAAATTTAAAATGAAATAACACTGCACACAGAGTTTTTTTCACGCATAAACCAGGGGTCTCAGACACGCGACCCACACCTTAATATGAAAATTTAATGATAGTGGGGCCCGCGAGGTTTTTATGAATGCTGCTTGACAGCATTACACTTACCGACCCTCCCGAATATTCCGAGAGACTACCGAATGTCAGATTAACCATTCTCGCGAATGTTTGCAGAATTTCCCTCGATTAACAATAATCATGGCAACCTATGAACGTGCTGCTTATGACGCCCTCTAGAACACGTCCAATCAGCTTGCCAGCCCAGTCAGATGTCGTGCGAGGCTTCAGCTGGCACACGATGGTCGGTTGAGGTGGGTGGGGTTGGAGGGGGCGGGGTTTGGTGCTAATGTAGCCCGGTTGAGTAGTACATGGAATTCTGGGTATTTGTTCTTTTGTGTTTATGTTGTGTTACAGTTCTGATGTTCTCCCTAAATGTGTTTGTCATTCTTGTTTGGTGTGGGTTCACAGTGTGGCGCATATTATTTAGTGTTAAAGTTGTTTATATTACAACCCTCAGCGTTGCAGTCGCTTTCGTGTATTAACAGAGGCTGAACATAAAATGATCAGCCGATACGCAGATTGCATGATGGAAAAGCGGGCGCGACGACATGTTGTAGAGGAAGTTAAAGACATTGCCATCACTGCACACCCTCATTATTGTAGTCCAGATGAAAATTGGAGAGGGTGATTTCTGAGAAAGGAATTGAAATTCGGAAACCTCAAAGAATAGTTGTTAGGGTCGACAATTTAGCAGCTGAGCCACATCAGAGTGATCAAAGAGCCGCGGGTTGCTGACCCCTAATTTAGGATAACAAAAGTTATTTACCATCCAATTTCAGTACAATGGTAAACAATTGTACACTAATGGGAAATACAAGATTATATCATTTTAAATGGTCACTTGCATTATTATTATGTATTATGATTACATTGCATTATATTCACTGCATAGATTTATCGGTTATTTTTTTCAGTTTAAGATCATGTTTTAGACAAAAGCTTTGGGTCTGTTCGCATAAAGCCAACTATTATTTAAAGTAAATCATTGCATATTGCTATACAATATCGATTTTTTTTTAAAGAAAAAAAACAGCCTGCTCGTGGGGTTTATTTTGTTATTAGTGGGGGGCATAATAAATATCTGATAGATAATTATGAGGGATTATCGTTGACAAACATGGCGTCGATAATTTGGGACATTTTGCATGCTGTTTGCACTAAATGTTCTGCAAACATTCCGTGAAGAGGGAACAAAAAAAATCACGCTTCAACGAATTATTTCTTATCAGTCACCTGAAACACGTGCTTCGCTACGACCGTGTTTTGAAAGTCTGCGCAGGCACTTGTGCTGCTGAAGAATCTCCCTCAAAGCCAATTGCAAAAAAAGTTGTGCACAAACTACATTAAATTCTACATTTAAAAAAATTATATATTTAAAAGAACGCATCAGTATGTTTATTGAAAAGAAAGAAGTTGTCGGTGGTTGCTTAAAAAACAAAAACCTCTTGCGTCGCTAGTTTTTTATGTCAACATTTAGACTTTTCTTCGTTACTTGACACCCGTTAGCTGAGAGACTACATCCCCCCCCTGCACCCCAAAAGGGACAAGTGGTAGAAAATGGATGGATGCTCTTTTAATTCAACTTGTATCTGTTTTTTTACAAGTATTTGTAGAATGTGTGGAGGATCATTAGAATATTTGCTGCGGGCTACAAATGGCCCCCGGGCCGCACTTTGGACACCTTACTCTATTTTAATCCACTTTTTATTTATTTAGTTTAATAGCAAATTGCAAATGAAGGGGTTGAAATCGGTATGCGTACGAGTGCTCCCTTTTTCCAAAAAAAAAGTATGCGCACAATGTATTTGTAGGCGTATTTGAAATGTTCGCACTGTAGAGCCCTGACATTTGGACACCACATGAAATTGATTTAAACAATGTCCACCCTGCCTACCTACAATGTTGTTTTTTTGAAACAAGTGATGCAATTATGACCGTGACCATGACACAGCGACGCAATCTTAAGCTTCTGTTTACTTAGGCACGTGTATGTCTGTTGCTATCAGCTGGCTGATGCTTGAACTAGAAACAAAGTTTCTTTTTTTTTTTGCTTACTGGATTGTTTTTTACATCGGGGGGAGGGGGAGATGCAAAATGTTTACCAGCTCATCTGTTGTCAGCGGTTTAGATATTGTCGAGTGAAACATGTGACAAATATCACATTAACGTGAAGACTAATATTTTAAGTATTAGGAATAGTTGAAGGTAGGGTCGAATTATTTTTTTGGAATGTAATAGCAGTGTGATAAAACTCAGTGAGAAGTGCCGCAAAGTAACAAACTAGGTGAAAAAAATAAGATTATAAAGCCAAATGTGGGAATATCCATCCATCCATTTTCTACCGCTTGTCCCTTTCGGAGTCGCGGGTGGTGTTGGAGCCGATCTCAGCTGCATTCGGGTGGAAGGCGGGTTGCTCCCTAGACAAGTCGCCACCTCATCACAGGGCCAACACAGATAGACAGACAACATTCACACTCACATTCACACACTAGGGCCAATTTAGTGTTGCCAATCAACCTATCCCCAAGTGCATGTCTTTGGAAGTGGGAGGAAGCCGGAGTACCCGGAGGGAACCCACGCATTCATGGGGAGAACATGCAAACTCCACACAGAAAGATCCCGAGCCTGGATTTGAACCCAGGATTGCAGGACCTTCGTATTGTGAGGCAGACGCACTGACCCCTCTGCCACCGTGAAGCCCCACTTGAAAACATATTCATGACAAAATAATTTTCATGAACCTCATACGAATTATATTTTTAATCTTTTAATGAATAATTTGGCCTAATTTGGAAGTGGGAGGAAGCCAGAGTGCCTGGAGGTTCCCGTTGTGGGTATGTTTCAGCTTCAAATCAAATGGGCGATAGGAGCCCAACAACACGGACGAACAAGCAAAAATGTTGTGATCACGTGATGGCATAGGGCTGGGCGATATATCGATTATACACGATATATCACGGGTTTGTCTCTGTGCGATATAGAAAATGACTCGTGATATTCGAGTATACGTTCTCACGCAGTTGCTTTTAGCTGCGAGCGTTACATTACAGACTCTTCTCGCTCTTTGCTGTCTCTCCTTCTCATAGACAAGCGCATCTTACATACTGTCACGTCATACATCACATACGTATACGCCATTGCGGATTAGAGAGGTAGCAGCATGGGTAACGTTAGCTGTGATACTGGCAGAGCCGTGCAAGTGGTAATACGAGAGAAAGAAGGTGCGAATCTGGTAACAAATGAAGGAAGAATTAATTCCCAAGAAAAACAGCATGTGGTCCATCGTCTGGCGGTGGTTTGGCTTCAAGTGGAAATATGTCGAACAGACAATCGTAATTTGTCAAGTGTGGGCCAAAAGCGTCGCTATAAAAAGTAGCATTACTGCTAGTATATAGCGCAATTTGAAAAGTCACCCGCTAGAGAATGAAGAGTCCTTACTCCGCATGTCAACATCTCCATTCGGTGCCACACGCCCACACCATCAAAATGCCGAGGCAAACATTTCCACATCAACACCGTATGAAAAAACTAGTCAACAACGGAATTTAATAACGTCCTTAGTAACCTACCACATATCGAAGGATGAATACTATTTAATTTCGTATTATGCAGCTCATTTTAATTTGACACTTAAAATGTCTCTGACAATCTTGCACTTTCTGTATTGGAAATGACATGTATGTTTGTGCCACTGCTTAATTACTGTTTAAAAATAAAGTTTTGGTCAACTGACTTAGTTGTGATTTCCCTCTCTGCATGAAAGTTTAAAATGAGCATATATTAATGCAGTATGAACAAGAATGTTTTAATGTACACACATAGAATCATCATACTGCTGTGATTATATGCATCAAGTGTTAATTCAAGGCCAGGGCAAAATATCGAGATATATATATCGTGTATCGCGATATGGCCTAAAAATATCAAGATATTAAAAAAAGGCCGTATCGCCCAGCCCTATGATTGCAATAAACAAAAAGACAATGTCAAACCTAATTTTTCCAACTGGGAAAAAAAATACACTTTAAGATGTTCAATGTCTAATTAGAATAACTTTTTGTTTTTTTTTAATTAATTTAGTTTAACAAAGTTTTTTACTTTCCATTTACAGTACAATGGTAAACAATTCTACAATAATGATAAATATAAGTTCATATTCTTGTAAATGAATACTTGCATTCATAATAAATATTATGAATACATTACATTATAAACGCTGCATAGTTGTTTTCGATTATTTCTTCAGTTAAAGGGCATGATGTAGACAAAACGCATAACGCCAAATATTTTTCAGAAGTAGATTATTCCATATTTTAATGTGTGGCATTTTTGAGATCAGAGTATGTTGATTGACAGTCTAAAAGTAACATGTCTTTCTTCAATTGTTTTTTTTTTGCAGTTTCCTGCATTTTTATGTATAAAATATATAAATTGCAAATCAAATCGCAATCACAATTTTGGACAAAAAAAATCGCAATTAGGGTTGTTGTTTTTTTTTTGAAAATTGTGTAGCCCTAAAGTGAGGTCTCCTAAGATTTCCAGCTCTGCTTTTTCAATTATTTGATTCTGCTTATGCAGCTAAGTCCCATCCATGCTAGGGATGAAATGGTATGACATCCTCACAATGTTGGTATGTTCCTGGGTTTTAGTGTTGAAGTTCAGTACATATCTCAGTACACCAAGGTAACAAAATGTCAAAACACTAAAGTGCTTACCATTTCAACTTTAATCATTTTCAAATAAATCATAGATTAACACAAACTGCTTGTAGCTCATTTGTCTTTAAATGCAATAAAAAGAAAAAATATTTATATAAATATATAGGTAGTATTCATATGGTTGCGCATCAATGACAACAGAGTCTTACATTCTGATTCTTCCGGAACGTCCGCATTTTAAAGTTAAAGTATCAATGATTGTCACACACACACTAGGTGTGGCGAAATTATTCTCTGCATTTAACCCATCACCCTTGATCACCCGTAGGGAGGTTAGGAAAGCAGTGGGCAGCAGCGGTGGCCACGCCCGGGAATCATTTTTGGTGATTTAACCCCCAATTTTTAAACGTGGATTCCTATTTTTCCATGCTTATTCCGCCGACATGGAAGACTGAGCAACAAACTATTTCCATATAAGGCGTAAGTTGATAATTCTCCATTGCAGCAAATAAACTCATATCAGTATCACTGGAGGATGAAGCTAAACATGCTACATAAACTATGCTACCCTACTCAGTGGCCTAGTGGTTAGAGCAGGGGTGCCCATTACGTCGATCGCGAGCTACCAGTCGATCTCCAGCCAGGCTTTTAAAAAAAATAGACCTAAAAATTAGTGATCATCAATCTTCACCAAGACGTCACTTAAATGACATTCACGGTACCGGAGGGTCTTGTGAGATGACGCTGGCTGCTGCAAGATCATTTTTATTAAAATATGACCGAGAGGAAAGCGAGAAACACTTTTTATTTCAACAGACTCTCGCGCCGTACCTTCCGTCAAAACTCTAAAGGCCGACTGCACATTTCCGATCTTCACAATAAAAGCCCTGTTTCATGCTGCCTGCGCTAACTAAATACAGAGTCTCGGAAAACTGGCGTGCACAAGCGATCCTTCAGAAAGCTGGCGTGCACATCACTTGTGCACGCCAGCTTTCCGAGACTCTTATTTTGTTAGCACAGGCAGCATGAAGCAGGGCTTTTATTGTGAAGATAGGAAATGTGCAGTCGGCCTTTAGAGTTTTGACGGAAGGGACGGCGCGAAAGTCTGTTGAAATAAAAAGTGTTTCTCGCCTTCCTCTCGGTCATTTTTTCATAATATTGAACTGGCAGCAGCCAGCGTCATCTCACAAGACCCTCGGGTGCCGTGAATGTCAATCAAGCAAGCTACGGAATTTGCCGCCAATGTTTTTCTTGTAAAGTGTATGGAAGCTGGATGAATTAGATGCCAAAAACCAACCACTTTCATGTGGTATTGTACAGAAAGGACAACTTTTTTTCTCCTCCATTTGAAAATGTGGGCGTTATCATCATTACTGTCTGATTCCAATCAATGCAAGTCATCAGAATCAGGTAATACACCAACTTATATTCTTGTCTTTGTGAAAGAAAGACATCTATATGTGTTACACATGCTTGTATTATCATTAAACAGATTTAACTTGTTTACAAAAAATGTGTCTTTCATAAATATAAATGATATATATAAATGAGGTAGATCCCCTCGAGTTGGTCAATTGAAAAGTAGCTCGCCTGCAGAAAGTTTGGGCACCCCTGGGTTAGAGCATGGGTGTCAAATCTGGCCCGCCGTGTAATTTAATGTGGCCCTTTAGGCAATATCAATTTAGCATTAGAGCTGGCCCGTTGGTGTTATACAGCGTCGGTGCCGCTGTAACACCGCATTCACCGCTAATACTCATACTTGCCATCCATCCATCCATTTTTCTACCACTTATTCCCTTTCGGGGTACTTGCCAACCCTCCTAATTTTCCCGGTTGACTCCCGAAGTTCAGTGCCCCTCCCGAAAATCTCCCGGGGCAACCATTCTCCTGAATTTCTACCAATTTCCACCTGGACAACTATATTGGGGGCGTGCATTTAAGGCAGTGCCTTTAGCGTTTTCTACAACCTGTCGTCACGTTCGCTTTTCCTCCATACTCACAGCGCGTCACATATTTGTGGCTTTCACACACACACACACACACACACACACACACACACACACACACACACACACACACACACACACACACACACACACCAGTGAATGCAAGTCATACTTGGTCAACAGCCATACAGGTCACACTGAGGGTGGCCGTATAAACAACTTTAGCACTGTTACAAATATGCGCAACACTGTGAACCCACACCAAACAAGAATGACAAACACATTTCGGGTGAACATCCGCACCGTAACACAACAGAACAAATACCTAGAACCCTTTGCAGCACTAACTCTTCCAGCTAACTGACATAATTAATGTTTTATTCATGCATTTTCTCTTGCTATTTCAAGGCTTGAATGTTTGGTTCATTCATTATTGTTATTTTATTTTCAAATATATCATTAGCCTGTGCCAAAAATTTGATATTTACCTCAGAAGATTCCAAATAGAAAAAAAGGCATAACATTTTTATTTTTATTTTATTTGATATGCCATTTATATTTTTTAAATTATTATTATTTGAAACTGGATTTTGCATGTCACTACAGTTATATAAGCCTTGTTTGTTCAATATTTAATGCAAAACTTGTTTGGGTCCCTATTAAAAGGTTAATTTGTTCAACCTTGGCCCGCGGTTTTGTTCCTTTTAAAATTTTGGCCCACTCTGTATTTGAGTTTGACACCCCTGGGTTAGAGTGTCCGCCCTGAGATCGGTAGGTCGTGAGTTCAAACCCCGGCCGAGTCATACCAAAGACTATAAAAATGGGACCCATTGCCTCCCTGCTTGGCACTCAGCATTAAGGGTTGGAATTGGGGGTTAAATCACCATAAATGATTCCCGGGCGCGTCACCGCTGCTGCTCACTGCTCCCCTCACTTCCCAGGGAGTGAACAAGGGGATGGGTCAAATGCAGAGGACAAATTTCACCACACCTAGTGTGTATGTGACAATCATTGGTACTTTAACTTTAACTTAATTACACTGGGAGGAAGAGCAAGCAGTTTTGAAAATGTTGAACTAGGAATGGGCTATTATATGATCAAGATCGTTGATAGCGATTGAGTTCAATCACGGTGATCAGCTGATAGCATAATTCCACAATCAAACATGGCGGAAATGTCTGTTAGAAGCTATTGCAGTAGTCAACAGTAGTGATGCTTGGTATAATCCTGCACAAAACACTCCACCTTTATTAACCGTGATCCTCTGTGTGTCTGTGAATGTGTGTGTGTGTGTTAGTGTACGTTTGCGTGTGTTTTTGTAAAAGTGTGTCTTGTGTGCGCGACCATTTAGTTCCACCGTCGCGAAAGTCAGTCTCCTCACGACATGGTTAATGTTCAATCACGTTGTACCTAGTCCCCTTACGCAGCTGAAATTGCAGCCCAGGTTAACAAGATAAAGAAATATGACTAATAGTCGCATAGAAGTTGAAACACAGGATTTAAAAGGAGCAGCGACTTTAGTTTCACGATCTTCTGCGGCTCACCAGTAATCCTGCCCCGAAGGCAGACTTGCAGACATTTAGAGAATGTCTGTGTGACTGTATTGGTCCTGACTGGGAGAATCAACACAGCCACTTATTTTATTCAGAAAAGGCATTTTTATATCTAAATATTGTTTAATCAGATTGTTTGTAAATGTGTCTTCAAAAATTCTACTTCTGATACAACAGATACTACGGGACAGCATGGCTCAGTTGGCAGAGCGGCCTTGCCAGTAACCTAAGGGTTCCTGGCTCGATCCCCGGCTTCCGCCATCCTGGTCACGTTCGTTATGTCCTTGAGCGAGACATTTCACCCTGGCTCCTAATAAGTCGTGGTTAGGGCCTTGCATGGCAGCTCCCGCCATCAGTGTGTGAATGGGTGAATGTGAAAATAGTGTCAAAGCGCTTTGAGTACCTTTTTAAAGGAAGAAAAGCGCTCTGCAAGTATAACACATTTACCATATACTAAAAAAACGTGTCCCTGTTGTTGGAGTATTACGGACAATAGGACCGGTATAAAGAAACTCTGCAGACAGACACTTGGTGTTCTTTTTGTTTGTTTGTGGACAAAAAAATACTTTTTGTGTCTGACATAATCATTAAACCTGTTTTATGCGCTGGTACACATAAAATTCTTATTGCACTTTAATGTAGATTCATTCAATATGAGATACAACATTTGACTTTAAAAAACTCCACAATGTGGGTCAGTCACCGCTTGCCCCTTGCCAAAGCACTGGTGAGAATCACTGTTGTATTCAAGTGATTAAAGAATACAAATGTTAATTTACCATTGGAAAGTATTGTTTAGTAAATGTTAACCTGAAACAAAAGTCTCATAGTATTCAGTACACCAATTATACTCTGTTTACTGCAGACTGTTTGTAAAGACAAGCAAAAAAACACTAACTTTGAGAGGGAAAAAAAAAACACGAAACGTATCGAAAAAGAAGCAAAACCGTGGCTCTAAAAGCAGGTACGGACTGTAGCGTGTGTTACCTGTGTTGTACCTCCTAGTAAACACAATAATAGATATGAACAAAATGACAGTTGTCAGCTGTTAGCACATATTACCTCAATTAAACATGGTTGTAGAAAACAGTAGGGATTTGGTACTCTGTAAAATCCTGCAGGGGAGAGTACGCTTCAATTAAAAATAATAATACAAAAGTGTGATATTTAATTGAGATCGGATGATATGAAAAAATTAACCGTGATCATTTTTTTTGCCACATCGCCCAGCTCTATGTTGAACTAATCTCTAGTTTCCTTTGTTTTCAGTACAGCTGATTTAAAAATGGCTGGCGTAAAAAAACAATACAATACCATCCATCCATTTCTACTGCTTATTCCCTTTGGGGTCGCGGGCGGCGCTGGTGCCTATCTCAGCTACAGTCGGGCGGAAGGCGGGGTTCACCCTGGACAAGTCGCCTTCTCATCGCAGGGCCAACACACATAGACAGACAACATTCACACTCGCATTCACACATTTAGTGTTGCCAATCAACCTATCCCCAGGTGCATGTCTTTGGGGTGGGAGGAAGCCGGAGTACCCGGAGGGAACCCACGCATTCACGGGGAGAACATGCAAACTCCACACAGAAAGATCCCGAGCCGGGATTGAACCCTGACTACTCAGGACCTTCGTATTGTGAGGCAGACGCACTGACCCCTCCTCCACCGTGCTTCCCCTAATGCAATACAAAACGTGGTTTTAATTGAGATCAGATTATATAGAAAATTTTGATTTTTTTTTTTTTTCCTCATATCACGCAGCCTTAACCAGACCATCAAACTCACTACATGACTGCGACAAACGGGTAACAGACCTAGGCTGTATGCTTTGCACGTGTTGCTAGAACATTTGCAACACAGAAATGGACCTGGACTTTGTGTTTGTGCTATTATTTCTGAAAAGAAAACCGCTTTTGCACATTCAAAATAATATTGATTATATGGCACACAGGATAGATTGGTTGATAGTTTGTCTCATTTATTAAATGTCCATCCATCCATCCATTTTCTACCGCTTATTACCTTTTGGGGTCGCGGGGGGCGCTGGCGCCTATCTCAGCTACAATCGGGCGGAAGGCGGGGTACACCCTGGACAAGTCGCCACCTCATCGCAGGGCCAACACAGATAGACAGACAACATTCACACTCACATTCACACACTAGGGCCAATTTTAGTGTTGCCAATCAACCTATCCCCAGGTGCATGTCTTTGGAAGTGGGAGGAAGCCGGAGTACCCGGAGGGAACCCACGCATTCACGGGGAGAATATGCAAACTCCACACAGAAAGATCCCGAGCCTGGATTTGAACCCAGGACTGCAGGAACTTATCATTGTGAGGCAGATGCACTAACCCCTCTGCCACCGTGAAGCCCTTATTAAACGTCAATACTCATTAATATGTTTTCCAGAATGAAACAATAGGGTTTTGCACATTTTTTCTGTTCTCACAAAGACTTCGCTTTTCTGCTGTCAGTGAACTACCTACATGTAGTACTGCAGGGACATAAAGTGTACAACCATAAAAGGAAGTTGCTTGTTCAGTTTGGACTAGATGACAGTGGGGCTGATCTGTCTTTTCTCAATGTATGCTAGTAATTCTTTTACACACACGCATGTCTGTCACGGACCATAGACTTATTTTATTTTGAAGCATTAGGTCATGAAAGAGGTGCTGTTTCCCCTAAAGGTCATAAGACCTCTGGTTGTTGGGGCTCCATGCTTTGAAGGCCACTTTTAAAGATTATTCTCAGCAGTCCTAACCTTTTCTTTTAGCTCTGATCCTGATCCAAACCGGTCTCTCTTTTTTCCGCGGCTTAGCTTGTACAAGTGAGTATTATTAAGTCGCTGAGGTTGAATAGCTGCCGAGGCTAAAAACGGACTGCATCAAATGAAGCTACTTAATGACAAAAAAAATATATATGCAAAGACTTGTATGTCTGCTTAAATGTTTTTAAAATATAAATATCCAATGATTCTTTGTATTGCTGACATGGCAGAATGACTTATAACTGCATGCAAGGTAAAAGGTGGGGCTGGAGGCATCAGTAATGTCAACACCCTGTGGGCCATATTTATTTAGCGGCAGAAAGTTGCTGTGAGTTTATGCTTAACAGATTTGCTTTGACTGACATACCTACATGTTCCCAACGCTACAGAACAGCCACCAAACCTGTTCAAAGTGTGTCTCGTTCAGCCTTTCATCGAATAGAAAAAATATTTGACAAGTAATAACACCCCTATGCTATGTAGTTTACATATAAACACAGCACTTGGCAGGATCACTAGAGCAACAATATATATGCAAAACCTTTCTCAGCCCCCATCAGATAAATCATGTGTGCGGCTGAGTAAGAATTAAATTGGATTTACTTGAATAAAACACATTTAATAGCTTTGTGTTGTTTCAAGGATTGGCTGGCAGTTGCCAAATTTAGCAAAATGATTGGGAACAAGTTTCACATTTTGGCCTTTACAATAAAGGCAAAAGTTATGCTCTGTATACAATTTGACTGCAGTCTGTCTGGTCAGTGGTGTCCCACTAAAAGCATGTAAGTGGCAGTTGTGCATTTGTTGTCTGTCAAGCAAATTCCAGAAGAAGAAAACCTCAGCATTTTGTGGACTCTAAATGCTAATGCTAAAAACAAAGTTGAGCAGGTAATCGCTACTCATTCCTCCATGTTCTGCAGACTGCATAACACGCAACGAACAACATGACATAAAATGTGTTTAATGTTTCCGAACAAGTTAATGCTAACGTACAATAGATTAGTAGCTCATTGAGAGGCTAAACAAAATTAACATTGCCGATCGCAGGGTACATGGATAAACAATGCTTCACGCTCACATTCATGCCTATGGACAATTTAGTCTCCAATAAACCTAAAATGTGTATTTTTGGAATGCGGGAGGTGACTGGAGTACCTAGAGAGAAAACACATGCACAGGGACAACATGCATATCCAAACGATGGTTTGAAAACGCACACTCTGTAAAATTAGACGTTACTGTTGGTAGTCAGGTCAAAAGTATTAGGGTAGTTTGCATTGGCTTCAACAAGAAATACCTAAATTAACTTAAATTACCTCTACTTTTGCAGAGTTTCAACTCTGTTTAGCTGCATGAACAGCTGCCGCACTCCTAAGGGGCGATTTAGATTTGTTTTTAGTTTTTTAAAAAGCATAGAACAATTTTTATGATATTGAGAAGTTTTTTTTAAACTTGTTATGGGCAATAGCTTGTAGATAATAGACTATGTACAGTATATATACTTTCATACAATACATATTTTTTTCATGTAAAAATGTTTTCATGAAAAAATATGTATTATATAGGGGTGTAACGGTACGTGTATTTGTATTGAACCGTTTCGGTACGGGGGTTTCAGTTCAGCACGCGGGTGTACCGAACGAGTTTGTAAGCAAAGGTCTTCACAAGCTGCTCTGCTTTCTGCCTCTGTCTCTGACACAGCACCCAGCATTGACCCACCAACACAACCATCTGATTGGTTACAAACAAAGCCAATCAGCAGTGCGTATTCAGAGCGATGTAACAACCAATCAGCAGTGCGTATTCAGAGCACATGTATTCAATGCTTCAGCGTCAAGCAGATAGGTGTTTAGCAGGGGAGCAACGGACAGCGTACTCTCCCCAAATTATAAAAAACATTTCCCAGTCACAACTACTACTAACATCACTATGAGCCCGTTGACCTTCTAGAAACTTAAACTGCACCTCAGCTCGCTCGCAGTTCTGGTTTGAGGTGAAGGCTAATTAGCTTTTAGCATAACGTTATCTCATTTTGCTGTGTGTGCGTGCGTGTGTGTGTGTGTGTGTGTGTGTGTGTGTGTGTGTGTGTGTGTGTGTGTGTGTGTGTGTGTGTGTGTGTGTGTTAGGGGCAGCAAAGCCCTGTCTGTCTGTTGTGAATTAGTGAATTATATTTATATAGCGCTTTTCTCAAGTGACTCAAAGCGCTTTACATAGTGACACCCAATATCTAAGTCACATTTAAACCAGTGTGGGTGGCACTGGGAGCAGGTGGGTAAAGTGTCTTGCCCAAGGACACAACGGCAGTAACTAGGATGGCACAAGCGGGAATCGAACCTGCAACCGTCAAGTTGCTGCCACGGCCACTCTACCAACCGAGCTATACCGCCCCCCTGTTATTTCATTGAACTCCATGGTGTTCAGGGATGAATAGTCTCTCCTATTGCTATTGTACTATTCTTTCAGCTATAGTTATATTAATCATTAGTAATGTAGCAGCCTAGTTTTGAATGACAGGGTCCCTCCTATCACATGTTGACAAAAATATAACATTTACATAATAAAAGTCAACTACAGGCTTCCCAAATGCTGTAATAAATGTAACATGATGAGTTGATTTGAAACTGTTTAATGTTGCACTTTTTATATGTAGAAGAAAGGTTTTGTCATTTTATTTAATCAAAGCAACAACTTGAGGCAATTTAACGTGGATTAATGTGGGCAGAATGATTATAGTGTTCCCAATGTTAAAAGGATAAAGCCATTGTTTACAAATTTGGTAAATAAATAACCCAAAAATTTATATTTTGTTGTTTTCTTACTGTACCGAAAATTAACCGCACCGTGACCTCTGAACCGAGGTATGTACCGAACCAAAATTTTTGTGTATCGTTACACCCCTAGTATTATATATACAGCATTTATCTTGCAGTGGCAGTGCACCACTGTCATTTACATATGTATGTGTATGTATGTATGTATGTATATGTGTATGTGTATATGTATGTATGTACTGTATGTATGTGTGTATGTCTGTATGTATGTGTGTTAGGGCAGCAACTAACGATTAATTTGATAATCGATTAATCTGTCGATTATTACTTCGATTAATAATCGGATGTAAGAGACAAACTACATTTCTATCCTTTCCAATACTTTATTTTAAGAAACAGCATACTGGCACCATGTCCTTTCGACTTGCCAAATAAAACAAGGCAAGTGTTACAAAAATGTGCACCATTGTGCTGCACAATAGCAATAATTTTGCTTAGGTGAATTTCAAACCTGGCTAATACCTATTCCAACCATTCTGCAATGTTGGATGCTGAATGTCTTTTCTCTAGTGTCATGGTCGTAAGGCAGATTGACTTCATGTTCCATTCGTCGCCAATGTAGTGGCATATATTGCCAAAGTAGGCTTCCGTGTCTACACTTGTCCACACATCAGTAGTGAGAGCAATTTTGCTCTGGGTGGCTTTTATGTCAGTCTACACTGCATGGAATGTCCGCTCGTACTTCCTCTCCATCAGTTGGTAAAATGGTTCCTCGAGGGAAGAGTGTAACCAGGGTTGAGGAGCCCTCAACCCTGGTTACACTCTTCCCTCAATAAGGACGTGAATCATTTGTCTAAAACCTTCATCCTCCACCATTGATAGTCGCCTCATGTCAGTTAGCAACATATTCAGGATAGCATCACTCAGTGCAGCCGCTTGCCGTGGTGTGCAGACCTTCCTTTGTACCAAGTCGCTAATGCTGGCTTGATTCTTTCTGAAATGAGAGAAAATATATTATGAATGTACATAGTAGCATCATTTACATGTAACTCAATACAAACCGAGTTGATTTAATTAATAATTTCTGACGTAAAAGACAAATACGCCACCACATTAAAAAAACAGCAAATTTAAATAAATGGACGTTGGAGTTGCAGAATACACTAATAACAACACACAGAAATGTAACTCATCAGATCAGAACTGGATCAGATATAGTACACATTTCTGTTCTGAATAATAAAGAATTCACTTTAGGCTACATCTGAATAATAGCATGAAATATTCCAGCACCTTCATAATGTTTAGTTATACTAAAGCGTCACTCAAGTCTAAATAGATTTACATAGCTTTATTGATCCATTATGAAACCAACCTGGGATATTTCTGTCCGTTACGTTTATTTCGAAATCGGTAAACGTGCGTTTTCCTCTCTCAAAACGGAGTCAAATGTGCCGTAGACACATTATCAACCCCACGTTGCAAAAAAGACCTATAGCGTTAACGTTAACTTATGAATGCCTGTTGCCGCTCATAACAACACAGAAAATGAAGATGTCACACTATCCAAAACGTTCCTAACACTCTGAAAGTTAATACACAACAGTTGCTGCTGCGCTTCCTTAAAAAAAAATATCCTCGTTAACAAAACACACAAAAACGGACACAACGGATCTATATACTCGGACTATGGACTTGAAAAAGTTACATACTGCGAGTTCTTCCCTTCATCTTCTTCCGGTGCTGCCGAAGCAATGTTGTCCTTCGGTGCCACGCGATGTCCATGCTGCAGGTTTTGCAGGGAATGTCTTTAAAGTAAAGTGTTCCGACACTTTTGACGACTTAGGTCGGACACTTTTCTCCATTGAAACAATAACCTCGAGATGTTTCTCCGCTGAACTATCCGTACTGTTTCCCTCCACCATTTTTCGAAATTTTCCAGGCAAAGGAGACTGCTTGGTCACGTGAGCTGCACATGACACATCATTGGCTGGCTCACTGCCACCACATGAGACGCAGCCTCAGCGCCGCCCTGGTGCTGTTTTGTACTTATTTTGAATATTGTTTTTCAGCTGTTTCTAAATGTTGCAGTTTATAAATAAAGGTTTAGGGGAAAAACATTGCATACATCCAACGAATCGATGACTAAATTAATCGCCAACAATTTTTGTAATCAATTTTAAACGATTTAATCAATTAGTTGTTGCAGCCCTAATGTGTGTGTGTGTGTGTGTGTGTGTATTTGTATTTATATGTATATTAAACTATATATATGTGTGTGTGTGTGTATATGTATTTGTATTTATATTATACTAATATATATATACATATATATATATATATATATATATATATATATATATCGCCAAGCTCCAGGGTTGATGAAACTACCAGTTTATCAAACCATGTATTACACTCTGCTTTATGGTTTTATTCTCATTTTTGTATTTCTGAAGACAGTTGGTGACAGTTAGTGTCACCACACTAAAACTGATTTTAGAACAGAACTGCTCAGAACAACTGTACATATTAATATTGCAAACAATGTGAAAATAACTTTTTTGTCTTCAACAGAAAATTATTAATGGATTTCTAAAACCTTGGTGACCTTTTGAGCCATAAGGAATTCCACAAGTTTTACCTAAAAGTCCCGGGATTGTATGCAGCTTCAGTGCTCAAGCATGTGGCCCATGGATGCCACAGTCCAGTTTCGTCAAAGGATTTTTAACTCCAAAAGAAACAATTGAAAAGTGCTCAAGTTTTCAAGCAAAGACAAAGATAAACGTGTGGTCCTGCACAGGGATGTTTGCTTTAAAGCCTCCTCAGCTGTCCAGTCCCTTTTTTTCCTGAATAAGTAACCTGACGAAAAAGTCCCATGAGCAACTCTGCAGGACGCCCGATAACGTCGACATGAGTAGTACTTTAGGAAAAGAAAAGGATTCAAAAGAAAAGGACCCTAAAAGTGGTTCGGGAGGTAAAGAAAGGGAAAAGGAGGCCAAGGCTCTGGCAGGCCTGGTCAAGGATGGAGGCAAAGAAACAA
This sequence comes from Nerophis ophidion, assembly GCF_033978795.1. Taxonomy (NCBI): domain Eukaryota; kingdom Metazoa; phylum Chordata; class Actinopteri; order Syngnathiformes; family Syngnathidae; genus Nerophis; species Nerophis ophidion. The sequence continues at coordinate 12,141,148 of NC_084630.1, read as the reverse complement.
AGACCAAAGGGAAAGAAGCCAAAGAAGGTAAAAAGGACACCAGCAGCTCAGCACCGGGTGTTGCCTTCTCTGTTGACAATACGATAAAGCGGCCAAACCCAGCACCAGGTACACGCAAGAAGTCTAGCAATGCTGAGGTGATTAAGGAGCTTAACAAGTGCCGGGAGGAAAATTCCATGAGATTGGATCTATCTAAACGCTCTATTCACATGCTGCCCACCTCCGTTAAGGAGCTGACGCAGCTGGCTGAACTCTACCTATACAGCAACAAGCTGCAGAGCCTACCACCTGAAGTGGGATGCCTCTCAGGCCTGGTCACTTTAGCTCTGAGCGAGAACTCTTTAACCAGCTTGCCTGACTCACTGGACTCCCTTAAGAAGCTTCAAATGCTCGATCTTCGGCACAACAAGCTGAGAGAGATCCCGCCAGTAGTCTACCGGCTGAAGTCTCTGAAAACGCTCTACCTACGCTTCAACCGCATCACAACGGTGGAGAAGGACATCCGAAATCTTTCCAAGCTCACAACACTCAGCATCCGGGAAAACAAGTTCAAGCAGCTTCCCGCAGAGATAGGTAGGTCCAACAAATCATGCAAGCAATGAACTAGTCAGAACCGTAGTTAGATAAAATGATACATTTTTATTGCAAACACAATTTGAAGAGTTATTCTTTGTATTTTTTTGCAGGGGAACTCTGCAACCTCAGTACTCTGGATGTTGCCCATAATCAGTTGGAGCACTTACCGAAGGAGATTGGGAATTGCACACAGATAACCAACCTAGATTTGCAGCACAATGAGCTCTTAGACCTCCCAGAGACCATAGGTATGCAGAGTGTAGTACTTAATTAGTTTTACCTCAGTGACAGCTTTACATTATTTGCCCGCGTTATTAAACGCAAATGTGCAACTTGTTTCCGTTTTTTTGTTTCAGGAAATTTTGCCAGCATAAACCGCTTAGGTCTGAGATACAACAGATTGTCAGCTATCCCCAGATCGTTAGCCAAATGTCGAGAACTGGAAGAGCTAAATCTCGAAAACAATAACATATCAGTGTTACCGGAGGTAGGTGCAACCATTAACTTGTTCAACATCTGAAATACACAGCATAGGCAATCATGTTCCCAACCATATTATCAGAAAACTTGATGTTTTAAAATGCTTTTAAAGGAGTCCTATTATGAAAACCATCTTGCCTTACCTATTAGAACCTGTTTTTGTGCATTTGAGATCTGCAGAAAATTGGAAATCAAACCATGGAGGCATAGCGGAGATAATTATAAAACAGTCTTTCCTTATTTTCATACTTCCTCCACCTGAGCCGTTTGAAATTTGCCAAACTTGTGATATTTTTCCAATTGTTGAAGTCAGCGGATATCCCGATATAAGATTAAGTTTTACCCGAATAGCTTTGCGCAAGTCCGCCATTCAAGTCCGACGTGGTAGTCAACAAGTCTGTGGGGCAGACTGGCTCGTACATACACATGCATGCTAAAATCATCCAGTGTTGCCATTTCTAATACAAAGTACTGTTTAGTTTGAACTTATATTTGTCACAAGACTACATATAGAAAAACTACAACATGGCTAGTGGGGAGAAGACACAGTCAAAGTGGGGGTACGTAAATAGACCGCCCACAAAACGGGGCATCCTGAAAAGACGGTCAGAAAGCAGCTTGAAAACGGTATGTAAAACTTAATACATACTGTATTTTCCAGACTAGCCGCACCCACAAAATTTTCGCAAAAAAATATAGTTTCCATGTATTAGTTTCACCGGACTATAAGCCGCAGATATATGTTACCAAACAAAGTTCTCCACACAGAAAGGTTTTGTTAATGTTTTTTTACATACTTTAATTGTTTCCAAACGGTGCCTGTAACACGTCAGTAAAACAGGTGATCGGACAAAACCAAAGTCAACGTCATACTACGGAAGCTTGGTCTCTAATGAGCAAAACAGACTCAACAAGTCCACGGTGACATCTGGTTGAATTTACAAGGAATTTGTAAAACTGCTGTTGTAAGTTAATAATACTAACACAGACCATCATAAACGTGTTAGCATATTAGCTAAGACTAGCGACGCTGGCTTCATTACAAATGCAATAGTACATACAAATATGCATGAAAACAAAAACAGACATCACACATGAGACAGTTTAGTAAGGAAAATAGTTTAAGTTATATTGTAAAATTTACAAACGTTGCTTGGAATGATCAATGGTGAATACATACGAGTAGAAACACTATGGACGACGAGAAGACTGCACGGCAATTATACTTCCAGTAACTTGAAAGGACTAAATGGAAGGACACTGCAGCACCTGCAGTGAGCAAACTCGTCTAAAAGATGGCGCCATAGCACAAAAAATAATACACCATCAGTGTGTTTGCTTGATTTTTTTTTTTTTTAACTATTGTATTATGGCCTTCAGCCAAAAATATCTTTAAATTATCCGCACCGTTTTAAAAGCCACAGGGTTCACAACATAGGAAAAAAGTAGCGGCTTATAGTCCAAAAGTGTCAAAAGTCGCAATTCTTATTGGTAACGATTCTTAATTTATTAAAAAATCAAACAACATTTTTTTTTCTGTCCTATCCAGACTCTCAGGCAAATCATATTTTTGATGTAGCCCTTATCTGCTGTACAGATGTACTTTAGAAAAGAGAAGTGTTAGATACTTCGCTTGTTGCCTTATTTGTATTTATTAAATATTTGGGAAGCATTTTGTTAAACAAAACCAGTTTTCTTTTAAGTAAAATAGAAATTGATCGGAGCTGTTTATCTTTATTATGGAGGAATGTAATTAATCATAGAACTGGCATTCAATGTTATTAAAAAAGTATAGCTTTTGAATCTAGAATTGTTTTGAATCAAGATTAGATTCTTAAGCGAATTGTGTGTTGCCCAAATATTCACAGCACTGATATTATGTAGATAACAATGACGTTTTTTAATTTAAATAAAAAAAACATAGTATGACCCCTTTGAGCGTCTTTCAAAGAACATCCAGTCTATAAAAAAACATTTTTTGTTTCCTTATATTTGAGTTTTGTTGTGCCTCTGCTTGATATTAAACAGGGCCTCCTGTCGAGTTTGGTCAAGCTGACTAGTCTGACGCTAGCAAGGAACTGCTTCCAGTCATACCCAGTGGGCGGACCCTCCCAGTTTTCGACCATCTACTCGCTCAACATGGAGCACAACCGTATCAACAAGATCCCATTTGGAATCTTCTTTAAGGCCAACGTTTTAAGCAAGCTTAACATGAAGGTATATTTGCATGTTTTGTGCATGTCAGCATGATATAATTGCAATTTGTACTTTCAAATACTGTAGATATATACAGTACTAGTGCCTACTCATAAGCTTGTTTGCTGTCTTGAAGCTCAGAGGTTTTTCCACTTTGGAAACTTAAATGTGTAGGCTAGATGTTATGGTCTTTTGACACTTGAACTTTCCTGTAGAGTATGACTTTGAATGTATTCCATCCATCCATTTTCTACTGCTTGTCCCTTTTGGGGCCGCGGGGGGTGCTGGAGCCAATCTCAGCTGCATTCGGGCGGAAGGCGCTGTACACCCTGGAGAAGTACTTTGAATGTATTAAAACAACCAATACATATAAATATTTAGATTTAAGTCAAGTTCCGTGAAATGTGAGTCTCCTGTCTTGTGTTTCTTTAGGTTTTTGTGAGGCTTGGCTGCAAATTAAACTTGAGTTGCTGTGCTGTCATCCAACATAAATATTTATCTGCTTAACAGTTAATTAAAACGAGGCTAAAAGAAAAGTATAGATTAGCCAAGGACGGCGTGGCGCAGTAGGAGAGTGGCTGTGCGCGACCCGAGGGTCCCTGGCTCAATCCCCACCTAGAACCAACCTCGTCACGTCCGTTGTGTCCTGAGCAAGACACTTCACCCTTGCTCCTGATGGGTGCTGGTTAGCGCCTTGCATGGCAGCTCCCTCCATCAGTGTGTGAATGTGTGTGTGAATGGGTAAATGTGGAAGTAGTGTCAAAGCGCTTTGAGTACCTTGAAGGTAGAAAAGCGCTATACAAGTACAACCTATTTATTATGTACCCTTTATTCTGGTTCATTCGCATAGAGGAAGGATGAGGAGTTTCTCATTGGCAAAGTAATCATGAATGTTGCACATGTAAAAACTATTCCTGTTATTTCCAGTGATTATTCAGTTTTCATCATGTTTGAACAGCAATTTTACTGAGGTCTTTATTGGTATTGACATTGTTTACAGACAGATTGTTTAAGCCGTTTGGATTCAAGTCTTGTCAGAATATTTTCTGATGCCAGCTAACAGTTACCAAAGTGCACTGGTGTGCTCAGCTGCTTGGACAGTGCACTCTTTGTAATGGCAGTAATTGTAATTGAATGGTAGAAAATGGATGGATGTAATTGTCTCACATTTTAATGAATAATCCTGACTTTTGTCTTGATCAGGACAACCAGTTAACTTCTCTGCCATTGGACTTTGGCACATGGAACAACATGGTGGAGCTTAACCTAGCTACCAATCAGCTGACTAAGATTCCAGAGGATATTTGCGGCCTGGTGTCTCTGGAGGTAAGCCACAAATGCAGCTCATAGCTCCATATGAGTACAATGTAATTTATATAACAGCCATTGAAAAGTAACCCCTGGTTGAGTATTGGAAAAAGGTGTTTGTTATCATAGGTAATATCAAGCCAAAGTTAGAGCGGACCAATAATCAAATACCATGGTACCTTGGTTTTCGTTTCGGTCACCCGATGTAAATACCACAAACCATTTTATACAGAATAATTGACGTTATATGTGCAGAAAATAATGCCAAATCAGATGAACCAAGGTTCCCATGCACCCTGGAAACCCTGAGAAATGATCGGCGTAATGTTGCGTAACTGAAAACACGTTGGGAATGAGAAAAAAGGTCAAATGTCTTGGAAATGGTCACGTGATCCTGACAAATGATTTATCCTCCCCTGCATTTTGAGTAAATGCAAACAGTTAGGCTGGTCTAATCTTACCTTATCTTGTAGCAACATGAAGGCATATCACTTCTCGCCCCGCGCAAGGCTACCAGCCAATCAAATGTGCATTTGCAAACTGAGATGAAACAAAGATCATACTGATTACAGTGACTTACTAAAGATATACAAAAATACTTTTTAGAGGAAATACAAAACCGAATGTTGTAGTATGACAGAAGAGAAAGTTGAGTTGGGAATTACCCCAGTTTGTCATATTTATTTGTTGTAGATTAGTCCTTCTATCCATGGACAACACATCAAACGCCTGAGTAACACTGATCACTGCCTTGTGGTTAGAGTGTCCGTCCTGAGATCAGTAGGCCATGAGTTCAAACCCCGGCCGAGTCATTCCAAAGCACTGTAAAAATAGTACGCATTATGTCTCTGCTTGGCACTCAGTATCAAGGGTTGGAATTGGGGGTTTAATCACCATAATGATTCCCGAGCACGGCCACCGCTGCTGCTCACTGCTCCCCTCACCTCCCAGGAGGTGGAACAAGGGGATGGGTCAAATGCAGAGGTTAGTTTCACCACACCTAGTGTGTGTGTGTGAGACAATCAGTGGTACTTTAACTTTAATAAACATAAAACCAATGTGGATACAATCAAGTTATAACTGTAGAAAATAACACTTTCAAAGCAACATCCGTATGTGACTTTATAACTTGTCTCTGTAGCGGCTGAAAACATCCTGGAAATGTCTAGGACATTTTTTTTCAAGGATACAGTAGGAGCCCTGATAAATGACAACATCAATTTAAATTATATTGAAAACCTTTTTTGGAAATCATAGCGATGAGCAGAGCACCATGCGGACACCCTGTTCTTTCTTGAATTCAATCTTGTTTCTCATCTTCTTCATCATAGTACAGACACTTGCAACTTTTTTGGCCCCACTCAGGCTACATTTTCAGTCATACTTATTAAAAAACAAGGACCGAGTCACCAATGTGTGTGAACATTGGGTTACTAGATTCCGTGGAATGATTTGTGGGCGATGTTCCACACAATATTTGGCTGTACAATACCCAAACTTGTCTATGAAAACAAGGGTAACATTTTGTCAAACTGAATCATACAAAAAGTGGGAGTTACCAAAATGAGTTACTATTGTACAGCATACAACATTTTGATTGCATGTGCAAAACAGTAGTGATGCTTGGGCCCAATTTCATGATCACTCTCTTTTTTTCTTCACAGGTGTTAATATTGTCAAATAATCTTCTGAAGAAGTTACCACATGGTATTGGCAATTTAAGGAAGCTTCGAGAGCTTGACTTGGAGGAAAACAAGTTGGAATCACTCCCCAACGAAATTGCTTATCTCAAAGAATTACAGGCAAGTTTGGCAAAGACAGTTCTTTATTGCATGGCAATCAAAGACTAAAAGAGTTTAAGCTAGTGGGAAGTTGAAGTGCAAAGTGGAATTTAGAAGGACTTAGTAGCCACATGTTGAAAGGTTTTGAGCAGTAAAAATCTACAGCCAAAAGACCTTTGATAGATGTTGGTATCAGCGAAGTTTTCTAACCTTACGTTTATATTTTAGTGAGGGTTTCCAGAACAATACTGGCAAAATTATTACTTAAAGGGAAACTGACTTTTTTGTAATTTTGCCTATCGCTCACAATCATTATGAAAGACATTTAGAATGCATTTTGAATGCATTCTAAATATTAAACAAATGCGATCAAAAGTCCGCTTACAATGGAACCTATGGTGGTCGCTCTATTCTGCCTATAAAGCCCTTAAAACATCCAAACACCTCCATTGAGGTTTTATTTACACCATGTTAGTATTTCAAACGGGCTTCACGGTGGCAGAGGGGTTAGTGCGTCTGCCTCACAATACGAAGGTCCTGCAGTCCTGGGTTCAAATCCAGGCTCGGGATCTTTCTGTGTGGAGTTTGTATGTCCTCCCCGTGAATGCGTGGGTTCCCTCCGGGTACTCCGGCTTCCTCCCACTTCCAAAGACATGCACCTGGGGATAGGTTGATGGGCAACACTAAATTGGCCCTTGTGTGTGAATCCATCCATCCATCCATCCATCTTCCTCCGCTTATCCGAGGTCGGGTCGCGGGGGCAGCAGCCTAAGCAGGGAAGCCCAGACTTCCCTCTCCCCAGCCACTTCGTCTAGCTCTTCCCGGGGGATCCCGAGGCGTTCCCAGGCCAGCCGGGAGACATAGTCTTCCCAACGTGTCCTGGGTCTTCGCCGTGGCCTCCTACCGGTTGGACGTGCCCTAAACACCTCCCTCGGGAGGCGTTCGGGTGGCATCCTGACCAGATGCCCGAACCACCTCATCTGGCTCCTCTCGATGTGGAGGAGCAGCGGCTTTACTTTGAGTTCCTCCCGGATGGCAGAGCTTCTCTCTAAGGGAGAGCCCCGCCACATGGCGGAGGAAACTAATTTCGGCCGCTTGTACCCGTGATCTTATCCTTTCGGTCATGACCCAAAGCTCATGACCATAGGTGAGCATGGGAACGTAGATCGACCGGTAGATTGAGAGCTTTGCCTTCCGGCTCAGCTCCTTCTTCACCACAACGGATCGGTACAACGTCCGCATTACTGAAGACGCCGCACCGATCCGCCTGTCGATCTCACGATCCACTCTTCCCCCACTCGTGAACAAGACTCCTAGGTACTTGAACTCCTCCACTTGGGTCAGGGTCTCCTCCCCAACCCGGAGATGGCAGTCCACCCTTTTCCGGGAGAGAACCATGGACTCGGCCGCTTCACACTCGGCTAGTGTGTGAATGTGAGTGTGAATGTTGTCTCTCTATCCGTGTTGGCCCTGCGATGAGGTGGTGACTTGTCCAGGGTGTACCCCGCCTTCCGCCCGATTGTAGCTGAGATAGGTGCCAGCGACCCCAAAAAGGGAATAAGCGGTAGGAAATGGATGGATGGATAGTATTTCAAACACGGACATTTATAATAAAATTTAATATTGACGTATTTTGATCATTTTAAGTATACTGGGCCCAGTAATTTAAAACGCATCACAACGTTCGCTTTTTTTTTAACATCACCGATTACTGCTCACTGCAGACTTCATGAGAGCCAACAAACCTAATAAAACATCACTCACTGTACAACAACTGCTATCATTAGAATGCCGACTGTTAGGTTGTTTATATATTCCTATTTAGATGAAAAATTACTCCCCAAAGAAAAAGGGGTCAAAGTGTCCCAACTTGTCAAAGTACGTCCTCGTTCTTCTACTGTCAATGTGAGAGTCATGCTTTATGATCTACAATAAAGTTTGACTGGCAAGGAAACCTGGAAGCAGCTGATCAATCGATCATGTCAACATTGGCACGCAAGCTTGTGATCACGCCGCCTCTATATAATAACAATATCACTAATACTTGGTTAATATTCAAGTCATGAGATGTAAGTGGGTTATTGTTGGTAGTTTTTGTGTGTTTTTTTTATAATTTTTGGGGGGGCTGAATGACCTTCCACTTAGCACTGCTGTAAGCGGACTTTTATTCACGTTTGTTTACGTGTTAGAATGCATTAAAAAAATATATGTCTGGTTTCGTGTCTTCTATTATGATTGTGAATAATAGGCAAAATTACAAAAAAAAAAAAAAACTGTAGTTCTCCTTTAAAGATTGGCCTTTGCCACCTTTATGCGGATGTATAGAGGGTGATCATTTTTCAAACATTTTACCTACCCTCTTTTAGTACATGATGATGTAGACCAGGGGTGCCCATTACGTCGATCGCGATCGACTGGTCGATCTCGGAGGGTGTGTCAGTCGATCTCAAGCCAGGCATTAAAAAATAGACATAAAAATGAGCAATCATCAATCATACCAAGACTTCACTTTCGTCAGTTGTTTTACATTCTCGGCACCCGAGGATCTTGTGAGATGACGCTGGCTGCTGCGAGCTCATATTTAAGAAAAAAATCACTAACAGGGCGGACGCAGAGAAACACATTTTATTTCTAGAGACTCCGTACCTACTGTCAAAACTCTAAAGACCGACTGCACAGTTCCTGTCTTCACCATAAAAGACCTGTTTCATCCTGCCTGTCCTAACAAAATAAGAGTCTCAGAAAGCTAGTGTGCACAAGCTAGCAAGCTACGGAGTTTGATGCCAATGTATTTCTCCCCCGGCCTCAGCGACCGCTTTCTCACTTGCTTGCCCACCCGCACAGTCACTGACGTCACTCACCTGCTGCCAGACATTAAAGGGCCACACACATATGCTACTCTCATAACAAAGTGTTTAAAAACGAGTATGCATGTTGGACAAATGAGATGCCAAATCCAACCACTTTCATGTGGTATTGGACAGAAAGGAGGACTTTTTTTTTCCTCCATTTGAAAATGCGGACGTTATCAGCACCACTGTCTAATTCCAATCAATGCAAGTCATCAGAATCAAATACACCAACTTATATTCTTGTCTTCATGAAAGAAAGGAATCTATGTGTGTTACACATGCTTGTATTATCATTAAACACCATTAACTTGTTAACAAAAATGTCTCTTTCATAAATAAATAAATATAAATTATAAATAGGAATGAGGTAGACCTCCTCGACTTGGTCAATTGAAAAGTAGCTCGCCTGCAGAAAAAGTGTGAGCGCCCCTGATGTAAACTATGTCCCTACGTCACACGTACGCACATTAGCTCTGTGTGTGGTTAGTTGTATATATCGATTTAGCAAAAATTGCGAAAAATATGCACATTTTTAAGATATATATTTTGCTAAACCTCTAATGGTAATATAACCTACTGTAGTTAGTGGTGTTCTTGTTATATTTTTTGGTTGAGAAAGTTGCAAACAGCCCCTTTAATTGATGCATGACTTATAATTAATAACTGTCTTGCCCTCTGATTGTCATTAGAAATTGGTGTTAACGAATAATCAGCTGACGACATTACCAAGAGGAATTGGCCACCTCACCAACCTGACTCATCTGGGTTTGGGGGAGAACCTGCTACAACATCTTCCTGAGGAGATTGGTAAGTGCTTGTGTTAATTCCCTTCACACATCTACCTGTATCTCATTGATTGATTGAAACTTTTATTAGTAAATTGCACAGTTCAGTACATATTCCGTTCAATTGACCACTAAATGTAAAAGTGCCATTTGTTCAGGAACAAGAATTCAGGTGTGCACTCAAAAGTCTTTATGGGTCAGAAGTTGATAAATGTTCCATTATAGTCAGGTAACATTTTAAAATCAATCTGGTCAAATTTTTTAAGATCAGTGCTTGGAATTCCAAGTCATGCATGAGATGATGCTCATAGCTGGTTATCTCGCTAAATGTTTTTTTAGTGCTAGACTCCCTGCATCCTTGAACTAACTTTGTCTGTTGGTGCATAATCATGTCATTGTATGTTTGATAATGCCATAGTTTCTTAATAAATATTTGGTGTTAACCAGCAGGGTTTAAGAGATTACCGGTCCACTATTTGTCCTGCTTTTGACCCCTCCACTGCTTAATTGGTGTTGGCTAGGCTGTTTACTGCTGAAGTTGTGAGTTTAGCCACAGATTAACATGAGTGGAGGAGGGAGTCTAAAGTGGTAGTATTCAGACTGGAACAGCATGCGATGACTTAAAAATACAATATGTGGGCAAGGTATAGGGGTGGGAGAAATGTATGAATTTGGAGTAAGTACTGTAACACAGAACATACCAAAATGCGGAACTATGAAGCACAGTACGCGTCATCTTTGGGATACTTTTGAAGGCGGACATGCTGGACAGACAAAACAAACATAGCTGACTACAGCAGCCGAATCTGCTGTGAGATCTGACCAACTTTGTCTAATTTAAAAGCAGACGTGTGGGCTTCTAGAGTGTCCACGAAAAAAGTAAACTTGACGACCCATGTTTTATGTAAGCTGTGTCGTGCTAAAATAAAACACTTTTGCAACATTTAAGACATAAGAGGTCATCTAACCCAGTGGGTTCTCAAATGGGGGTACGTGTACCCCTGGGGGTACTTGAAGGCATGCCAAGGAGCACATGAGATTTTTTTTTTTAAATATTCTAAAAATAGCAACAATTCAAAAATCCTTTATAAATATATTCATTGAATAATATTTCAACAAAATATGAATGTCAGTTCATAAACTGTGAAAATAAATGCAACCATGCAATATTCATTTTTCTGGATATGTCTCATAAATATTGATGTTAAAGATTAATTTTTTTGTGAAGAAATGTTTAGAATTAAGTTCATGAATCCAGATGGATCTCTATTACAATCCCCAAAGAGGGCACTTTGAGTTGATGATTACTTCAATGTGTAGAAATCTTTATTTATAATTGAATCACTTGTTTATTCTTCAACAAGTTTTTAGTTATTTTTATATCTTTTTTTGCAAATAGTTCAAGAAAGACCACAACAACTGAGCAATATTTTGCACTGTTATACAATTTAATAAATCAGAAACTGATGACATAGTGCTGTATTTTACTTCTTTATCTCCTTTTTTCAACCAAAAATGCTTTGCTCTGATTAGGGAGTACTTCCATCCATCCATCCATTTCCTACTGCTTATTCCCTTTTGGGGGCGCGGGGGGCGCTGGCGCCTATCTCAACTACTTCCGCCCGATTGTAGGGGGTACTTGAATTAATAAAATGTTCACAGGGGGTACATCACTGAAAAAAGGTGGAGCACCACTGATCTAACCTATTAAACCTCACGCAAATGTTGTACATTAACCCAGAAAAGCCTATTTATTTTGCTGAAGACTAGCGACTTGTCCAGGGTGTACACCGCCTTCCGCCCGAATGCAGCTGACATAGGCTCCAGCACCCCGCGCGACTCCAAAAGAGACAAGTAGTAGAAAATGGATGGATGACTGTACCTTTGAACTGATGATACAGAAAGTGTTTTATTTACATATTCCGGTCAATGTTATATTGATTATTGTGTTGCACAAATTGTGCCTACGGAAGTTTTATTCTGAGATCATAAGCAGGGATACTACTGTATCCGTGTGCCTGGCTAAAATGTCTTTGGAGCCCTACACAGAAATGGTTTTGGACATGGCACGAGGACTGACATTTCCAGGTATCTCTATGTATATATACGAAAGTGGAAGCAGAAAGGATTTGTTCATGCGTCACAGTGCAGATTTTCCTACTTTCCTGTCTTTAAAATCGCTACTTTCGGTTCCAATGTCAGAAAATGAAAACACATCCATTTTGGTCTGTTTTTCTGTTATAGTGGATATGTTCGTAAATATTTCTGTAGAAGTCAATCCTTTTTGTGCCATCTGTAAAATATTTTGAGTGTAGCGCTTCAATGACATTTTAGCCAGAGTCACAGGCACTCGGGTACTGTAGTAATTATCCCTGCTTTTTAAACACCATCAGGATTCCTCAAAGGGCGCTCTATTCATGACAACATAAGGCTCGTAAGGGACATTACTGAATACAGGGATTTGATTACAGTCTGCTTTTCTTGGACTTTTATAAAGCTTTTGACTCACTGGAACAAGCCTTTTTTTTTCAAGTGCTGGAACACAATGGATTTGTTATTAGGAGGAAGTGCACTTTTTTGGGGGGAATTTTACCTATCATTCACAATCTATATGAAAGACATGACAAGGATGTATTTTTTTAATACCATCTAAATCAGGGGTGCCCACACTTTTTCTGCAGGTGAGCTACTTTTCAATTGACCAACTCGAGGGGATCTACCTCATTTATATATATCATTTATATTGATTTATTTATGAAAGAGACATTTTTGTAAACAAGTTAAATGTGTTTAATGATAATACAACCATGTGTAACACATATAGATGTCTTTCTTTCACGAAGACAAGAATATAAGTTGGTGTATTACCTGATTCTGATGACTTGCATTGATTGGAATCAGACAGTAATGATGATAACGCCCACATTTTCAAATGGAGGAGAAAAAAAGTTGTCCTTTCTGTACAATATCACATGAAAGTGGTTGTTTTTTGGCATCTAATTCATCCAGCTTCCATACACTTTACAAGAAAAACATTGGCGGCAAATTCCGTAGCTTGCTTGATTGACATTCACGGCACCCGAGGGTCTTGTGAGATGACGCTGGCTGCTGCCAGTTCATTATTATGAAAAAATGACCGAGAGGAAGGCGAGAAACACTTTTTATTTCAACAGACTTTCGCGCCGTCCCTTCCGTCAAAACTCTAAAGGCCGACTGCACATTTCCTATCTTCACAATAAAAGCCCTGCTTCATGCTGCCTGCGCTAACAAAATAAGAGTCTCAGAAAGCTGGCGTGCACAAGTGATGTGCACGCCAGCTTTCTGAGGGATCGCTTGTGCACGCCAGCTTTCCGAGACTCTGTATTTAGTTAGCGCAGGCAGCATGAAGCAGGGCTTTTATTGTGAAGATAGGAAATGTGCAGTCGGCCTTTAGAGTTTTGACGGAAGGTACGGCGCGAGTCTGTTGAAATAAAAAGTGTTTCTCGCCTTCCTCTCGGTCATTTTTAATAATAATGATCTTGCAGCAGCCAGCGTCATCTCACAAGACCCTCCGGTACCGTGAATGTCATTTAAGTGACGTCTTGGTGAAGATTGATGATCACTAATTTTTAGGTCTATTTTTTTTAAAAGCCTGGCTGGAGATCGACTGACACACCCCCCGCGGTCGACTGGTAGCTCGCGATCGACGTAATGGGCACCCCTGATCTAAATAGTAAATACATGTGATCAAATGTCCGCTTACAATGGAGCATGTGAGAGCTGCACTATTCTGCCTATAAAGCGCTTAAAAAACATCAAAACACCTCCAATAAGGCTTTGTATACATGATGTAAGCATGTATGAAATGTACTAACAGGTACCTTTATAACATTTGATATTTGCAAATTTTGCTCATTTTAAGCACACATGGCGCATTAATTTTGAAAATGCATCACATTGTTCGCAATTTTTTTTTTACAGTGTCACTGATTATTACTCACTGCAGACTTCATGAAAGCCAACAAACATAATAAAACATCACTTACTGTACAAGGTCTGCTTTCATTAGGTTGGCGACTGCTAGGATGTTCATATATTCCCGTTGAGATGAAGAATGTTTCATAATCCTCTCAAAAAAAAAAAATTGGGGTGGAACCAAGTCTCTCTTCGTGTCGTTTTTGCCTTTTCCGCATCAAAATTGACTGTCAAAGTGTACCAACTTGTCGTAATACGTCCTCATCCTTCTACTATCCAGGTGAGAGGTTTTTTAAATGTTATTTTTTGTACTTTAAAATCAAATTCCAATACACCAGTTCTTTTTTTGTTTTTCAATTTCCATTTATGAAAAGAAAATTCCAATACCAAAACATACACTGACCAGTAATGTTAAGAATAAACACTAATTGTAATCGAAGACAAACTTCATGCTCAAGTGTTCTAATTATATTTATTACTACAGACATTTATTTTTAAGTGCAAAGAATTGTGTGGAAACTTCCACTGTTTCAAGAAAATATCTTGACAATTTAATTTTTAATAACATATATACCCTTAAAATGATTGTTTGGCTTCGATAGAGCTTAAAAAATGTGTCCTGAGTGATGGTTTGTCGGCTTCTCATATTTACCGCGGTGTTGTAAGACTGGACGCTTTCCGTCCGCGGCGGTGCACTCTGACCCGCCCCGTCTTGCTTTGGAAAGCTGGAGACGAAGGTAGCGCTTTTCAATCAATGTTTATTTATTTATCAATCAATCAATGTTTATTTATTTAGCCCCAAATCACAAATGTCTCAAAGGACTGCACAAATCATTACGACTACAACATCCTCGGAAGAACCCACAAAAGGGCAAGGAAAACTCACACCCAGTGGGCAGGGAGAATTCACATCCAGTGGGACGCCAGTGACAATGCTGACTGAGAAACCTTGGAGAGGACCTCAGATGTGGGCAACCCCCCCCCTCTAGGGGACCGAAAGCAATGGATGTCGAGCGGGTCTAACATGATACTGTGAAAGTTCAATCCATAGTGGCTCCAACACAGCCGCGAGAGTTCAGTTCAAAGCGGATCCAAGACAGCAGCGAGAGTCCCGTCCACAGGAGATCATCTCAAGCGGAGGCGGATCAGCAGCGTAGAGATGTCCCCAATCGATACAGGCGAGCGGTCCATCCTGGGTCTCGACTCTGGACAGCCAGTACTTCATCCATGGTCATCGGACCGGACCCCCTCCACAAAGGAGGGGGGGACATAGAAAGAAAAGAAGCGGCAGATCAACTGGTCTAAAAAGGAGGTCTATTTAAGGGTTAGAGTATACAGATGAGTTTTAAGGTTAGACTTAAATGCTTCTACTGAGGTAGCATCTCGAACTGTTACCGGGAGGGCATTCCAGAGTACTGGAGCCCGAACGGAAAACGCTCTATAGCCCGCAGACTTTTCTATTTTGAGGTTGTTTGCTCAATGTAAAGTGCGTTTACAAATAAAATCCATTATTATTATTACCACAGCCAAAGAGCTTATGTTTTTTTGCCAGGGTTTGTTCGTGTGTTTGCAACATTACTCAAAAGTTATGGGTGGATTTTGATGAAATGTTCAGTAAATGTCCATAAAAAACTAATTCCTCTTATTTACACTGATCACACTTCTCCCGCATGCTTCCTCCTTTTTTCCCCTTTACTGCGTTCCATGCCCCCACCTTCTAGTCCCGCGCTGCGCAAAGGATTATGGGAGATTGTGTATTTTTATACCGACCAACTCAAAAGCGTCAGAAAAAACTACACTCACTAGATTTTCGTTTTATAACGTGGCATCTGGGTGATGATTTTGAAATCTTAAAACCCCGGTATCTACAATACTGTTACATCCTTTGTAATTAATCTGCATGTGTACATGATTAATGTGATAATTTCTTGTGATTAATCACATGAGGTAATGCGTTCTATGGAATTACAACGAAATGAACCCAGATTTCCCTCGCCCGGACGTGGGTCACCGGGGCCCCGCTCTGGAGCCAGGCCCGGAGTTGGGGCACGATGGCGAGCGCCTGGTGGTCGGGCCTGTTCCCATGGGGCCCGGCCGGGCACAGCCCGAAGAGGCAACGTGGGTCATCCCTCCAATGGGCTCACCACTCATAGGAGGGGCCATAGAGGTCGGGTGCATTGTGAGCTGGGCGGCAGCCGAAGGCAGGGCACTTGGCGGTCCGATCCTCGGCTACAGAAGCTAGCTCTTGGGACGTGGAACGTCACCTCACTGGGGGGGAAGGAGCCTGAGCTAGTGCGCGAGGTAGAGAAGTTCCGGCTGGATATAGTCGGACTCACCTCGACGCACAGCAAGGGCTCTGGAACCAGTTCTCTCGAGAGGGACTGGACCCTCTTCCACTCTGGCGTTGCCGGCAGTGAGAGGCGACGGGCTGGGGTGGCAATTCTGGTTGCCCCCCGGCTCAAAGCCTGTACGTTTGAGTTCAACCCAGTGGACGAGAGGGTAGCTTCCCTTCGCCTTCGGGTGGGGGGACGGGTCCTGACTGTTGTTTGTGCTTACGCACCAAACAGCAGTTCAGAATACCCACCCTTTTTGGGTACACTCGAGGGAGTACTGGAAAGTGCTCCTCCGGGTGATTCCCTTGTCCTACTGGGAGACTTCAACGCTCATGTTGGCAACGACAGTGAAACCTGGAGAGGCGTGATTGGGAAGAATGGTCGCCCGGATCTAAACCCGAGTGGTGTTTTGTTATTGGATTTTTGTGCTCGTCACAGTTTGTCGATAACAAACACCATGTTCAAACATAAGGGTGTCCATATGTGCACTTGGCACCAGGACACCCTAGGCCGCAGTTCCATGATCGACTTTGTAGTTGTGTCATCGGATTTGCGGCCTTATGTTTTGGACACTCGGGTGAAGAGAGGGGCGGAGCTTTCTACCGATCACCACCTGGTGGTGAGTTGGCTGCGATGGTGGGGGAGGATGCCGGACAGACCTGGCAGGCCCAAGCGCATTGTGAGGGTCTGCTGGGAACGTCTGGCAGAGTCTCCTGTCAGAGAGAGTTTCAATTCACACCTCCGGGAGAACTTTGAACATGTCACGAGGGAGGTGCGGGACATTGAGTCCGAGTGGACCATGTTCCGAACCTCTATTGTCGAGGCGGCTGATTGGAGCTGTGGCCGCAAGGTTGTTGGTGCCTGTCGTGGCGGTAATCCCAGAACCCGTTGGTGGACACCAGCGGTGAGGGATGCCGTCAAGCTGAAGAAGGAGTCCTATCGGGTTCTTTTGGCTCATAGGACTCCGGAGGCAGTGGACGGGTACCGACGGGCCAAGCGGTGTGCAGCTTTAGCGGTCGCGGAGGCAAAAACTCGGACATGGGAAGAGTTCGGGGAAGCCATGGAAAACGACTTCCGGACGGCTTCGAAGCGATTCTGGACCACCATACGGCGCCTCAGGAAGGGGAAGCAGTGCACTATCAACACCGTGTATGGTGCGGATGGTGTTCTGCTGACTTCGACTGCGAATGTTGTGGATCGGTGGAGGGAATACTTCGAAGACCTCCTCAATCCCACCAACACGTCTTTCTTTGAGGAAGCGGTGCCTGGGGAATCTGTAGTGGACTCTCCTATTTCTGGGGCTGAGGTCGCTGAGGTAGTTAAAAAGCTCCTCGGCGGCAAGGCCCCGGGGGTGGATGAGATCCGCCCGGAGTTCCTTAAGGCTCTGGATGCTGTGGGGCTGTCTTGGTTGACAAGACTCTGCAGCATCGCGTGGACATCGGGGGCGGTACCTCTGGATTGGCAGACCGGGGTGGTGGTCCCTCTCTTTAAGAAGGGGGACCGGAGGGTGTGTTCCAACTATCGTGGGATCACACTCCTCAGCCTTCCCGGTAAGGTTTATTCAGGTGTACTGGAGAGGAGGCTTCGCCGGATAGTCGAACCTCGGATTCAGGAGGAACAGTGTGGTTTTCGTCCTGGTCGTGGAACTGTGGACCAGCTCTATACTCTCGGCAGGGTTCTTGAGGGTGCATGGGAGTTTGCCCAACCAGTCTACATGTGCTTTGTGGACTTGGAGAAGGCATTCGACCGTGTCCCTCGGGAAGTCCTGTGGGGAGTGCTCAGAGAGTATGGGGTATCGGAATGTCTTATTGTGGCAGTCCGCTCCCTGTATGATCAGTGTCAGACCTTGGTCCGCATTGCTGGCAGTAAGTCGGACACGTTTCCAGTGAAGGTTGGACTCCGCCAAGGCTGTCCTTTGTCACCGATTCTGTTCATAACTTTTATGGACAGAATTTCTAGGCGCAGTCAAGGCGTTGAGGGGTTCCGGTTTGGTGGCCACGGGATTAGGTCTCTGCTTTTTGCAGATGATGTAGTCCTGATGGCTTCATCTGGCCGGGATCTTCAGTTCTCGCTGGATCGGTTCGCAGCCGAGTGTGAAGCGACCGGAATGAGAATCAGCACCTCCAAGTCCGAGTCCATGGTTCTCGCCCGGAAAAGGGTGGAGTGCCATCTCCGGGTTGGGGAGGAGACCCTGCCCCAAGTGGAGGAGTTCAAGTACCTAGGAGTCTTGTTCACGAGTGGGGGAAGAGTGGATCGTGAGATCGACAGGCGGATCGGTGCGGCGTCTTCAGTAATGCGGACGTTGTATCGATCCGTTGTGGTGAAGAAGGAGCTGAGCCGGAAGGCAAAGCTCTCAATTTACCGGTCGATCTACGTTCCCATCCTCACCTATGGTCATGAGCTTTGGGTCATGACCGAAAGGATAAGATCACGGGTACAAGCGGCTGAAATGAGTTTCCTCCGCCGGGTGGCGGGGCTCTCCCTTAGAGATAGGGTGAGAAGCTCTGCCATCCGGGAGGAGCTCAACGTAAAGCCGCTGCTCCTCCACATCGAGAGGAGCCAGATGAGGTGGTTCGGGCATCTGGTCAGGATGCCACCCGAACGCCTCCCTTCGGATGTGCTTAGGGCACGTCCAGCTGGTAGGAGGCCACGGGGAAGACCCAGGACACGTTGGAAAGACTATGTCTCCCGGCTGGCCTGGGAACGCCTCGGGATCCCCCGGGAAGAGCTAGACGAAGTGGCTGGAGATAGGGAAGTCTGGGCTTCCCTGCTTAGGCTGCTGCCCCCGCGACCCGACCTCGGATAAGCGGAAGATGATGGATGGATGGATGGGTAATGCGTTATTTTTGACAGCTTTACCGATGAGACAAAGAAGAAACAACCAGGGTTCATTGAGTACTTAAACACGCAAAATCTCTTGGAATTGTATCTCTTCAATACACAGCATAACGCTCCCTCGCTGGAAAGATTGCTTCTTTATATGAAGTAGTAAAACACCAGGCCATAAAGCTGTACAAAAACGTGTTCCTGCTCGCCTCTCACAAGATTTTATTTGATTTAAACCATAATAAAACAAATATGAACACAATTAGTGACTGTTAAAACCTCCTGGAAATTGTCTGATATAGAAAATCCTTGAGTTGTACCCTGGAAAAGCTGTTTCGACATGAATATTTGATACATTTCAAGTAAAAAAAAACAAAACACTGCTATTTTCTTATTCTTAAAAGTCCTTTATTGTCACTCTGTGGTCTGTTTGTGCCCCATTTTAATGTTTCTTCTAACACACAATGGTGTGCATCCTCAGGCACACTGGAGAACCTGGAGGAATTGTACCTCAATGACAACCCCAACCTGCACAGCCTCCCCTTCGAGCTGGCCCTGTGCAGCAAGCTGTCCATCATGAGCATCGAGAATTGTCCCCTCAGCCACCTTCCACCCCAGATCGTGGCTGGGGGCCCCTCCTTCATCATCCAGTTCCTCAAGATGCAGGGACCCTACCGTGCCATGGTCTGAGGCCAGAGCCCCCTACCCCCATCGCTTGCTCTGCACCCTCATGCCTGCCTGCCCGCCCGCCCCATTCCGTGTATCATACACTGTAAAGTAGTCGCCCCCCCTCGCCATCAATGTCGGGGGTGGTGCCACAGAAGAAGAGGTGGGTGGAGAAGAGACTCTTTCTCTCAGTCTTTGGGCGGACACAAGGAGAAGCAATGGAGACTCTACATTGTTCCACTTTAATACCCTCCGCTCATCTTTTCATTCCGAATCGAGGAACATATTTCCATCTCTTTGCCAAAACTGAAGATATATGAATTTATATGTATACATGTGTGTGTGTGTGTATGTATATATATATATATAATATATATATATATATATATATATATATATATATATGTATATATACACACACATAAATATGTGTATATATGTATATGTGTGTGTCTATCTACATATATACATACATATGTATATATAATATATGTACATATATAATATATGTCTGTGTGTATATATACATATACATATATAACATATATATATATATACATATATAACATATATATATATATATATATATATATGTAACTGTGAGCTAAGTGGCGAGTCTTCTAATTATACAAAGCGTGCTCCCATTGCCAACATATTTACAGTAATTACAAGCATCGACTACGTCAGCAAGGATATGCAAAAAACAAAACACGTCTTTGGAACTTCACATTTACTGCTGCTGCCATAATTTAATGTGTCATTTTTTTTGTAATATATATTTTATTTTTTACATAATCATTTCTCACCGGAGATAACTTGCGTTAAATACTTCTTGACCGTAAAGAACAAAGGTCTAATGATGGCGTGTTTATAGTTTTTGTACTGTTTTTTTTTGTTTTTTTTTAAATATAATTTTTGATTTCTTTTTTTCTTTTTTTTTTTTTAATTGTGCCTATGTTTAGAAATGAACCACTGGATCATTCTAAACACTATTGTCCATGAGAATACAAAGACATAAATTATTTCAATTTTTTTTTTTTTTATTACTGCTGTTTTTAACTTTCGTGTTGCTGTTGGATCGATTTGGTCCAGCGATATCATCACTTACGAAATGGGGCGATTAGTGGTGTTTTTCAAAACAGATTGCAGCAGTAGTTGTACAATGTAAAGCTAGTAACGTATACATATGAGAAATACAAATCAAAAGGAAAAAAAAAAAGTTGGACTTTTCTCCAGTGTGGGTGGTGCCGTGTGACCCCGCCCCCATCTGTTATTGTGCGCTAAAAGATGCATCGGTGACGGGATAAATGATGGATGTTTTTATAAATGTATACAAATCCTGGCTGTTGCCTTGAGTGCAATTTTACTTCAGTTTACTTGTTTGATATCTTCAGTGTTGGGCTAATTAGCTGTCATCCACTCGATCATCGACCAACATATCAAACATTTTTTAAGGACTTATGTTGGCGAGTGTATCAGAGCCTCAAAAAAACGGTTTGATCATAAAACATTGGCAGGTAACCCCTTCTTGACACCTTTTTGTATTAAAATCATCAATTTGTCTCAGTTTTTGACAGGGTTCCCTAAAAAAAAAAAGTTCCTTTTTAACTTAATTTTTTAAAATATGATCTTTTGTCCCACACTGTCCCAGTAATGCTGCTGCTCTTATGCACTTTTTTGGAATAAAAACATTGGCATCCTCTGTTTAAAACAAACGCAGTAGCCTCTCATCGCTTATTTTTGAATGGGGGCATTTTCATTAAGAAGTATTTTATCTTGTAAATTTGCATCACTTGGAAAGGACTGAGTTGGAACTTTCTTTGTGTTGAGGAGGTTTTATCCTGTCAATGGTAAAAGGAACTGTTGAACTGTCAAAGTTCCCATATCCTGCTTCTTCTTTCTTCATGGCAAGTGACATGACTTGTACTGCTCGGCGTTTTTATTTTATATCATTGAATGTTTTTTTTCTAAATGATATGTGTATTCACTTAGTATTATTTCAAGTGACTGTACATTAAAAAAATACCAACAGTGGTAATCAAACTACATTTTCTTTGGTTCATTGATGAATGCATGTTGCACTCCCTTCAATTGTGTGAACTGATAGTATTTGTTTAATTTGTTCTCCTTTCTTCCACGGGTGGGAGGTGTAGTGGCACTGACAGGTCTGGGAGGTGGTGCAACGCTTCAGCGGATGTGTAGCAGGCATCAGGAATTGTGTTGCTCACCACAGACCGTAGGAGCTCAATTGTTACCTTCAAAATGTAACTGAAGTTGGAGTAAACCATTTGGAAAATGATGTTTTTCTTTATTTTTCTCAAGCTGCTAAACCCTTGCCCTTGAGTGTCCTGGCCTGCTTCACACGTCAGACCTGTGTAAGGTGGAGGATGCCAGCATGCAGTGAGGAAGGTGGTGGTGAGTAAGAGGAAAATGGACCACATGCATATTTACTGTCTTATAGGGGTAATAAAATATTGATTCAAATCCGATTCTAAATTGATTCATAATTTTCCAAAATCGATGTAAAAAAAAAAACGTTACATTTTTTTTCTTTATAAGAATACATTTTTTAAAATATGTATTTAGGCCATTTGAATGCAACCAGAAATATATTTTCTAGCCTGTTATGAAAAAGCTTCATTATAGTATAGTTATTGTACCTGTTTGAATCGAGAATCAATTCTGAATTGTATTGTTGGATTCTTTCAAAAAAGCCGTTTCTAATCACAAGTGTCTCGTCTCAGCGGGCTACACAAACCTCGAGAATGTGCCGCAGATTTAGAGACCACCTTCCGGTGTGATGGGCTACAATGGATGCTGAGATGGTATAATTACCAAATTGTTACATGACTAGATAAAGTTGTGAGCCAACTGATAGTCATAGAGAAATGTTCTTTCAGTTTTCTGCCATGTCAGCTGTGTATGAAAGAGTGTTCCACTCAGGGTCACAACTTGGGTCAGCTAGCGCCTTATCCAGACCCCAGAAATGGTCCGTGACCGTCTGGTATTGAGGGGGAACAGAGCAGAAAGGTGTCTGATCAGCTGGTCTAAAAAGGGTTCTATGTATAAACTGGAGTACCGGTATATAAATTAAGGCGGGACTTGAATGCATCTATGTTGACCCTTTTGATCAGCTAATGTCACAGGTTTGAAAATTAGTAAAATAAATCATGGTATACACATTTCAACTAATTACAAAATGAGATTTGATGAAAATGCCTTCAAATTATTAAAAAAAAACAGAACATGTTTGGTATTTTTGTTTATGGCTGAAGTTGAGATTGGAGCAAAAAAAAAAAAAATGGATCCAAAATGTTTTACTTTCTAGACCAGGGGTCACCAACGCGGTGCCCGCGGGCACCAGGTAGCCCGTAAGGACCAAAAATAGCTCAAATAGCAGCATTTACCAGCTTCTATTTTTTAAATTGTATTTATTTACTAGCTAGCTGGTCTCGCTTTGCTCAACATTTTTAATTCTAAGACAGACAAAACTCAAATATAATTTGGAAATCCAAGAAAATATTTTAAAGACTTGGTCTTCACTTGTTTAAATAAATGCATTTATTTTTTCTACTTTGCTTCTTATAACTTCCAGAAAGACAATTTTAGAGAAAAAATACAACCTTAAAAATGATTTCAGGATTTTTAAACACATATACCTTTTCACCTTTTAAATTCCTTTCTCTTCCTTCCTGACAATTTGAATCAATGTTCAAGTATTTTTTTTATTTTTATTGTAAAGAATAATAAATACATTTGAATTTAATTCTTCATTTTAGCTTCTGTTTTTTCGACAAAGAATATTTGTGAAATATTTCTTCAAATTTATGATCAAAATTCCCAAAAAATATTCTGGCAAATCTAGAAAATCTGTAGAATCACATTTAAATCTTATTTCAAATTTTTGAATTTCTTTTAAAATTTTTGTTTTGGAAAATCTAGAAGAAATAATGATTTGTCATTGTTGGAAATATAGCTTGGTCCAATTTGTTATATATTCATACAAAGGGCAGTTTGGATTTTAACCTATTTAAAACATGTCATCCAAATTTTGAAATTAATATTAATCAGGAAAAATTGCTAATGATGTTCCATAAATTATTTTTTTTATTTTTTTCAAAAAGATTCAAATTAGCTAGTTCCATCCATCCATCCATTTTCTACCGCTTATTCCCTTTCGGGGTCGCGGGGGGCGCTGGCGCCTATCTCAGCTACAATCGGGCGGAAGGCAGGTACACCCTGGACAAGTCGCCACCTCATCGCAGGGCCAACACAGATAGACAGACAACATTCACACTCACATCTTCAATTTTTTTCGGTTTAATTTTGAATTTTAAAGAGTAGGTATTGAAGATAAACTGTGTTTCAAAATTAAATTTTCTTTTTTTTCGTGTTTTCTCCTCTTTTAAACCGTTCAATTAAGTGTTTTTGTCATCATTTATTCCCAACAAAAAACCTTACGTAAAAGGAAAAAAAATGTACAACGGAATGACAGACAGAAATACCCATTTTTATATATATATATATATATAGATTTATTTATTAAAGGGAAATTAAACAAATTGGCTTTCTGGCAATGTATTTAAGTGTGTATCAAACTGGTAGCCCTTCGCATTAATCAGTACCCAAGAAGTTGCTCTTGGTTTCGAAAAGGTTGGTGACCCCTGTTCTAGGCTGTATGAAAAATGAATTTCAATGTCTCGCTTGACTTTGGGGTATTGTTGAATAACCGCCGGTGTGTCATACAGCTGTGTAAAAAATAAAATTTTAGAATTTAACACGGGAAAATGAATTGGAGGAACACAACATAAATACAAGAACAATGTATTGAATGGAGAAGCAAATTTGCCTTTGTCTCCTGAGGATTAAGATGTTCAATTTCTGGACACTTCATTAGGTACAGCTGCGCAATGTAATCCAATACAAGTTTTCTCCAAAAATCTGCCTTCACAAAGATAATACTCATAATTGTGTTTCCAGTGAAAAAATATGACACAAATAAAACATTTTTGAAAACAGAGATACAAATTAATTTTCTGTTAAAATTATAATATAATAAATCCTGCCATAAAAGGGATCCTTTTCATGAAAGCATGATTATTTTTAAAACGAGTCTGCTCAAATGTGCATTGGTGCATTTTATTTGACTATTTCATACTCCGTACTACTTCTTGTGTGGTGTTTGGGTCTGTGGGACCCGTTTTCATTTTATATTAAAAGAAACATGATACAATTAATAATATTTTTCAAACTGAGACTCACTGACTTTGGCTCATTTTCTGTGAAGAATATATATCCATCCATCCATTTTCTACCGTTTTTTTCTCTTTCTATTACATATAAGCTGTCCGGGTCCACTGGACCCGGGGCTAATAAAAGTTTGAAAATTGTACCACACGCACCTACCCACACACACACACAGCAGGCCTAGACAGGAGGAGGACAGAGTGTAGGTACATAGAACATTAGAGGGTCAAATGTGCGAGAAAATGAGAGCAGACGGTGTTGACAAACAATGTTGCAACCTCGTGTGGGAACAGGTGCAGAAACACAAAAGAAGAATCCCTGTGGGATGCAAAGACATTTTTTGTGCAACGTTCATGTTGTTGTTACTCAGCCAGTCTGTGTGGGTCTGGTGCACCCGTTGCATTTTGTGGCTTTTAATGCCTCACAATCAAACACTTATGTTAAAATACTGAACAGATGATTATTGGGATAAGGTAAACATCTGTTCAGTATTTTACGCTGGCTGGCTAACAACAATATGAACATTACACAAGAGTTAAATCAAGGCCCCCTATTATTTTTAAAGGGTTCTAACCTTGTTAGCTGGTGCGTATTTATGATTGCATTTATAAAAGCAGGCAGAAAAATTGACCCGGAGAGTGGTGGTGTTGCACTGACACATTGAAAAACGCCACCTTCAGCCACTCGGTCGAGGGGGAAAAAACCCCCCTCTTCTATCCCCTGATCCTAAAATCCAATATCAGCCTTTTGCAGCATGGATAATGATCCCAAACATGTTGGTAATCCACCATACTACCCCGAGGGGAGTGAGCAGAAGGTTTTGCAATGGCGCCCGCAGTCAGAGGCCCTAATTGAAAATGTGTGGTTAGAGCTTTATAGATGAGTGCGTTCACACACACTAAGTGTCTTAAGCAGAGACAAATTAGCTGACAGAAATTCCTAAAAGCTGCAGAATGACTTCAAGCCTCAATATTGAAGTGCCTTTAGTGTTGCATGTTATGTCAAAATGGTCGATAAATTTGTTTTTTTCCCCTCATTTTATCGTCTCGGTGAACTTCTACACAGCAATCTTGGTGATGCAGTGAAACACTAAATAGGACAGACCCAATCAGCAGGCTTAAAAATACTAAACCAATTTCCCTAAACTTCCATCCATTACAGCAGGGGTGCCCATTACGTCGATCGTGAGCTACCAGTCGACCGCGGGGGGTGTGTCAGTCGATCTCCAGCCAGGCTTTTAAAAAATATAGACCTAAAAATTTGTGATCATCAATCTTCACCAAGACGTCACTTAAATGACATTCACGGTACCGGAGGGTCTTGTGAGATGACGCTGGCTGCTGGAAGATCATTATTATGAAAATATGACCGAGAGGAAGGCGAGAAACACTTTTTATTTCAACAGACTTTCGCGCCGTCCCTTCCGTCAAAACTCTAAAGGCCGACTGCACATTTCCTATCTTCACAATAAAAGCCCTGCTTCATGCTGCCTGCGCTAACTAAATACAGAGTCTTGGAAAACTGGCGTGCACAAGCGATCCCTCAGAAAGCTGGCGTGCACAAGTGATGTTTTCCGAGACTCTGTATTTAGTTAGCGCAGGCAGCATGAAGCAGGGCTTTTTTGTGAAGATAGGAAATGTGCAGTCGGCCTTTAGAGTTTTGACGGAAGGGACGGCGCGAAAGTCTGTTAAAATAAAAAGTGTTTCTCGCCTTCCTCTCTGTCATTTTTTCATAATAATGAACTGGCAGCAGCCAGCGTCATCTCACAAGACCCTCGGGTGCCGTGAATGTCAATCAAGCAAGCTACGGAATTTGCCGCCAATGTTTTTCTTGTAAAGTGTATGGAAGCTGGATGAATTAGATGCCAAAAACCAACCACTTTCATGTGGTATTGTACAGAAAGGACAACTTTTTTTCTCCTCCATTTGAAAATGTGGGTGTTATCATTACTGTCTGATTCCAATCAATGCAAGTCATCAGAATCAGGTAATACAGCAACTTATATTCTTGTCTTTGTGAAAGAAAGACATCTATATGTGTTACACATGCTTGTATTATCATTAAACACATTTAACTTGTTTACAAAAATGTCTCTTTCATAAATAAATAAATATAAATGATATATATAAATGAGGTAGATCCCCTCGAGTTGGTCAATTGAAAAGTAGCTCGCCTGCAGAAAAAGTGTGGGCACCCCTGCATTACAGGAATTGAGGATGCGGGTAAAAATGTTAACACGCACTTTGCCGTCTGTCCGCATGTAAAAATATCGATTAATAATGACAAGGTATTCTATACGACATTTTACAGCAAACATATTCTTAGCCTCTTTCTGCTCCGTCACTGATAACTTAATAATAAAATAATTTCCCTCAGAATTTAAAAAAATAATAAAAAATTGCAGCACTTCTAAATAGTTGTACTCGGATTGAATACTGTCTGGAGATGGAGTATGTTTTAATTATGTTAAATTTGCTATTTTGTACAAAAAAAAATATTGAACAATTTCTCTCCATCCATCCATCCGTCCATTCTCTACCGCTTATTCACTCCGCGACCCCAAAGGGAAGATGCGGTCGTAAATGGATGGACAATTTCTTTCCATTAAACTGAATTTAGTAAAAAAAAACACCCAGAGAACTAAACACATTATGAAAACCTGTTTTTTTCCTTGAAGAAATGCATGTAAAATGTCAATTTAATGAAACACAATCTATAAAATTATACCCCAAACAAAAGGGACAAGCGGTAGAAAAATGGATAGATGGATATTCCCTGGTGCTTTGGTGGCTCTGCCATAGTTGTTTTGCAAGGCAGACTGGGCCAGGCTCAAATCCCGGTTGGAGTTAGAGCAGCAAGGTCTGTGAATTGGTTTTAATATTAAAACTGTTGTTTTGCACACAACTTTTTAAAACTATTTTATATTTTATTTATTTGTAGGTTGATTGGCAACACTAAATTGGGCCTACTGTGTAAATGTGAGTGTGAATGTTGTCTTTCTATGTGTTGGCCCTGCCATTTGTCCAGGGTGTACACTGCTTTCCGCCCGAATGCTGCTGGGATAGGCTCCAGCAACCCCAAAAGGGACAAAAGGTAGAAAATGGATGGATGGATGGATGTTTTATTACAGAACATGCATCAAATTAAATTAATGTTTGATGGAAAAAAGCTTAACATTCGTTTCACATAAATACAATTCCGCTTTGAGCCCAAATTTAGCCTGAAGTTGAATTCAAGTTTGATTGAAAAGCATAAAAAATGTTTCACAAAGATAAAATAAATTTAAAAATATAATAATAGGGGGTTCAAAACAATGTATATTGCTTAAGGCCCCAATTTAGCTTGGTTCAGCCGTGAAACATGCATCAAATGAAATAAAAGTTTGATTAAAAAAAACATTTTAAAAATATTTCACATAATTAAAAAAAGTTAAAAAAATATACATATTAAGAGCTTAAAACGTATTTCTGCTTATGGCCGCAATTTGCCCGCGGCAGCTCTGAATACAGAAGTCTGTTACTAAAGGCCTACTGAAACCCACTACTACCGACCACGCAGTCTGATAGTTTATATATCAATGATGAAATATTAACATTGCAACACATGCCAATACGGCCTTTTTAGTTTACTAAATTGCAATTTTAAATTTCTCGCGGAGTTTCTTGTTGAAAACGTCGCGGAATGATAACATGTGCTTGTGACATTATTGGTTGGAGCGGACATTTCAGCCCAGCACCCTCACAGCTAAAAGTCGTCTCTTTTTATCGCATAATTACACAGTATTTTGGAAATCTGCGTTGCTGAATCTTTTGAAATTTGTTCAATTAATAATGGAGACTATAAAGTAGAATGCTGTTGGTGGAAAGCGGTGGATTGCAGCTGTGTTTAGCACCGAAACACAGCCGGTGTTTCTTTGTTTGTTGTGAAGCTTTAACACAGCGCGGTCAAGCGAACATGTTTCCTTATGTCAACCAGCAAGTTTTTGAATGGGAATATTGTGATATTAAGTCGGCTCTTACCGGAGACTTCAGTGGATTTTGCAACCTGCTCCTCCATTGGCTTCTCTCAGAGACACTGCCGTTCACCGCAGCCCTCCGAATTTCAGATATGACTTTATAATCTTACTAAAACACTATTAACACAATAAGCAGATAAGGGATTTTCCAGAATTATCCTAGTAAATGTGTATATCAACATCTGAATCGCTCACACTGCCGTCGCCTTTTATTTATTTATTTAAAAAAAAAAAAGTGCTTCACTCTAACTTTCCTCATCCACAAATCTTTCATCTTCGCTCAAATTAATGGGGAAATCGTCGCTTTCTCGGTCCGAATTGTTCTGGCTGCTGGTGGCTATGATTATAAACAATGTGAGGAGCCCTACAACCCGTGACGTCACGCGCACATCGTCTGCTACTTCCGGTAAAGGCAAGGCTTTTTTTATTAGCGACCAAAAGTTGCAAACTTTATCGTCGATGTTCTCTACTAAATCCTTTCAGCAAACATATGGCAATATCGCCAAATGATCAAGTATGACACATAGAATGGACCTGCTATCCCCGTTTGAATAAGAAAATCTTATTTCAGTAGGCCTTTAATTTGAGTCAAAGGAACATAAAAGTCCAAACCCCAGAATCATAATTTAAAAAAAAAAACAGTCTTTGGACCCGGGAAGTAGTTTGCTAACCAACACACTGGTGGGGAAAATAAACACAAAGACACTCCACACTTGTGTGTTTTATGTCAACAATTCAGCCTTGGTGGAGTTGTGTGATCTAGGAAGTGCATTGGAATTATATGTGCTCATTAAAGTATTGCTGTAACAAATCAAAAGCTGTCTTAAGACTTTTACACAGTGCTGTAAGTGTATTATAAACCTTGGATATTACTCATATAAACCAAGCCTCAAATTGTATGAACATTTTCACTTTAACACTCACCTGACACAAAAACCCTAAATATATACTTTGTCATCGACAGTGAATATTTAATTTGCCATTTAGCGCGCCCAGAAGTAGATTAAACAAAGTATTAATACACTTGTACCTACACATACATGCCATTTTTGTTTTGTATTTCAGGCAATGACTATTCAAGTCATTTTATTAACTATTTCAACTTGCACATAATGTAATAGTTGTAGTGAAATAAGAGGTGAGGCCATGTACCTGTGTAACACTGCCCTCTGCTGGTCAATTAAAATAACCATTTGGAAAGCAAATAGTGTCTGCACAACTGACAAGTACAGCCATTAATACTTCTCTGACCATGACAATAAAATCCGAGCATTATTATCCTTAAAACGTGCGCGTGTACCTAATGACCTGTCCCAAGCACACATGCTCACAGGTTGCTCCTAAAAAGCCGCAAGGCTGTAAAAAGAAGACGGCAGATGTCACTGTATCACTTCTCCGCCCACATGCATCTAGCAGCGTCACACCACATGAATGTTTAGCCCAAAATACTTCAGCTCTTCTTCTTCTCCACTTGCAGGACTAGCAGAGGGGCCAACAGGTCACATAATGCAGCCTTACAGTCTACACACACTATTGTACTATAGAGAAGGAGAAACCAGTGAGCTGCACACAGTGATCACAGTTTCCCTTTTGAACTCAAGTAACATGTTTTCTCACCGTGTCAAATGTGGTCTGGAATGCTCCCACCAGTGGAAGTGACAACCCTGTGCTATTATCAGGGTTGAGGGAAAATATGTATTATTTCATCAATAATGTAAATATTTAATGGTGTCCTTGGAGATCAAGTAACGTGTTGTAGTCGCCTTTGGCTAAGATATGTCATCAAAATTACAATTCTATTCCATGAATTTCAACTGAGGTTTGACACAGGGAGTAAACATGTTCAAATTGAAGAAAGTAGACTAACGCAGTGGTTCTCAATCTCTTTTCAGTGATGTACCCCCTGTGAACATTTTTTTTATTCAAGTACCCCTTAATCAGAGCAAAGCATTTTTGGTTGAAAAAATACATAAAGAAGTAAAATACAGCACTATGTCATCAGTTTCTGATTTATTAAAGTGTATAACAGTGCTAAATATTGCTCATTTGTTGTGGTCTTTCTTGAACGATTTGGAAAAAAAAGATATAAAAATAACTAAAAACTTGTTGGAAAATTAACAAGTGGTTCAATTATAAATAAAGATTTCCACACATAGAAGTAATCATCAACTTAAAGTGCCCTCTTTGGGGATTGTAATAGAGATCCATCTGGATTCATGAACTTAATTCTAAACATTTCTTCACAAAAAATAAAATTTTAACATCAATATTTATGGAACATGTCCACAAAAAATCTAGCTGTCCATCCATCCATCATCTTCCGCTTATCCGAGGTCGGGTCGCGGGGGCAACAGCCTAAGCAGGGAAACCCAGACTTCCCTCTCCCCAGGCACTTCGTCTAGCTCTTCCCGGGGAATCCCGAGGCGTTCCCAGGCCAGCCGGGAGACATAGTCTTCCCAACGTGTCCTGGGTCTTCCCCGTGGCCTCCTACCGGTTGGACGTGCCCAAAACACCTCCCTAGGGAGGCGTTCGGGTGGCATCCTGACCAGATGCCCGAACCACCTCATCTGGCTCCTATCTCTAAGGGAGGAAACTCATTTCGGCCGCTTGTACCCGTGATCTTATCCTTTCGGTCATGACCCAAAGCTCATGACCATAGGTGAGGATGGGAACGTAGATCGACCGGTAAATTGAGAGCTTTGCCTTCCGGCTCAGCTCCTTCTTCACCACAACGGATCGATACAACGTCCGCATTACTGAAGACGCCGCACCGATCCGCCTGTCGATCTCACGATCCACTCTTCCCTCACTCGTGAACAAGACTCCTAGGTACTTGAACTCCTCCACTTGGGGCAGGGTCTCCTCCCCAACCCGGAGATGGCATTCCACCCTTTTCCGGGCGAGAACCATGGACTCGGACTTGGAGGTGCTGATTCTCATTCCGGTCGCTTCACACTCGGCTAGACAAATCCAGCTGTCAACACTGAATATTGCATTGTTGCATTTCTTTTCACAGTTTATGTAACTCACATTCATATTTTGTTGAAGTATTATTCAGTAAATATATTTATAAAGGATTTTAGAATTGTTGCTATTTTTAGAATCCATCCATCCATCCATTTCCTACCGCTTATTCCCTTTGGGGTTGCGGGGGGCTGCTGGTGCCTCTCTCAGCTACAATCAGAATATTTAAAAAAAAATCTCACGTACCCCTTGGCATACCTTCAAGTACCCCAAGGGGTATGCGTACCCCCTTTTGAGTACCACTGGACTAACGAATAATCTTGGTGTGATTACAAAATCATAATTTACAGTTTAGTGCAGGGATTCTCAAACTGTGGTACTCAGTTTGATGTCTACTGGTGTCATGTCTGTGATCATGTTTTGGTTTGAGTTATGTTCTGTTTGGTTTTTGGACACTCCGTTCCTGCTTTTTCACTCTTATTTTGTCACCATAGCAACCATTTGGCTTCACGGTGGCAGAGGGGTTTGTGCGTCTGCCTCACAATACGAAGGTCCTGCAGTCCTGGGTTCAAATCCAGGCTCGGGATCTTTCTGTGTGGAGTTTGCATGTTCTCCCCGTGAATGCGTGGGTTCCCTCCGGGTACTCCGGCTTCCTCCCACTTCCAAAGACATGCACCTGGGGATAGGTTGATTGGCAACACTAAATTGGCCCTAGTGTGTGAATGTGAGTGTGAATGTTGTCTGTCTATCTGTGTTGGCCCTGCGATGAGGTGGCGACTTGTCCAGGGTGTACCCCGCCTTCCGCCCGATTGTAGCTGAGATAGGCGCCAGCGCCCCCCGCGACCCCAAAAAAGGGAATAAGCGGTAGAAAATGGATGGATGGATAGCAACCATTTGTTTCACATTTGGAGTCACGCACCTGTTTTCACTAATCACGCCACTATTATTTAAACCGATAGTTGCCAGGAAGTCAGCCTGGCGACTTTACCTCTGCCCACTTCCCGCCATGCTACTTCTGATAGTCATGCCTGTTCGTAGTTTTGCTCCTTGCCATGCCACGTAAGTTTAGTTTTTTCATGTCACTGTTATCGAGTTTTGCGTCATGTTCGTAGTTTCTGGCTTTGTGCAAGTTTTTGTTTAATTAGCTAAAGGCCTACTGAAATTAGATTTTCTTATTTAAACGGGGATAGCAGGTCCATTCTATGTATCATACTTGATCATTTCACGATATTGCCATATTTTTGCTGTAAGGATTTAGTAGAGAACATCGACGATAAAGTTCGCAACTTTTGGTCGCTAATTAAAAAAAGCTTTGCCTTTACCGGAAGTAGCCGACGATGTACACGTGACGTCACCGGTGTAAGGGCTCCTCACATCCTCACATTGTTTATAATGTGAGCCACCAGCAGTAAGAGCAATTCGGACCGCGGAAGAGACGATTTCCCCATTAATTTGAGCGAGGATGAAAGATTCGTGGATGAGGAAAGTTAGAGTGAAGCACTAAAGAGAAAAAAAGTGAAGGCTCCAGGCGGCGGCAGTGGGAGCGTTTCAGAAGTAATATAGAC
Source organism: Nerophis ophidion (assembly GCF_033978795.1). Taxonomy (NCBI): domain Eukaryota; kingdom Metazoa; phylum Chordata; class Actinopteri; order Syngnathiformes; family Syngnathidae; genus Nerophis; species Nerophis ophidion. The sequence continues at coordinate 12,107,600 of NC_084630.1, read as the reverse complement.
ACATTTGCTAGGATAATTCTGGAAAATCTCTTATCTGCTTATTGTGTTACTAGTATTTTTGTGAGATTATAAAGTCATACCTAAAAATCGGAAGGCTGCGGTGAACGAGAAGCCGAGGAGCCAAGATCACAGCTACCTTTTTAAGGGTGCAGGATGAGGTCACGTAATCCACTCAAGTCTCCGGTAAGAGCCGACTTAATATCACAATTTTCCCGTCCAAAAACTTGCTGGTTGACGTAGAGAAACATGTTCGCTTGACCGCTGTGTGTTAAAGCTTCACAACAAACAAAGAAAAACCGGCTGTGTTTCAGTTGCTAAGGGCAGCTGCAATCCACCGCTTTCCAACAACAGCATTCTTCTTTGACGTCTCCATTATTAATTGAACAAATTGCAAAAGATTCAGCAACACAGATGTCCAAAATACTGTGTAATGCTGTGACAAACACACGTCATCATACGCGTCATTTTCAACAGGAAACTCTGCGGGAAATTTAAAATTGCAATTTAGTAAACTAAACCGGCTATATTGGCATGTGTTGCAATGTTAATATTTCATCATTGATATATAAACTATCAGACTGCGTGGTGGGTAGTAGTGGGTTTCAGTAGGCCTTTAAGTTTTTTGTACTTCCCCCTTGTGCGCGCCTTTTGTTCCTTTTTTATAGTACCGCTTACCTTCACGCCTTGCCCGCTCCAACTTTCCTTTGCATTCCGGGGAAAACAAACCCCAAAGTCCATGCATTGACAACTGGTAATCACTTGATTAAAGAACAGTGTTTTATTTTCCTTAGATTTAAACACAGTTGTATTGTTCAAGGGCTTCACGGTGGCAGAGGGGTTAGTGCGTCTGCCTCACAATACGAAGGTCCTGCAGTCCTGGGTTCAAATCCAGGCTCGGGATCTTTCTGTGTGGAGTTTGCATGTTCTCCCCGTGAATGCGTGGGTTCCCTCCGGGTTCTCCGGCTTCCTCCCACCTCCAAAGACATGCACCTGGGGATAGGTTGATTGGCAACACTAATTGGCCCTAGTGTGTGAATGTGAGTGTGAATGTTGTCTGTCTATCTGTGTTGGCCCTGCGATGTGCTGGCGACTTGTCCAGGGTGTACCCCGCCTTCCGCCCGATTGTAGCTGAGATAGGCGCCAGCGCCCCCCGCGACCCCAAAAAAGGGAATAAGCGGTAGAAAATGGATGGATGGATGGATGTATTGTTCAAAACTGTGTGTAATGTCACAGTAGCTAAAATATTAAAAATACTTGTTAGACAAAAACCGCTGCCTTGTTTTTAATTAATACTTAGGCCGACTACGCTACTGTGTTTAAATGTTCGTCATTATGCTGGTACGTGGCAAGCCAAGTGTTTGCTTACGTTCTACACATTTTTAATACAAATATGACTTGCATAATTACAACAAATGTGTTTCATTGACAATTAGGAATGAAAGCCCCCCCAAAAAGGCTGTAAAACATGAAAAACAATTTCTGTTACTTGTGAAAACATTTTTACTTCTGGTAATTCCAATTCAACAGCCTGGGACATTTACACCTATCCCGTTTTGCATGAGTGAGCTAGAGCCTATCCCAGCTGGCTTTAAAGACACAACATTGGTCACATTCAAAGACAATTTGGAGTCTCCATCAACCTAACATACATTTACCAGCATGGAACATTTTCAAGACAGCATAGTTTCCATTATGCGATGGGAAAAGAGGAAACTGGTGATGATAACCACAGAACAGGAAACCAAATGTACTTGTTAAGGTTGCTCAGAGACTAATTTCCTTGCCACTTTCTGTAATCTTCTTCGGCATTTTAATGTGATTCCCCGGTTTATTGGTTTTGCATGTTAATACGTAGCGGTTCACTTCTTTTTACACTTAACAGTACTGTGAAAAGACGGGCTAGGGTCAAACGGTACCAAAGTATTGATGGAACATAAGGTGTGTCACTTTAAGAAAAAAAACATGTGACCGATACAACGTTTGACAGTGAAGCACCAAAATGCATTTATTCGAAATAACTTCTTTTTGCTCACTAGTGACGGCTCATACTAAATGAAGTCGTGTCTCATCACTGATCTAAATGGAATCAAGAAAAATGAAACATTCCCAAGTGACATTTTGATTTTACAGCACCAAATAAGCCAGGGGTGCCCACACTTTTTCTGCAGGCGAGTTACTTTTCAATTGACCAACTCGAGGGGATCCACCTCATTTATATATATCATTTATATTTATTTATTTATGAAAGAGACATGTTTGTAAACAAGTTAAATGTGTTTAATGATAATACAAGCATGTGTAACACATATAGATGTCTTTCTTTCACAAAGACAAGAATATAAGTTGGTGTATTACCTGATTCTGATGACTTGCATTGATTGGAATCAGACAGTAATGATGATAACGCCCACATTTTCAAATGGAGGAGAAAAAAAGTTGTCCTTTCTGTACAATACCACATGAAAGTGGTTGGTTTTTGGCATCTAATTCATCCAGCTTCCATACACTTTACAAGAAAAACATTGGCGGCAAATTCCGTAGCTTGCTTGATTGACATTCACGGCACCCGAGGGTCTTGTGAGATGACGCTGGCTGCTGCCAGTTCATTATTATGAAAAAATGACAGAGAGGAAGGCGAGAAACACTTTTTATTTCAACAGACTTTCGCGCCGTCCCTTCCGTCAAAACTCTAAAGGCCGACTGCACATTTCCTATCTTCACAATAAAAGCCCTGCTTCATGCTGCCTGCGCTAACAAAATAAGAGTCTCGGAAAGCTGGCCGAGACTCTGTATTTAGTTAGCGCAGGCAGCATGAAGCAGGGCTTTTATTGTGAAGATAGGAAATGTGCAGTCGGCCTTTAGAGTTTTGACGGAAGGGACGGCGCGAAAGTCTGTTGAAATAAAAAGTGTTTCTCACCTTCCTCTCGGTCATATTTTCATAATAATGATCTTGCAGCAGCCAGCGTCATCTCACAAGACCCTCCGGTACCGTGAATGTCATTTAAGTGACGTCTTTGTGAAGATTGATGATCACTAATTTTTAGGTCTATTTTTTTTAAAAGCCTGTCTGGAGATCGACTGACACACCCCCCGCGGTCGACAGGTAGCTCGCGATCGACGTAATGGGCACCCCTGAAATAAGCTATAAATTTGCTTAATTTTGCGAATTTACAGTATTTTCCGGACTGTAAGGTGCACTTAAAATCCTTTTTTTTCCCCCCGTAAAACTTTACAGTGCGCCTTATGGCCCAAATGCGCCTAACGTGCAGAATAATTCTGGTTTTGCTTACCAACCTCGGAGCAATTTTATTTGGTATATGGTGTAATAAGTGTAACCTGTAGATGGCAGTAAAACATAAGAGATACATGTAGAGTGCGCTATGATGGCAATATGTCTCAAATAAAAAACACCAACATATTATTTGTTACATTGAGAATATAGAACATTACACACGGCGCTGAAAAATCTATCATAATGTTTTAGTACGACTTTGGTAAGCTATGAAGCCGCACCGCTTGATGGATTGTACTGTGCTTCAACATACGAGTATTATTATGGTGTAGACGACTTTTGCCGTCGTCGCTCGGGTTCCACTGACCACCCAGGAAGGACATCGCTTTTAGCACAGGTTTAATTCTCTATTTTTCAATAAAGCTTTTCTGCAGCTCGGATCACTTTTCACTTCCTCTCCGCTGCTCGCTCCTCGGTCGCTCTTTCAGCCGGCCGCGTCGTCGTCTCCCGTGCGCTGTTCAATCACTCTTTCGCTGTTCAATCACTCTTTCGCGCCGATCTCTCCTACCTTCTCCCCTTTTATGCAGCGTCAGGAGAAATGTTAATCGTTTCCTGGTGTGTGAGCCATGCATCTGAATTAGATTGCGGCGGCGTCGCTCCCGGCACGCCCCGCCTCTCCGCTCCGCCGCATTCTCCACCTCCTTGCCGCCAGCCCTGCCCTGCCCCGCCGTCGGCTGCGCCTCCCCACATATGGTGTGTGTGTGTATAAGGTAAGACATATAATCTGGCGTTTTTTTCCGCAATATTATGCAAAAGCAACTTTTCTTACAGTCTTGTACATGCTGATATATATTTGGGATCTGCATAAAACCTGAAAAATGAAGCTTATTTTTTTTCAATATCTTCTTGTTATGTGAGATTCATCCTCCGCTGTTACCATTTCTACTATAAAGTAGTGTAAAGTTCTTAATTATATCAGCCAGTAAACTCACCATGAGAGAGCTAAAACATACCGGTGTCGTGAGTTGACATTATTCACCCAAGGAACTTTAGTTATTAGAGAGTTCCGGTTGGACGCTTTTTCACGGGACACATTTGTTATTTCCGCAAGAGGAGATGCTGCTCCGTTTTTGACTGAAGTAAAGTCTGAATGTCATTCAGTTAGCTCCATCTTTTGACACTTCTTCCACTCCCGTCCTTGCACGCTACACCGCTACAACAAAGATGACGGGGAGAAGACGCTGCCGAAGGTGAGCCACGTAAATAAGACCGCCCACAAGACTGCACATCCGGAAGCGGCTGTCAGAGAGCAGCTTGAGGATGGAAAACATAATCCATGCAACATTTTGACCAAAGAACCACCATTTAATGTTATGTAGACCACAAGGAAGTGTTTTACATTTCGAAAGCAAAAATAGTAATATGATACCTTTAATGCGCCTTATAATCCGTTGCGCCTTACATATAAAAAAAAAAAGATCGTTAATAGACAATTCATTGGCAGTGCGCCTTATAATCCGATGCTACCTATGGTCCGGAAAATACGGTAGTACCTTTTTGTTGATTTACACAAGACTAGGGGCCGGTCCCAATACACCCCCCTCACCCTACTTTTTAGCCCTGTCCCTAAATGTTGTGCTTTTCTGTGAGATTTAACTCTATCTTTTTATTTTATTTTTGGTTTATAACTTGATTGCAAGCAAATAATCTGTACCTTTTTTATGTTAACAATTGCACTTTTATGGCTATTGAGTAATCCTATTATATCTGATTGAAATAGATAAATGTTGTACATGTATCAAATAATTTAGTAAAATTTTGGACCTCATTTCAAATAGCATTTTTGCAGCCTAATAGAAAAAAAGATTAACTTTATTTTCCTTTTCTTTTCATCCAGAAGATGACCGTTATGAAACAGGAACACCGCATCAGTGCAGTATCATACAGGTAGTGAGTGTGCCATACACTCACTGAGGCATTATTTACCCATCAATATTTAACATAATGCGTACACACCAAAACATTTTTGACCCTGAAACATCTCATTTTATTCTTGGCTGATGTGAGCTGGAGCCTACCCCAGCTGACTGGAGAGTTGGCGGGGTACACCCTGGACGGGTCATCTGTCAATCATCTGTCAATCACATCATTCACCATATAGAAGCCAAATCCACGGACATGGATAGAAAATCAACAAGGCAACCGCTTTCGAAAATCCTCGAAAAAATTGTTGCAGAGCACCTAAATGAACATTTAGCGTCTAACAATCTATGTGAAACCTTTCAATCCGGTTTCAGGGCAAATCACTCCACGGAGACAGCCCTCGCAAAATTGACTAATGATCTATTGCTAACGATGGATTCTGATGCGTCATCTATGTTGCTGCTCCTCGATCTTAGCGCTGCTTTCGATACCGTCGATCATAATATTTTATTAGAGCGTATCAAAACACGAATTGGTATGTCAGACTCAGCCCTGTCTTGGTTTAACTCTTATCTTACTGATAGGATGCAGTGCGTCTCCCATAACAGTGTGACCTCGGACTATGTTAAGGTAACGTGTGGAGTTTCTGAGGGTTCGGTCCTTGGCCCTGCACTCTTCAGCATCTACATGCTGCCGCTAGGTGACATCATACGCAAATACGGTATTAGCTTTTACTGCTATGCTGATGACACCCAACTCTACATGTTCCTAAAGCTGACCAACACGCCGGACTGTAGTCAGCTGGAGGCGTGTCTTAATGAAATTAAACAATGGATGTCCGCTAACTTTTTGCAACTTAACGCCAAAAAAACGGAAATGCTGATTATCGGTCCTGCTAGACACCGACCTCTATTTAATAATACAACTTTAACATTTGACAACCAAATAATAAAACAAGGTGACTCGGTAAAAAAATCTGGGTATTATCTTCGACCCAACTCTCTCCTTTGAGTCACACATTAAAAGCGTTACTAAAACGGCCTTCTTTCATCTCCGTAATATCGCTAAAATTCGCTCCATTTTGTCCACTAAAGACGCTGAGATCATTATCCATGCGTTTGTTACGTCTCGTCTCGATTACTGTAACGTATTATTTTCGGGTCTCCCCATGTCTAGCATTAAAAGATTACAGTTGGTACAAAATGCGGCTGCTAGACTTTTGACAAGAACAAGAAAGTTTGATCACATTACGCCTGTACTGGCTCACCTGCACTGGCTTCCTGTGCACTTAAGATGTGACTTTAAGGTTTTACTACTTACGTATAAAATACTACACGGTCTAGCTCCATTCTATCTTGCCGATTGTATTGTACCATGTGTCCCGGCAAGAAATCTGCGTTCAAAAGACTCCGGCTTATTAGTGATTCCTAGAGCCCAAAAAAAGTCTGCGGGCTATAGAGCGTTTTCCGTTCGGGCTCCAGTACTCTGGAATGCCCTCCCGGTAACAGTTCGAGATGCTACCTTAGTAGAAGCATTTAAGTCTCACCTTAAAACTCATCTGTATACTCTAGCCTTTAAATAGACCTCCTTTTTAGACCAGTTGATCTGCCGCTTATTTTCTTTCTCCTATGTCCCCCCGGGGTCCTGTCCGATGACCATGGATGAAGTACTGGCTGTCGTCCAGAGTCGAGACCCAGGATGGACCGCTCGTCGGGACCCAGGATGGACCGCTCGCCTGTATCGGTTGTGGACATCTCTACGCTGCTGATCCGCCTCCGCTTGAGATGGTTTCCTGTGGATGGGACTCTCGCTGCTGTGTTGGAGCCACTATGGATTGAACTTTCACAGTATCATGTTAGACCCGCTCGACATCCATTGCTTTCGGTCCCCTAGAGGGGGGGGGGGGGGGTTGCCCACATCTGAGGTCCTCTCCAAGGTTTCTCATAGTCAGCATTGTCACTGGCGTCCCACTGAATGTGAATTCTCCCTGCGCACTGGGTGTGAGTTTTCCCTTGCCCTTTTGTGGGTTCTTCCGAGGATGTTGTAGTCGTAATGATTTGTGCAGTCCTTTGAGACATTTGTGATTTGGGGCTGTATAAATAAACATTGATTGATTGATTGACATCAGGTGAGTAAACCAATGCAATATCACTGATTGACACATTATTTCTATTTTCTTGATGAATACTCTCCCCAAATAGCATGTAGGAGTCTACATTTCCCTCCATCACAAGTTGGATGCCGGGCGCTGCAGAAGGTCCTTAGAGTCAACTCTTGTAGAGAACCTGACCAGAGTCTGAGTAAGATGGAAGTTTCCATTATCTGGTGGTCAAAGAGGGGTTTGTAGTTCACCACAGTAACTTTGTGCTTTCAAGCAGGCAGAGTGTAGGAGTTTGTGAAATCATCTAATGGAGAAAATCTGCTCGGGCTGCATCAGGTAGGAGCTTGTAGAAGTAAGATGTCAATGCACTGCAAAAAGTCAGGGTTCCAAAACAAGAAAAAAAGAACACAAAAATGAGGGGTATTTTATTTGAACTAAGCAAAATTATCTGCAAATAGAACAAGAAAATGTGGCTTGTCAAGACTTTCCAAAACAAGTCAAATTAGCTAACCCCAAATACCTTAAAATAAGTATATTCTCACTAATAACACGTGCACCTTTCTTGGTACAAAAAAAAGAGACTTTTTTGCTCAATATGTTGAAAAATATTCTTAAATTAAGTAAATAATAGTGTCATTATCTTGACATAATGATATACGCTAGGCATTACATTTCTTAAAACCAGCAAACTTATACTAAAAACTAATTTATTGTTCTTAATGGAAAGGCAACACCCCGCGACCCTGGAAGGGACAAGCTGTAGAAAATGGATGGATGGAAAATCAACAAGGCAACCGCTTGTTACTCTCGGGGTTTTCTAGCCGCTCAAGCAAATCATATTGTCTAAAAATGCATTTCCCCATCGACAACATGACATCATACATACATGCAGCCCGGCCATCGGCCACATTTTTTTAGTTGTAATTTTGAAGAATTGATCTGAATGTGCATGAACCTTTTCTGTTCACAATTGTTGGAAATGACACATGTTAAATGTTTAAATAATAACTGTGTACTGTGCCAACTGCACTACTTTATGAGTCAAATTTTCTATTGTTTCATTGAAAAATAAAACCGCAAAGTCCATTTGGCTGTCGTCTGTTTTAATCATGAGGCACAATTGTGTCAAAATCATGATTTTTTTTTTCATGCTTGAAATAAGAAATGATTGCTTTAAAAAAGTAGTTGTATACTTGTGAGTGTTGATGACACAAATTTGCAACAGTTGATATTCTAGTTTCAAGCATGTTTTACTCCATATAGGTCATAAAATCTAAAAAATGGTAATATCTTACTGACAAAATTTAGAACCAAAGCCCTTAAAACAAGTAAAACACTAACATAAAATCTGCTTAGTGAGAAGAATTATCTTAACAGACAGAAAATAAGCAAATATCACCCTTATTTGAGGTATTCAGTCTTACTTAGATTTCAGTTTTTGCAATGAAGACCGAGGCGCAAAATGGATTGCACGCCTTATCCTGATCACTTAACAGACACAATCCACTTTGCACACGTTTAGTAGATCAAATTTTGCGTGTGCTATTGAAGTGTATTTCTGGTCCTGGGATCCTCGTCCGGACATAAGGATGACACGGACGCTTTACTGAACCAAAAGTTTCTTTCATTTATTTAATTTTTTTTCATTTATTAATTTATTTCAGCCAATGACATTTTTTTTTTTAAAGTACAAGGCAGACAATACATAATAATTGAAATTAATATAATGCAAAAGGTAATGTACAATAATGTAACAAGGTAATGCGTTTCTGGGTGTTGTTGATAAGTTTTAACTTGCACTTACAGATGTCGCGACAAACTGTAGTTACTGACAATGGTTTTCTAAAGTGTTCCCATATGGTGATATCCATTGCTTTGTTGGGTCTGCTTCTGTCTCTGGCCATGCTCCCTCCACCCCAGCAGACGATGGCGTGGAACACCGCAGAAGCGACCACAATGTATATGTTTATTTTACTTTTTATTCATAGCTTTTTGTAGAAGTGTCTAGTTGTATCTGCTGCTTTAATGTCTTTAATGTCCTCTGTGTTCTTTGATGTTTGATGTTTCCCTCTTACACACATGTAAGAGGGATGTGTACTATCTATCAATCAATCAATCAATGTTTACTTATATAGCCCTAAATCACTAGTGTCTCAAAGGGCTGCACAAACCACCACGACATCCTCGGTAGGCCCACATAAGGGCAAGGAAAACTCACACCCAGTGGGACATCGGTGACAATGATGACTATGAGAACCTTAGAGAGGAGGAAAGCAATGGATGTCGAGCGGGTCTAACATGATACTGTGAAAGTTCAATCCACAATGGATCCAACACAGTCGCGAGAGTCCAGTCCAAAGCGGATCCAACACAGCAGCGAGAGTCCCGTTCACAGCGGAGCCAGCAGGAAACCATCCCAAGCGGAGGCGGATCAGCATCGCAGAGATGTCCCCAGCCGATACACAGGCAAGCAGTACATGGCCACCGGATCGGACCGGACCCCCTCCACAAGGGAGAGTGGGACATAGAAGAAAAAGAAAAGAAACGGCAGATCAACTGGTCTAAAAAGGGAGTCTATGGCTATGAGTTGTTGTTTTTTTCCCTTGGCCTCAGTCTGCACCCCCACTCCAGGGCCTAGTCTAAGACCGATTTTTTTACCTGTATGTCATCTTTTTTGTAAGGGGCGCTGGAAGCCGGCAGACCCGTCAGCGATCCTTTTCTGTCCCCCTGTAATGTTTGTCTGATCTTGAATGGGATTGTGCTGAAAATTGTAATTTTCCTGACGGAATAAATAAAGTACTATCTAATCTAATATCCTTTACACACTGATGTCGCTTTTTGATGCAGTACCACCTGAGGGATCCAAGTTCACGGGCATTCAATGTTACATGTTGTAAGCATGATTGTCCAGTACTTAATGAGAAGAATTATCTTATCAGACGGAAAATACGCCAAATCACCCTTATTTGAGATATTTAATCTTACTTAGACTTCAGTTTTTGCAGTGTAGTGTCTAACATTTTTTTTTAACATTTTCAGTCAGGTTTCCTGGCACATCACTTTACCGAGACTGCCCTTGCACAAGTGACTGTTGTTGTTGCCAACTATGGATGTGCTTACATCCTCTATATTGCTGCTGCTTGATCTCAGCGCTGCCTCTGATACCCTTGATCACAACATTCTATGCATCAACTCAGACTTAGCATTTTCTCGTTTCAGCTCCTTTTCGGGTCTCCGCATGTCCAGCATTCAAAGATTGGAGTTGGTTCAAAATGCGGCGTCTCGACTTTTGACTGGGACAAGAAAGTTCTATCCTATTACGCCTATGCTGATCCACCTGCACTCGTTCTTGGTGCACTACGAGTGCAATTTGAAGGTTCTTTTACAAAACCCAAAAACAGTGAAGTTGGCGCATTGTGTAATTTGTAAATAAAAACAGAACACAGTGATTTGCATATCCATTTCAACTTATATTCAATTGAATAGACTGCTAAGACAAAATATTTAATGTATTATTTTTTTCAAATAATCATTAACTTAGAATTTAATGGCAGCAACACATTGCAAAAAAGTTGGCACAGGGGCATTTTTACCAGTGTTGCATGGCCTTTCCTTTTAACAACACTCAGTAAACGTTTGGGAACTGAGGAGACCATCTTTTCAAGCTTTTCAGGTGGAATTCTTTCCCATTCTTGCTTGATGTAAAGATTAAGTTGTGGTATTTTACATTTCATAATGCAGCACACATTTTCAATCGGACACAGGTCTGGACAGAAGGCAGGCCAGTCTAGTACCCACACTATTTTACCATGACGCCAAGCTGTTGTAACACGTGGCCTGGCATTGTCTTGCTGAAATAAGCAGGGGCGTCCATGATAACGTTGCTTGGATGACAGCATATGTTGCTCCAAAAACTGTATGTACCTTTCAGCATTAATGGTGCCTTCACAGATGTGTAAGTTACCCATGCCTTGGGCTCTAATACACCTCCATACCATCACACATGCTTGCTTTTGAACTTTGCGCCTAGAACAATCCAGATTTTTCTTTTCAGGAGGACACGACGTCCACAGTTTCCAATAACAATTTGAAATGTGGACTCGTCAGACCACAGAACACTTTTATGGAATAGACTAGAATAGATCTTTATTGTCATTGTACATTGTACTACGAAAGTGCAAGCAAACTCATTTAGTGCAAATTCATAATGCATTTTACACTTTGCATCACTCCATCTTGGATGATTTCGGACCCAGCGAAGCCGGCGGCGTTTCTGGGTGTTGTTGATAAGTTTTAACTTGCACTTAAAGATGTCGCGATAAACTGTAGTTACTGACAGTGGTTTTCTGAAGTGTTACCGAGCCCATGTGGTGATTTCCTTTACGCACGGATGTCGGTTTTTGATGCAGTACCGCCTGAGGGATCCAAGGTCACGGGCATTCAATGTGACGTGCAGTGATTTCTCCAGATTCTCAGAACTTTTTGATGATATTACGGACCGTAGATGGTGAAATCCCTAAATTCCTTGCAATAGCTTGTTGAGAAATGTTGTTCTTTAACTGTTAACACACACACACGCATTTGTTCACAAAGTGGTGACCCTCGCCCCATCCTTGTTTGCGAATGACTGCGCATTTCATGGCACCCACCTGTTCCCAATTAGCCTGTTCCCCTGCTGGATGTTCCAAACAAGTGTTTGATGAGCATTTGTCAACTTTGTCAGTCTTTTTTTCCACTCGTGCCAGCTTTTTTTTTTAAACATGTTACAGGCATCAAATTCCAAATGAGCTAATATTTTGCAAAAAAATTAACTTTTCCAGTTCGAACGTTAAGTATCTTGTCTTTGCAGTCTATTCAATTGGTTTTAGGTTGAAAATGATTTGCAAATCATTGTATTCTCTTTTTATTTACGATTTACACAACGTGCCAACTTCACTGGTTTTGTACTTACATGCAAATATTTAAATAAGCATCATTTTGCTGATTTTATTGTATTGTCATTGTTTCTTGCATCCATTCCAAAAACGCCTCTGCTTCTTCAAGAGGATACCAGGTGGCCGCAGTTAATTTCTGGAGATGTACCAGTCTGGAGGAGGTGTCAGCTGACCCAAATTGAGACCCGAAATGAACCACTCACTGGACCACTCTTCCATGCACAGCTATAGACATCTCTGTGGAGCTGACTGGGTGAGTTTAAAATGGGAATGATTGAGAGTAGACTGTGTACAGTTTGGTTAGCAGCATGGATGTAAGATCTGCTGAAAATCTGTGTTCATTTTAATTGACTTAAAAATAGTTATTTTCATCGACTTTTATTCCCATGACTAAAATAAGATGATAACGAATCACAACAAATGCACATTGAAATTAATTGACAATTAGTTGAGAGATAGAAATTCAACAAAAAGGTCGGCTGAGACAAAACCCACTCATTTATATGTGGGGGATGAATCACAAAAGAGTCCAATCAGAACTACTGTCTTTGTAAGGAAAACAAGACTATTAATGATGACTGCGGTAAAACTTTTTACGGTTAGTACTACCCTTTTGATCTAAAATGATCGAAAAACTGAGATTGATAGCTGCACTTTGATAAACTCGAGAAATGACTGCCAGATTGCGAGCTAAAGTGCTAACATCAAAACATCAATCAATCAATCAATGTTTACTTATATAGCCCTAAATCACTAGTGTCTCAAAGGGCTGCAGAAACCACTACGACATCCTCGGTAGGCCCACATAAGGGCAGGAAATTAAAAGGTAAAAAGGTATATGTGTTTAAAAATCCAAAATCATTTTTAAGGTTGTATTTTTTCTCTAAAATTGTCTTTTTGAAAGTTATAAAAAGCAAAGTAAACAAGTAAATGAATTTATTTAAACAAGTGAAGACCAAATCTTTAAAATATTTTCTTTGATTTTTTTATTCGATTTGAGTTTTGTCTTTCTTAGAATTCAAAATGTTTATCAAAGCGAGACCAGCTTGCTAGTAAATAAATACAATTTAAAGTATTTTTTGCCATTGCTCAAAACAAAAAATATGACCAAAAAATCCATGTTATAGTAATTGTTTTCAAAGCTCCAATTGGTTAAAAGAATTCACTTTAAAATGTTTTATGTGGTAAATATTGCATATATTGTGCAGTTTCCGTATAAAAACCAAGTTGTCTTTGACAAAAGAGCATAAAACAAACAATAATAGTTCAAATGTAAAATCGACAAATATATATGAAATGGATCTCGTAACTTAAGTTATAAGAAAAACCTAATAAAAATGTATCACTTTCTGAGTGGGGCACCTTTTGGATCCCAAATATATTTACTGGTATTTTATTTATCTTTTCACTGTGATTACTCAAAAATAATAAAAAAATCAAATCAATGGTGTCCTGAATTATTGATCTTTTAGGGCTCTAATTACTAAATACTGCATATTTCTGTTTTACTATTAAAAAACAAAAGATGTTTTTTGACCGATATGCCATAAAACCTTTTAATTTTTTTTTTAAGTTGATATAGAGATTTACTGTAAGCATTAAATAAAATAATAATAATAATTTGACTAGTTTTTAACATTTTATTAACTGAGACCCTTTATGGTCCCCGGGACCTCCAAAGGTAAAATACTTTTTTTTAAAATCCATATACCATATGTCCTTGAATTGCCGCAGGGCATATAGTATGCGTCTGCCTTGAATTACTGCCGGGTCAAACTCACTTCGCAAAATAATTAGCGCATGCTTAGTATTACTGCCTGGTCAAACTCGTGACGTCACGAGTGACACTTCCCCTGTCATCATTTTCAAAATGGAGGAGGCTGATTTCAATACCGGTAATTTAAAATCGCATAAAGGGAAGAAGATTAATAGCTATTCAGTAGGATTTAAGGTCCAAGCTTACATCACAGTCAAATTTTTACTGCATGCCTTTGGTAAGTGCAGGAGTGAAAGAGGTTTTAATTAGCACATGCTTACTTTTACCGCATGCCTTTGGTAAGTGCAGGAGTGAGAAGACGCTTTAAATTAATTATCGGCCCGTCAGGAAACATCAACATGTTTCCTGACTAAGAAACGTGTGTATATATATATATATATATATATATGTCTTGATTAGATTATCCAGAGAATAGTGCTCGAAACCGTGGTAGAGCACAATATGTAGGTGTGGGGAAAATCACAAGACTACTTCATCTCTACAGAACTGTTTCATGAGGGGTTCCCTCAATCATCAGGAGATTTTAATGGAAGCATTAACATACAATGGTTTATATAGGGCACACCTATGAACCCACGCCAGGAAACCAACCAAAAAAGAGCAGAAAACGAAACAACATTATCTGGTACAACCCCCCCATTCAGCAAAAACGTCTCAGGAAAAATCAGCAAAATAATCCTGGACAGAATCAACACAAAACTCAAGGACAAAACACCACTCAATCAATGGAGAAATACAGCAGCAGTAATCAAATGGTTTAACAACATCCAAGACAAACAACAACACAACTTTATCTCCTTCGACATCGAAGAATTTTTACCCTTCCATCACGCAAGACCTACTGACCCAAGCACTAAACTTCGCCTCGGACTACGACTCAATCACAGGCAACGAAAGAAACATCATCATCCACGCAAAGAACTCCATACTCATCCACAACAGTACACCATGGCAAAAAAAGAACAATTCAACATTTGACGCTACTATGGGGAGTTTTGACGGAGCAGAAACGTGTGAACTCGTTGGGAGTTTCCTCCTCTCCCAGCTTGCTAGCCTCAACCTGAACCTTGGTATTTACCGTGATGACGGACTGGCAGTGTGCCGCGCCTCGCCAAGGAGCAGCGAGAACACCAAGAAGCGCATACGCTAAATCTTCAAAGAAAACGGCCTACGGATCACGATTGAAGCCAACAAGCAAACCGTCAACTTCCTTGACGTCACTTTCAACCTGAGAAATAACAGCTACCGACCATTCACGAAACCCAACACAACACTCCAATACGTGCACCATGACAGCAACCACCCACCCACCACCACGAAAAGAATACCTACCGGAATTAATAAAAGGCTATCGATGCTGTCATCTAGCAAAGCTGAATTCGACCAAGCAACCCCCCCGTACCAGAAAGCACTTGATGAAAGCGGATACAACTTCACCCTCACCTATGAACCCACTCCAGGAAACCAACCAAAAAAGAGCAGAAGACGAAACAACATCATCTGGTACAACCCCCCCATTCAGCAAAGACGTCTCAACCAATATCGGCCACAAGTTCCTCACTCTGATCGACAAACACTTCCCAAAAGGCAACACCCTAAGAAAAATATTCAACAAGAACAACATTAAATTGAGCTACAGCTGTATGAATAACAAGCAACAAATCGTTTAGAACCACAACAAAGCAATTGCAAAAGGACTGCCTACACCCAGACTAAACGACTCTGAAACCAATAAGGAATGTAACTGTCGCAAGAAACCAGATTGCCCTCTCAACGGAGGGTGCTTACAAACATCAGTCGTTTACCAAGCAAAGGTAACACGCAAGGACATTAACACATCCGACACGTACGTTGGATTAACCGAAGGAGCGTTTGAAGCCAAATGGAATAATCACAAGGCCTCCGTTAGAAACCAGACCTTGCGGAATTCTACAGAACTCAGCAAGCACATTTGGAACCTCAAAGACAATAATGTGGAATATTCAATAACATGGCAAATTCTTGCATCCAGCACACCTTACAACAGTGGTAATAAAAGATGCAACCTATGCTTAAAAGAGAAACTGTTTATTATATATCATCCAGACCTGTCATCCCTCAATAAGCGCAGTGAAATCATTTCAACATGCCGCCACAGACGGAAACACCTCCTAGGTAACACATGAGCCAATCACCACGCCCCTACGCCTGCCTGTACCCACCCACTCTGTGCTCTATATAAACACTTGTATGTGAATGCTTCCATTAAAATCTCCTGATGATTGAGGGAACCCCTCATGAAACAGTTCTGTAGAGATGAAGTAGTCTTGTGATTTTTTTCCCACACATACATATTGCGCTCTGCCACAGTATCGAGCACTATTCTCTGGATAATCCAATCAAGTTATATATATATATATATATATATATATGTATATATATATATATATATATATATATATATATATATATATATATATATATATATATATATATATGATTCCTGAGCGCGGCCACGGCTGCTGCTCACTGCTCCTCTCACCTCAAGGGGATGGGTCAAATGCAGAGGGTAATTTCACCACACTTAGTGTGTGTGTGACTAGCAGTGGTACTTGAACTTTAACTTAAGCTGTGCTCCCTTAGCGCAGAATTATGACGATCAAGCTTTACTCAGACGAAAAGAGACTATGTGTTTTTACGGTGCGTTCGAGGACCACTGAACAGAGTAGGACACAACTTCATTGCCAGAAATAATTAATAATCGATTGTCTTTGTCACGCTCTTTTCGATTAAATAAATCTTCAAGAGCCACAGTACAAAGAAATATTGAAAACAATAAAAGCTTAGCCATTAAATATTACAACTAAAACAATATCAGTGAAGCATAAGAAACACAAGTAACAAGGCCACAGCTAATATTTCAAAATGACTCATTATGTACTGAAACACTGGTACTGTTATAGACGATAACTGCACAGGTGTCAAACTCAAGGCCCTGGGGGTTAAATCTGGCCCGCCACATTATTTTATGTGGCCCACTAAAGCCTGGAAATAATATGTGTCAATAAAATGTTTAATCTTTTCTTACTAAATATATTTGTTCTTTCCCTTTTGACATTAAAAATCATGTACTGCATGCAATTGCATATCTATTCAAATTAAATTTGATCAAAATAAAAATGTTATATCAATCAATCAATCAATGTTTACTTATATAGCCCTAAATCACTAGTGTCTCAAAGGGCTGCACAAACCACCACGACATCCTCGGTAGGCCCACATAAGGGCAAGGAAAACTCACACCCAGTGGGACGTCGGTGACAATGATGACTATGAGAACCTTGGAGAGGAGGAAAGCAATGGATGTCGAGGGGGTCTAACATGATACTGTGAGAGTTCAATCCATAATGGATCCAACACAGTCGCGAGAGTCCAGTCCAAAGCGGATCCACCACAGCAGCAGGAGTCCCGTTCACAGTGGAGCCAGCAGGAAACCCTCCCAAGCGGAGGCGGATCAGCAGCGCAGAGATGTCCCCAGCCGATACACAAGCAAGCAGTACATGGCCACCGGATCGGACTGGACCCCCTCCACAAGGGAGAGTGGGACATAGGAGAAAAAGAAAAGAAACGGCAGATCAACTGGTCTAAAAAGGGAGTCTATTTAAAGGCTAGAGTATACAAATGAGTTTTAAGGTGAGACTTAAATGCTTCTACTGAGGTGGCATCTCAAACTTTTACCGGGAGGGCATTCCAGAGTACTGGAGCCCGAAATAAAAACACTCTATAGCCCGCAGACTTTTTTTGGGCTTTGGGCTTTGGGCTTATTATGTTCTCTAAAATAAGTTTTTGTTAAAATAAAGGTAAATACTGTACTTAAATATCCGCTTGACTTCAAAACAAATGACTAATCAAATTATAGACTGTAAAATCGACAATAGATTTTACGGTTGAATTCCGCCCACTGAGTTTGTTACCGTAAAATCAACTTTGGTACTGCTTTTTTCCATGTACAGGAAAACACTAAAACATTAAAAAAACAAACAAAAAAAACATTTAAACAAGATTTTACGATAAAAAACAAACTGGCAGCTCCGTTTTAATTTTACGGCTAAAAACAATGGTGGTGTTTCTCCATTACATTCCATTTATTTAATTTTTTTATATGCTGTAAAAAAAAAGCATGCTGCTTTTACTGTAAAATTCTATTGACTGAGCTTCCAGTTTTTAAAGTAAAATTTACATAACTTATATATAATATCTGTGTATGTATATATATATATATATATATATATATAGATATATATATATATATATATATATGGGGCAAAAAAGTATTTAGTCAGCCACCGATTGTGCAAGTTCTCCCACTTAAAATGATGACAGAGGTCTGTAATTTTCTTCATAGGTACACTTCAACTGTGAGAGACAGAATGTGAAAAAAAAATCCAGGAATTCACATTGTAGGAATTTTAAAGAATTTATTTATAAATTTTGGTGGAAAATAAGTATTTGGTCAACCATTCAAAGCTCTCACTGATGGAAGGAGGTTTTGGCTCAAAATCTCACGATACATGGCCCCATTCATTCTTTCCTTAACACGGATCAATCGTCCTGTCCCCTTAGCAGAAAAACAGCCCCAAAGCATGATGTTTCCACCCCCATGCTTTACAGTAGGTCTGGTGTTCTTGGGATGCAACTCAGTATTCTTCTTCCTCCAAACACGACGTGTTGAGTTTATACCAAAATGGATACATGGATGATACAGCAGAGGATTGGGAGAATGTCATGTGGTCAGATGAAACCAAAATAGAACTTTTTGGTATAATGCTAGTGCCATTATCTTGACATAATGATACGCGCTCGGCATCATGATTTTTTTTTTTCATGTTTGAAGTAAGAAATTATTACTTTAAAAAAGTAGTTTTACACTTGTGAGTGTTGATAACACAGCTTTTGCAACAGTTGATATTCTAGTTCCAAGCATGTTTTACTCAATATAGGTCATCAAAATTTTTATGCCGATTTCAAAAAGCCACGGCCCCCTGACACCCCTTCTCAACTGTCTATGTAACGTCAACGCTTGGTTAGCCCAGAATTTTTTAATAATGAATGAGGGAAAAACGGAAATTTTAGTTTTTGGTCCGGCCCTCACTGACTTGGGACCATTGCAAAATGATGTGCGTCCCAAAGTCACCAGCCTTGCCGTCACTATAGACAGCGATTTTAAACTAGACAAACAAGTCAATGGCGTTTTAAAATCGTGTTTTTATCACCTTCGTCTTTTAGTAAAGGTTAAACCGTTTTTATCTTTTAACCTTTTTGAACAAGTCGTGCATGCTTTTATTTCAAGTGGCCTGGACTACTGCAATGCACTTTATGCTGGGATTAGCCAAAAAGCTCTCTCCCGGTTGCAGTTAGTCCAGAACGCGGCAGCACGACTTTTAACAGGGGCCAGGAAACGCCAGCATATAACCCCAATTCTTCAGAGTCTGCACTGCACTGTTCATTTTAAAATTGATTTTAAAACATTGCTGTTTGTTTTTAAATCTTTACATGGACTGGCACCTCAATATATCTCAGACCTCATCCAAATTTACATTCCTGCGCGCGCTCTGAGGTCCGAGAGCCAGTTCCAGCTCGTGGTGCCCAAGACCAGACTTAAGACCAGGGGAGACAGGGCCTTCTCTGTGGTCGGCCCTAAGCTCTGGAACACTCTGCCCCTCCATGTTCAAACTGCTTCCACAGTGGAGTGTTTTAAGTCTCGTCTTAAGACCCACTTTTATTCTTTGGCTTTTAACACTACGTGAGTTGTGTGGTCCTCTGTTCTCTGTTGTCCTCTGTGGTTTTTATACACTTTGATTTCTATTTTACTGTTTTAATTGATTTTACCCTTTAAAATAATGTTTAATCATATTTGCTTTTATATTGTTTTTATTGGTTTTATATTTATTTATTTTTTGTTTTTATTCAGTCGTTGGTGGAGCATAATATATATATATATATATATATATATATATATATACTTTTTTTTTATTTTATTTTTTTTTATTTTTTTACAATTGTTTTTACATGGCTGTGCAGCACTTTGGAAACGTTATTGTTGTTTAAATGTGCTATATAAATAAAGTGGATTGGATTGGATTGGATCAAATCCCAGCAACAAGCTGTAATATCTTACTGAGATCATTTAGGACCGAAACACTTAAAAAGTAAAACACTCAAACATAAACAGAAAATAAGCAAATATCACCCTTATTTGAGATATTTATCCTACTTAGATTTCAGTTTTTGCCGTGTGTGAATGTAGTTGCTGAGATGCTCAGCAACAACCTCAATAAAAGTGGTTTCAAGACATCTTCCAAGATGCATTACACGTCATACTTCAAATGTTGTCGACTGAAACCAAATCAAATTAGATGACTGAAACTCCATTTTCGTCAAAAGGCTACACGACTAAAAACCAAATTAAAACACACTGCTGGAATTGACTCACAACACAGTTCTTGTCAAAACATCTGCTCGGGTTAGCAGGTATGCAGGATGATGGATTGGCCGAGTACTGTGCTTAAAAGTCTAGTTTCATCCCACAACCCCGATGTTGGTTTGTGTCGCTGGTCTCGGCTGACCTGCTTTCACGTTGCACACCTGTGACGGACGGAATGTGTCTGAGTGAATGCAGTAGTGGCACAAAGTGTTGGTGAAACATACTACTTGCACACACCGTGGAGCTCAGGCTGCTGCTAAGCAACTGAGCTGCACGCTGTAAGAAATGGTTATCCCAAGCAGGCTGTGACTTTAAGGCTGAACGACTTCTCGGGAGAGTATCACTCAGTAGTCCGACATGACGGAAGAGAGCCATGTAGCTTGTGAGAGTACGTTTTGGGAGATACACCATAGATACACTATATTGCCAAAAGTGTTTGGCCACCCATCCAAATGATGAGAATCAGGTGTCCTTATCACTTGGCCCGGTGTATTAAATCAAGCACTTAGGCATGGAGACTGTTTCTACAAACATTTGTGAAAGAATGGGCCGCTCTCAGTGATTTCCAGCGCGGAACTGTCATAGGATGCCACCTGTGCAAAAATTTCCCACCTTCGAAATATTCCAAAGTCAACTGTCGGCTTTCCATCCATCCATCCATCATCTTCCGCTTATCCGAGGTCGGGTCGCGGGGGCAACAGCCTAAGCAGGGAAACCCAGACTTCCCTCTCCACAGCCACTTCGTCTTGCTCTTCCCGGGGGATCCCGAGGCGTTCCCAGGCCAGCCGGGAGACATAGTCTTCCCAACGTGTCCTGGGTTTTCCCCGTGGCCTCCTACCGGTTGGACGTGCCCTAAACACCTCCCTAGGGAGGCGTTCGGGTGGCATCATGACCAGATGCCCGAACCACCTCATCTGGCTCCTCTCGATGTGGAGGAGCAGCGGCTTTACTTTGAGTTCCTCCCGGATGGCAGAACTTCTCACCCTATCTCTAAGGGAGAGCCCTGCCACACGGCGGAGGAAACTCATTTCAGCCGCTTGTACCTGTGATCTTATCCTTTCGGTCATGACCCAAAGCTCATGACCATAAGTGAGGATGAGAACGTAGATCGACCGGTAAATTGAGAGCTTTGCCTTCCGGCTCAGCTCCTTCTTCACCACAATGGATCGATACAACGTCCGCATTACTGAAGACGCCGCACCGATCCGCCTGTCGATCTCACGATCCACTCTTCCCCCACTCGTGAACAAGACTCCTAGGTACTTGAACTCCTCCACTTGGGGCAAGATCTCCTCCCCAACCCGGAGATGGCATTCCACCCTTTTCCGGGCGAGAACCATGGACTCGGACTTGGGGGTGCTGATTCTCTGTTGGCTTTATTATAAGAAAATGGAAGAGTTTGGGAACAACAGCAACTCAGCCACCAAGTGGTAGGCCACATATACTGGCACAGAGGGGTCAGCGGATGCTGAAGTGCATAGTGCAAATACAGTCAGTTGCTACAGAGCTCCAAACTTCATGTCTCCCTTCCAAAGGCAAAACCTGGTAACTCACTTCTAGCTGATTTTGAGGAAACAAAGGAAAACCAATCTATCTTGATGCTGTCTTACAAAGATCTACAAAGTCATCAAACGTATAAATGTTTTCTTGAGCTTTCATTTTCTTGCCGATTGAGCCATGGATTGAATCTGCTCTCATGAACGTGTGCCCTTTCTCCATATATTTTATCACAATCTCGGGTGGGCCCCATTCTGCGTTTGCACATTCAGCGTCCAGTTTTTATTTTGACCTCCACAGTTATCTGCCCAAAAGAGTATGCAAGCGGAAGAATCAAGAACAATACATTTAATGAAGGTGCTCGCAACGTCCTGGGCCAATCTTCCAAATATCCCCTCGTGCCATAATATCACATAATCAGGTTGACCGTCGGCCCCCATTCGTGCAAATGTCTCATTAAAGACAATAAGGCAACTGACAAAGAAGCTTCGATGGGTCCCTTGAGATACTAGGTTTTTCTGTTGTATCTACGCGGTTATGTGGTAGTTGCTAGGTCCTGCCATGCGTGTAACCGCTTACTTACGGAACAAATTACAATATCGCATACACTCATGTAAAGCATATCACCTAGGAACTCCAAAATTATTATCAGCTCAGTTTTGACCAAAATTGAGTTACTGGGTTTTGCCTTTGGACGGTAGATGTGACCTTCCAATTAGCCCACGTACAGTACGCAGAGAGCTTCATGGAATGGGATTCCATGGCCGTGCAGCTGCATCCAAGCCATACATCACCAAGTCCAATGCAAAGCGTCAGATGCAGTGGTGTAAAGCACGTTGCCACTAGACTCTAGAGCAGTGGTCCCCAACCACCGGGCCGCAGAATAATTGTTATTAATTTTTTATTTTAATTTTTTTTATTATTTTAATTTTTTATTAAATCAACATAAAAAACACAAGATACACTTACAATTAGTGCACCAAACCCAACCCCCCCCCCCCCTTTTCATGACCCATCAAATCAAATCAACCTTATTTATAAAGCACATTCAAAATTTACCACAGGGGTAGCCAAAGTGCTGTACAATGGGCAGGTTAAAAGATAATACGAGAACCGAGCAAACAACACAACACAAACAGAACATGATAAAAAATAAATACATAAAACATAAAAACAGGTTCACAGCAGGTGTATAATGGGGCACCATTGCAGGATGGATATCACTCAGTCTTAAAAGCCAAGAAAAAAAAAGTATGTTTTTAAGAGAGATTTAAAAACAGGAAGAGAGGAGGCTTGTCTAACACTCAGAGCAAGGGTGAACTGTCTTGCTCAAGGACACAACGGACGTGACTAGGATGGTAGAATATGGGGATTGAACCAGGAACCCTCAATTTGCTGGCACAGCCACTCACCAAACTTGGTTACACAAGGTCTGTGGTTGTGAGGCCAGTTGGATGTACTGCCAAATTCTCTGAAACACCTATAGAGACCGCTTATGGTAGATAAATGAACATTTAATTCATGGGCAACAGCTCTGGGGGACTTTCCTGCAGCCAGCATGCCAACTGCATGCTCCCTCAAAACTTGTGACATCTGTGGCATTGTGCTGTGTGATAAAACTGCACATTTCCGAGTGGCCTTTTATCGTGGGCAGCCTTAGGCTGTTTAATCAGCGTCTTGATATGACACGCCTCACAGGTGTGATGGATTATCTTGGCAAAGAAGAAATGCTCACTAACACAGATTTAGAGAGATTTGTGAACAATATTCGAGAGGAATTTTGTGTCTATAGTCAAAGTTTTAGATCTTTGAGTTCAACTCATGTAAAATGGAGGCAAAAACAAAAGTGTTGCCTTTATATTTTTGTTCAGTGTAAATTAATATATTCAATTTTACTTGACTGGGATAGGCTCCAGTTACTCCCGTGTCTGATAGGGACAAGCAGTAGAAAATGGAAGGATGAATGATTGAAATGTTCCTTCTTTTTCTAATGACTCTTTGAATCGTATTTTAAATTCTGTTAGACTGTTTTGTTTACCTTTGGTTGTGTTATCTGTTGTTTTTCCTCACCAAAAGGCCTCAGAAAGATCGCATTTGGCAACAAAGTCAATATTGTACTTACGGGTAGACGTTCCTTAGAGGTGTCTAAGAACAAAATGCCGCCTCTTGATCAAAGATGATGGCGCAACACTGCCGAGCGGTGATGTCATTTACACATTTGTTATTACCAACGTCATCTTCCAGTCTGCATATTACTGCAAGTTATGTAAGGAAGGCTATATAGTCTTAACCATCTACACATGCTAGTGAACAAGGTAGAACAGGGGTGTCCAAACATTATCCACTAAAAGACCACATACTGAAAAATCAAAGGATGAGAGAACCATGTTAATATTTTTAATTATGTTAAAAGGCCATGAAAAAAACCTGTTCCAATTTAAAAAAAAATGAGAAGCAGGCCCAAATGCCCCCTAAAAATTGTAATAAAGTAGTTTATTTGTTTGGAACATGCTCCTAAACAAGTTTCAATAAGGCACATTTGTTTGTTTTTTATCATTTTTCCCAATTTCCCAGTAATTACTGATAGTGCCCTCTGTGCAACTTATTACCATTTTTGAATAAGTTAAGAAAAAAAAAGGATGTGCAATAATAAACTTTTGAAAAATGGGAAAAGAAAGTCTAAAAAAAAAAATTGATAGGCCTTATCAAAATGTAAAAACTTTTAAATAAATAAAAATGGAAATGTAAAATAATGTAAATGAATAAAATTAAGGTAAATATTTAATCCATACTACAAAGTTAATTTATGGCAATGATATTTTTGCCATGCTACGCATGCAGATATTTTTTGCCAGTCCAAACGCACCAAAGTGCGACAAATCTGAAATTTGGGCATCGGGACTTAAAATTAAAGTACAGATAACTGTCACGCAAACACTAGGTGAACTAATTCTTTGATGTGCACCTGCCCTGTCTGGCTATTGGTGTACAAACAAAACATGAAAAAATATTTTACAGATACTGTAATACAGGGCTCCCCAAACCTTTTAACTTGGGGGCCGCATTGGGTTAAACATTATATATATACCCTGTTTCCGTATGAGTTGGGAAATTGTGTTAGATGTAAATATAAACGGAATACAATGATTTGCAAATCATTTTCAACCCATATTCAATTGAATGCACTACAAAGACAACATATTTGATGTTCAAACTCATAAACTTTGTTTTTTTTTTGCAAATAAAAATTAACTTAGAATTTCATGGCTGCAACACGTGCCAAAGTAGTTGGGAAAGGGCATGTTCACCACTGCGTTACATCACCTTTTCTTTTAACAACACTCAATAAACGTTTGGGAACTTAGGAAACTAATTGTTGAAGCTTTGAAAGTGGAATTCTTTCCCATTCTTGTTTTATGTAAAACTTCAGTCGTTCAACAGTCCGGGATCTCCACTGTCGTATTTTACGCTTCATAATGTGCCACACATTTTCGATGGGAGACAGGTCTGGACTGCAGGCGGGCCAGGAAAGTATACGCACTCTTTTTTATGAAGCCACGCTGTTGTAACACGTGCTGAATGTGGCTTGGCATTGTCTTGCTGAAATAAGCAGGGGCGTCCATTAAAAAAAACGGCACTTAGATGGCAGCATATGTTGTTCCAAAACCTGTATGTACCTTTCAGCATTAATGGTGCCTTCACAGATGTGTAAGTTACCCATGCCTTGGGCACTAATGCACCCCCATACCATCACAGATGCTGGCTTTTGAATTTTGCGTCGATAACAGTCTGGATGGTTCGCTTCCCCCTTTGGTTCGGATGACACAATGTCGAATATTTAAAAAAACAATTTGAAATGTGGTCTTTTCAGACACAGAACACTTTTCCGCTTTGCATCAGTCTATCTTAGATGATCTCGGGCCCAGAGAAACTGGCGGCGTTTCTGGATGTTGTTGATAAATGGTTTTCGCTTTGCATAGTAGAGCTTTAACTTGCACTTACAGATATAGCGACAAACTGTATTTAGTGACAGTGGTTTTCTGAAGTGTTCCTGAACCCATGTGGTGATATCCTTTAGAGATTGATGTCGGTTTTTGATACAGTGCCGTCTGAGGGATCGAAGGTCACGGTCATTCAATGTTGGTTTCCAGTCATGCCGCTTACGTGGAGTGATTCTCCAGATTCTCTGAACCTTTTGATGATATTATGGACCGTAGTTGTCGAAATCCCTAAATATCTTGCAATTGCACTTTGAGAAACGTTGTTCTTAAACTGTTTGACTATTTGCTCACGCAGTTGTGGACAAAGGGGTGTACCTCGCCCCATCCTTTCTCGTGAAAGACTGAGCATTTTTTGGAAGCTTTTTCTATACCTAATCATGGCACCCATACTAGCCAACCTTGAGACCTCCGATTTCGGGAGGGGGGGGGGGGGGGCGTGGTTAAGAAGGGAAGTGTATTGTCACGTATGCATGATTGATTGATTGATTGATTGAAACTTTTATTATTAGATTGCACAGTTCAGTACATATTCCGTACAATTGATCACTAAATGGTAACACCCCAATAAGTTTTTCAACTTGTTTAAGTCGGGGTCCACGTTAATCCATTCATGGTACAAATATATTCTATCAACATAATACAGTCACCACACAAGTTAATCATCATAGTATGTACATTGAATTATTTACATTATTTACAATCCGGGGGGTGGGATGAGGAGCTTTGGTTGATATCAGTACTTCAGTCATCAACAATTGCATCAACAGAGAAATGGACAGTGAAACCGTGTAGGTCTTACTTAGTAGGACAAGTACAGCAGAGAACATAGTGAGTTCAGATAGTATAAGAACATGTATATCCATTAGGAATACATTTGATTATTTACATTAGGTTATTTACAATCCGGGGAGATGGGATGTGAATGGAGGAGGGTATAAGTAAAGGGTTGAAGTTGCCTGGAGGTGTTGTGGTTGGTGTTTGTACAGTAGATGGCAGTATTGTCCTGTTTAAGAGTGTCACAACATTGCTGTTTACGGCAAACAAACTGCTTTACGGTAGACTGTCAGGTTCAAACACTGATGACATCTATTAATCAGACAAGAAGCAAGGAACCAAGCAGACACAGAGTTAAATAGGGCTCATGAGGAGAACGTGGGCACCACACACTTAGTCACAGTATCGCCCTACGCTCTAAGTTCCGGTTTCAGCGTTCCCCTTTTTATTCAGAGTTCCATAGTCAAC